>NW_027316456.1:312553-355053 GCF_026437365.1 Eucyclogobius newberryi | reverse complement strand
ACAGAAGACTAAAGGGCAGGAAATGCAAACTTGTCCAGGTCCACGGCGGGTCAGAGATGTGGTTAGCATTAGCATTAGCAATAACACTTGTAGCGACAGCGGCTAACAAGAACCACTGTCATACTTAAAAAATCACCTCGTATAAAAAGCTTTAATTGGTTCAAAATGCAGCAGCAAGAACTAAAAGAAGAAGCACATTACGCCGGTGCTGGAGTCTCTTCACTGGCTCCTGTCCAGTTTAGAATCACATTTAAACTCCTCCTCCTGATTAACAAAGCCATAAATGACATGGCCCCTCCCACCTCAAAGATGCTATAGAACAGGGGTGGGCAAACTACGGCCCGCGGGCCACATCCGGCCCGCTGGGCCTTTCAATCCGGCCTGCCAAGCTTGTCCAAAGTATATTCAAAAATAATTATATATATATATTTTATTTTATATTTTTTTTAAATATGTATTTATATATATTTTTGCCCGTAGGCTTTATTAGACAGTAGATGGAATGAGAGAGAAAGGAGGACATGCAGCAAATGTCGGAGTTGGGATTCAAACTCACGATACTGCGACTGGCCCTTCGTTTTACCTTCCGTCTGTAATGCCCACATTTCCCCAATAGATGGCGAACTTTGACCTTTTTGGCGCCCTCTTCTTCTCTGATAAGCGTTTCGCATTGAGACTTTCTGTAAAAATGCGCTTATCAAGGAAAAGAAAAGTGGATAGTGAGTGGACGACTTATGTTTTCATTGAAGTGCAATCAAAGTGTTGATACGCCAAGAAAATATCGCAGTTTTCAAGGAGTAAAATATCAGCCGTCACTTTGCTACGAAGCATGGCAACTACGCTATCAATCAGTCAGAGCAAGAGCGGCGCCTCCGGCTCAGACTCTCACATATAAGTCGCTCCAGAGCAGAAACTAAAATCTTTTGGGCCACATACGGCCCAAAAGATTTTAGTTTCAATTTTTTTTGTCTGTAACATTTGTCTGCACTTGTGTCCTTACTAAAGATGGCATGAAATGAAATAAATAATAGATTTTAATATATATATATATATTTTTTATATTCCAACAGAATAAAGAATAAAGTGATCGCGGGCCCTCGGAGGACAATAATTGCCCACCCCTGCTATAGAACCATCTCATCCAAACAGCTCTTCACTCTCAAAATGCTGGCCTTCTGGTGGTGCCAAGAGTCTCTAAAAGCACAGTAGGAGGTAGAGCCTTCTGGTGGTGCCAAGAGTCTCTAAAAGCACAGTAGGAGGTAGAGCCTTCTGGTGGTCCCAAGAGTCTCTAAAAGCACAGTAGGAGGTAGAGCCTTCTGGTGGTGCCAAGAGTCTCTAAAAGCACAGTAGGAGGTAGAGCCTTCTGGTGGTGCCAAGAGTCTCTAAAAGTACAGTAGGAGGTAGAGCCTTCTGGTGGTCTCAAGAGTCTCTAAAATCACAGTAGGAGGTAGAACCTTCTGGTGGTCCCAAGAGTCTCTAAAAGCACAGTAGGAGGTAGAGTCCTGTCCATGTTAAAGAGGCGACACAGTCTCTTCATTTAAGACCAGGATTAAAACGTTCATCTTTAAATGACTTATGGTCAGGCCAGTTATGAGCAGAAATATAAAGCTACAGTTTCAGCTCCGCTGCCCTAGCAGCAACTCTGGGGAAGTATGAGCTCTGTCCTCTGATAAACACTTATTCTATCAAACTATATTTCATATTTCATTTCACTTGTGTTTGTTCATTGTCTTTTCTTCTTCTCTCACTTCCTGTCGGGAGTGAAACAGACTCATCCATGACCTGTGAAGAACCGGTTCTCCTTCAGGTTTATACTTTTTCCCAAAGAGGTTTTGTAGTTGTTCCTGCAGAAGGAGGAGCTAAGGACAGAAGGAGGAGCTAAGGACAGAGGACTCTGGGACAAGCGTCTATGAACAATTTCGTGCTCTGTCGCCGCGGTTGTGATTTTGTTACAAATATAAATTGAACTTGTTGGATTTGGAGGAACTGCGTCGATCGCACGTTATTAGCACAAATAAACACATCAATCTAAGTATTTTACTTTCACTTTAATGTAACGGTCCAAAACAAAAGCACATGTGCGAGTGGTGTCCAAGTTCAGTCTATAACAGAGGATCCTTCTCAAGGTCTTTATTTGATTTGAAACAGGGGCGGGGCTGTAGTCGGACCAGTGCTACACAAACACTCTGGATGAAGCCGATCTTTAAGATTCGAGCAACGACAACTGACTTGACCTGTTCTCCGGGTCTCTACAGGTCTCCGGGTCTCTACAGGTCTACAGGTCTCTACAGGTTTAGAGGTCTCTACAGGTCTACAGGTCTCTACAGGTCTACAGGTCTACAGGTCTCTACAGGTCTACAGGTCTCTACAGGTCTACAGATCTCTACAGGTCTACAGGTCTCTACAGGTCTACATGTCTACAGGTCTACAGGTCTCTACAGGTCTCTACAGGTCTACAGGTCTCTACAGGTCTACAGGTCTCTACAGGTCTACAGGTCTACAGGTCTACAGGTCTCTACAGGTCTACATGTCTCTACAGGTCTCTACAGGTCTAAAGGTCTCTACAGGTCTCTACAGGTCTACAGATCTCTACAGGTCTACAGGTCTCTACAGGTCTACATGTCTACAGGTCTACAGGTCTCTACAGGTCTCTACAGGTCTACAGGTCTCTACAGGTCTACAGGTCTCTACAGGTCTACAGGTCTACAGGTCTACAGGTCTCTACAGGTCTACATGTCTCTACAGGTCTCTACAGGTCTAAAGGTCTCTACAGGTCTCTACAGGTCTACAGGTCTACAGGGTCTCTACAGGTCTACAGGTCTACAAGTCTACGGGTCTACAGGTCTCTACAGGTCTACAGGTCTCTACAGGTCTCTACAGGGGTTTACAGGGGTTTACAGGTCTCTACAGGTCTCTACAGGTCTACAGGTCTACAGGTCTACAGGTCTCTACAGGTCTACAGGTCTCTACAGGTCTACAGGTCTCTACAGGTCTCTACAGGTCTACAGGTCTACACAGGTCTACACAGGTCTACAGGTCTACAGGTCTCTACAGGTCTCTACAGGTCTACAGGTCTCTACAGGTCTCTACAGGTCTCTACAGGTCTCTACAGGTCTACAGGTCTCTACAGGTCTCTACAGGTCTCTACAGGTCTCTACAGGTCTCCAGGTCTACAGGTCTACAGGTCTACAGGTCTCTACAGGTCTACAGGTCTCTACAGGTCTACAGGTATCTACAGGTCTACAGGTCTACGGGTCTACAGGTCTCTACATGTCTCTACAGGTCTACAGGTCTACAGGTCTCTACAGGTCTCTACAGGTCTCCAGGTCTACAGGTCTACAGGTCTCTACAGGTCTACAGGTCTACAGGTCTCTACAGGTCTACAGGTCTACACAGGTCTACAGGTCTCTACAGGTCTACAGGTCCACAGGTCCACAGGTCTCTACAGGTCTACACAGGTCTACAGGTCTACAGGTCTACAGGTCTACAGGTCTAAGGGTCTACAGGTCTCCGGGTCTCTACTGGTCTCCGGGTCTCTACAGGTTTACAGGTCTACAGGTCTACACAGGTCTCCGGGTCTCTACTGGTTTACAGGTTTACAGGGTCAGAGTTTGGTCCTCTCTCTGTCATGGTTAAGTAATTGTTAAGTCCTGTTTTTGTCCCGTTTAGTCCAGATTTAGACCCGTTATAGCTCCAAATGGTCTGTAAAATGCAGCTGCTCTCCTGTGCAGCGGCGGCGGACATTTTGTGCCTGGACCTTTGTTTTGGATGAACCTGGAGTGGACGGAGACGAGGTCATGAAATAGTAATTATGACCACGGGCACTAATTTAGTCTGTGCTGTGGATGTGTTAAATATTCAGATGAACATGTGAAGGTTAGAGGTTCAGCGCCCGCCGCCACCGGGTCTCTGAGCAACGCAGGCCGGCCTGAGTCACCCTCACAGGTTTGGCCTGGTCTGGGTCTGTTTTAATCCTGGTTTATCAGATTTTAAAACCAAACACAACTGACACTTTTAAAAGTCGACAACTCTAAAACTCTAAAACTGCATGTGCACGAGATGAACCAGAACCAGTTTAATTCACGGTTTAGTTCTAGCTAAATCCTGATTTAGTCCTGGTTTAGACTTGATTTAAACCTGGTTTAGTTCTGGTTTAGTCCTGGTTTAGTCCTGATTTAGTCCTGGTTTATGCCTGGAGCAGTAAATCCTCAGACATATGGAGCTGGGTCATTCATCGGGACAGAGACAGGTTTATGATTCTCGCTGCTCCCATTACGTTCTGTACAAGAGACGTCCCAGTCTAATGTTAGACCAGGTTTAGATCTGGATTGGGTCAGATTTAGAACTGGTTTAGTCCTAGTTTAGACCATGTTCACACCATGATTCAGTGTTGTCCCTGATTCAGATTCAGATTTAGTGCCTGTTAAAACATGCTTAGGTATAAATCCTGGTTTAGTTGAGTTAATCCACTAATTATTTAGACTTAATTTAGTCCTGGTTTAACCTCATATTTAGTCCTGCTTTGGCTTGGTTTCTGTTCCTGTATAACCTTTTTTAGTTAGGTTTAGCAGGGTTAATAGTGTTAGCAGGTTTAGCAGTGTTAGGAGTGCAAGCAGGGTTAGCAGGG
Source organism: Eucyclogobius newberryi (assembly GCF_026437365.1). NCBI lineage: Eukaryota > Metazoa > Chordata > Actinopteri > Gobiiformes > Gobiidae > Eucyclogobius > Eucyclogobius newberryi. The sequence goes on along the minus strand of NW_027316456.1, from coordinate 350,426 downwards.
TTACCAGTGCTAGCAGGTTTACAGTGTTAGCAGGGTTAGCAGTGCTAGCAAGGTTAGCAGTGTTAGCAGTGTTAACAGGGTTAGCAGGTTTAGCAGGGTTAGCAGTGTTAGCAGGTTTAGCAGTGTTAGCAGCTTTAGCAGTGTTAGCAGCTTTAGCAGGGTTAGGAGTGTTAGCAGCTTTAGCAGGGTTAGCAAGGTTAGCAGTGTTAGCAGGGTTAGCAGGTTGAGTCCTTCCCTGGTCTGTCGTCGTGGTGACAGTTTACGTCGTGGTGACCGTTTACGTCGTGGTGATTATTTAAGGCGTGGTGACCGTTTAAGGCGTGGTGACCGTTTAAGGCGTGGTGACCGTTTACGTCGTGGTGACCGTTTACGTCGTGGTGACCGTTTACGTCGTGGTGACCGTTTAAGGCGTGGTGACCGTTTAAGGCGTGGTGACCGTTTAAGGCGCGGTGACCGTTTACGTCGTGTGACTGTTTAAGGCGCGGTGACCGTTTAAGGCGTGGTGACCGTTTACGTCGCGTGACCGTGTACGTCGTGGTGACCGTTTAAGGCGTGGTGACCGTTTACGTCGTGGTGACCGTTTAAGGCGTGGTGATCGTTTAAGGCGCAGTGACCGTTTACGTCGTGTGACCGTTTAAGGCGCGGTGACCGTTTAAGGCGTGGTGACCGTTTAAGGCGTGGTGATCGTTTAAGGCGCAGTGACCGTTTACGTCGTGTGACCGTTTAAGGCGCGGTGACCGTTTAAGGCGCGGTGACCGTTTAAGGCGTGGTGACCGTTTAAGGCGTGGTGACCGTTTAAGGCGCGGTGACCGTTTAAGGCGCGGTGACCGTTTAAGGCGTGGTGACCGTTTAAGGCGCGGTGACCGTTTAAGGCGTGGTGACCGTTTAAGGCGTGGTGACCGTTTAAGGCGTGGTGACCGTTTACGTCGTGGTGACCGTTTAAGGCGTGGTGACCGTTTAAGGCGTGGTGACCGTTTACGTTGTGGTGACCGTTTACGTCGTGGTGACCGTTTAAGGCGCGGTGACCGTTTAAGGCGTGGTGACAGTTTACGTCGTGGTGACCGTTTAAGGCATGGTGACCGTTTACGTCGTGGTGACCGTTTACGTCGTGGTGACCGTTTAAGGCGTGGTGACCGTTTACGTCGTGTGACTGTTTAAGGCGTGGTGACCGTTTAAGGCGTGGTGACCGTTTAAGGCGCGGTGACCGTTTACGTCGTGTGACTGTTTAAGGCGCGGTGACCGTTTAAGGCGTGGTGACCGTTTACGTCGTGTGACTGTTTAAGGCGTGGTGACCGTTTAAGGCGCGGTGACCGTTTACGTCGTGTGACTGTTTAAGGCGCGGTGACCGTTTAAGGCGTGGTGACCGTTTACGTCGTGTGACTGTTTAAGGCGTGGTGACCGTTTACGTCGTGGTGACCGCTTACGTCATGGTGACCGTTTACGTCGTGGTGACCGTTTAAGGCGTGGTGACCGTTTACGTCGTGGTGACCGCTTACGTCGTGGTGACCGTTTAAGGCGCGGTGACCGTTTACGTCGTGGTGACCGTTTAAGGCGTGGTGATCGTTTAAGGCGCGGTGACCGTTTAAGGCGTGGTGACCGTTTAAGGCGCGGTGACCGTTTAAGGCGTGGTGACCGTTTAAGGCGTGGTGACCGTTTAAGGCGTGGTGACCGTTTACGTCGTGGTGACCGTTTAAGGCGTGGTGACCGTTTAAGGCGTGGTGACCGTTTACGTTGTGGTGACCGTTTACGTCGTGGTGACCGTTTAAGGCGCGGTGACCGTTTAAGGCGTGGTGACAGTTTACGTCGTGGTGACCGTTTAAGGCATGGTGACCGTTTACGTCGTGGTGACCGTTTACGTCGTGGTGACCGTTTAAGGCGCGGTGACCGTTTAAGGCGTGGTGACAGTTTACGTCGTGGTGACCGTTTAAGGCGCGGTGACCGTTTAAGGCGTGGTGACCGTTTACGTCGTGGTGACCGTTTAAGGCGTGGTGACCGTTTACGTCGTGTGACTGTTTAAGGCGTGGTGACCGTTTAAGGCGTGGTGACCGTTTAAGGCGCGGTGACCGTTTACGTCGTGTGACTGTTTAAGGCGCGGTGACCGTTTAAGGCGTGGTGACCGTTTACGTCGTGTGACTGTTTAAGGCGTGGTGACCGTTTAAGGCGCGGTGACCGTTTACGTCGTGTGACTGTTTAAGGCGCGGTGACCGTTTAAGGCGTGGTGACCGTTTACGTCGTGTGACTGTTTAAGGCGTGGTGACCGTTTACGTCGTGGTGACCGCTTACGTCATGGTGACCGTTTACGTCGTGGTGACCGTTTAAGGCGTGGTGACCGTTTACGTCGTGGTGACCGCTTACGTCGTGGTGACCGTTTAAGGCGCGGTGACCGTTTACGTCGTGGTGACCGTTTAAGGCGTGGTGATCGTTTAAGGCGCGGTGACCGTTTACGTCGTGGTGACCGTTTAAGGCGTGGTGACCGTTTAAGGCGTGGTGACCGCTTACGTCGTGGTGACCGTTTACGTCGTGGTGACCACTTACGTCGTGGTGACCGCTTACGTCGTGGTGACCGTTTAAGGCGCGGTGACCGTTTACGTCGTGGTGACCGTTTAAGGCGTGGTGACCGTTTAAGGCGTGGTGACCGTTTACGTCGTGGTGACCGTTTAAGGCGTGGTGACCGTTTACGTCGTGGTGACCACTTACGTCGTGGTGACCACTTACGTCGTGGTGACCGTTTAAGGCGCGGTGACCGTTTACGTCGTGGTGACCGTTTAAGGCGTGGTGACCGTTTACGTCGTGGTGACCGTTTAAGGCGTGGTGACCGTTTAAGGCGTGGTGACCGTTTAAGGCGTGGTCCTGCTTTACATTAAAATCGTAGAGAAAATAAAAGTGGTATGAAGTGGTTTAGCGAGCGGCAGATAAGAAGCTGTTATTCTAACCGTAAACAAATGGAATAATTAGCGTTTGCACAATTAGAATTCAAACGAGCGCTTTGGCCACGTGGACTTTAGTTAGAGCAGCGTTTTAATTAAAGCCTCGTAATGTGAGCCGCTCAAAAGTCCATCACAAACTCATTTAGTCTGAAAGGAAATGAAGAAACAGAGAAGTCAAGACGAGGAGAACAAACAAACAACTGCAATTACAGCCACGGCTAACGATCATCTCAGTGATCCAGTCATCTATCGATCATCTCAGTGATCCAGTCATCTATCGATCATCTCAGTGATCCAGTCATCTATCGATCATCTCAGTGATCCAGTCATCTATCGATCATCTCAGTGATCCAGTCATCTATGTTAGCCTCGCTCGCTTTAGCCTCGCTCGCTTTAGCCTCGCTCGCTTTAGCCTCGCTCGCTTTAGCCTCGCTCACTTTAGCCCCGGCGCGCCGATATCTGTTAGCTAGATACTAGCAACACTTTTTATTTGTGTACATTACAAAGGTTAAAGGATTTTTCGCCAATTTGACAACTCAAGCTGTTAGTACCGTGCGAAAGCACCAACAGCTGCTACACGTTGTTTATTAGCTCGATCGCATCATCTCTCGTCTCTTCTGAGCTCTGAGTCTTTCTCTGTGTCATGTTTGTAACTGAAGGAACTCTCTAAACACACCAACATATCAACCACACATGTGCTGCCAGGGAAACATGCTGCTATGGTAACGAGGCTGCAGGTGTGCAGGAGCACGCAGGGAATGATTGACATATGAATGAACTACTTGGCTGTCCACGCCACCAGGAAATGAGACTCAGATTTGGCACCAAAAAATCCTCTATTATTCCTTTAATATGGACCAGAATAGGAAGGAGTTAGCCGGGTCAGCCGGCGTTAGCTGGAGATAGCTGGAGTTAGCCAGAGGTTTTGACTCCGTTAAACGGATCATTGACAACAGGAAATGTGTGAATCTTAATCTCAGTTAAACTTAAGCCTAAACCAGGTTAAATCACGTACTCGACCAGAGCTTAAACTGGCCAAAACTAAACCAACAAAGAGGAAAAGAACATGAACGCTCTTCGAGCCGGAGCTAACCACTCTGCCACCGTCACGCGTGGTAAAAGCCTGTTCCACGGCTCTAATATTCCTGTTTGTGGCGTGTTTGTGCATTAAAAGTGTAACGCCGGCTCCTGTCTGCCTCGCTCGCCTCGTTCGGAGCTGATTACCTCCAAAACAGAAAGGCCATTTATTTTTCATTAGGAACAAAGCGCAGGAGCCCGTCTCTCTCACGCCTCTGCATATGGAGCGGGAATGAGCCGCACACGCCACACGCACACGCCACACGCACACGCCACACGCACACGCCACACGCACACGCCACACGCACACGCCACACGCACACGCCACACGCACACGCCACACGCACACGCCACACGCACACGCCACACGCACACGCCACACGCACACGCCACACGCACACGCCACACGCACACGCCACATGCACACGCCACACGCCACACGCACACGCCACATGCACACGCCACACGCACACGCCACACGCACACGCCACACGCACACGCCACATGCACACGCCACACGCCACACGCACACGCCACATGCACACGCCACACGCACACGCCACACGCACACGCCACACGCACACGCCACATGCACACGCCACACGCCACACGCACACGCCACACGCACACGCCACACGCACACGCCACACGCCACACGCACACGCCACACGCCTCTGCATATGGAGCGGGAATGAGCCGTCTCCAGGAGGATCAGGGGAAGTCTGCGCCGCACACGCCGCACACGCCGCACACGCCGCACACGCCGCACACGCTGCACACGCCGCACACGCCGCACACGCAAATGCAGCGCTTTCACGTCGACGTGTTCAAGTATTTGTGGGATCGTAAGTGAGGAAAAGGATATTGTCATTGTCTGTGTTTGACGTCAATGTTTGTTTTTGGCTAAATAATTCAACAAACAACAACAACAACAACAGCAGCAGCAGAAATGCTTCACGTCACTGACGCGATAAACACTGGATTGTGTTAATCCTGCTAAAATCTTTAAAAGTGAATGACATAAATAATGCAGAAGTAAATGACGGGAAATACAACTCCAGACACGTTTTGGAGTTTCAGTTTAAGAGATAAAATGGTTAAACGCTAAAATGCCGCCCAGTGTCTGCGTCCGCCCCGTGTCTGCGTCCGCCCCGTGACTGCGTCCGCCCCGTGTCTGCGGCCGCCCCGTGTCTGCGTCCGCCCCGTGTCTGCGTCCGCCCCGTGTCTGCGTCCGCCCCGTGACTGCGTCCGCCCCGTGACTGCGTCCGCCCCGTGACTGCGGCCGCCCCGTGACTGCGTCCGCCCCGTGTCTGCGGCCGCCCCGTGTCTGCGTCCGCCCCGTGACTGCGTCCGCCCCGTGTCTGCGTCCGCCCCGTGACTGCGTCCGCCCCGTGTCTGCGGCCGCCCCGTGTCTGCGTCCGCCCCGTGTCTGCGGCCGCCCCGTGTCTGCGTCCGCCCCGTGACTGCGTCCGCCCCGTGTCTGCGTCCGCCCCGTGTCTGCGTCCGCCCCGTGTCTGCGTCCGCCCCGTATCTGCGGCCGCCCCGTGACTGCGTCCGCCCCGTGTCTGCGGCCGCCCCGTGACTGCGTCCGCCCCGTGTCTGCGGCCGCCCCGTGACTGCGTCCGCCCCGTGACTGCGTCCGCCCCGTGACTGCGTCCGCCCCGTATCTGCGGCCGCCCCGTGACTGCGTCCGCCCCGTATCTGCGGCCGCCCAGTGTCTGCGGCCGCCCCGTGTCTGCGTCCGCCCCGTGTCTGCGTCCGCCCCGTGTCTGCGTCCGCCCCGTGTCTGCGTCCGCCCCGTGACTGCGTCCGCCCCGTATCTGCGGCCGCCCCGTGACTGCGGCCGCCCCGTATCTGCGGCTGCCCAGTGTCTGCGTCCGCCCCGTGACTGCGGCCGCCCAGTGTCTGCGTCCGCCCCGTGACTGCGTCCGCCCCGTGACTGCGTCCGCCCCGTGACTGCGGCCGCCCCGTGATTGCGTCCGCCCCGTGTCTGCGTCCGCCCCGTGTCTGCGGCCGCCCCGTGTCTGCGTCCGCCCCGTGACTGCGTCCGCCCCGTGTCTGCGTCCGCCCCGTGTCTGCGTCCGCCCCGTGACTGCGTCCGCCCCGTGTCTGCGTCCGCCCCGTGACTGCGTCCGCCCCGTATCTGCGGCCGCCCCGTGACTGCGTCCGCCCCGTGTCTGCGGCCGCCCCGTGTCTGCGGCTGCCCCGTGACTGCGTCCGCCCCGTGTCTGCGTCCGCCCCGTGACTGCGTCCGCCCCGTGTCTGCGGCCGCCCCGTGTCTGCGGCCGCCCCGTGACTGCGTCCGCCCCGTGTCTGCGTCCGCCCCGTGACTGCGTCCGCCCCGTATCTGCGGCCGCCCCGTGACTGCGTCCGCCCCGTGTCTGCGTCCGCCCCGTGTCTGCGTCCGCCCCGTGACTGCGTCCGACCCGTGTCTGCGTCCGCCCCGTGACTGCGTCCGCCCCGTATCTGCGGCCGCCCCGTGACTGCGTCCGCCCCGTGTCTGCGGCCGCCCCGTGTCTGCGGCCGCCCCGTGTCTGCGTCCGCCCCGTGTCTGCGTCCGCCCCGTGTCTGCGTCCGCCCCGTGACTGCGTCCGCCCCGTGTCTGCGGCCGCCCCGTGACTGCGTCCGCCCCGTATCTGCGGCCGCCCAGTGTCTGCGTCCGCCCCGTGACTGCGGCCGCCCAGTGTCTGCGTCCGCCCCGTGACTGCGTCCGCCCCGTGACTGCGTCCGCCCCGTGACTGCGGCCGCCCCGTGATTGCGTCCGCCCCGTGTCTGCGTCCGCCCCGTGTCTGCGGCCGCCCCGTGTCTGCGTCCGCCCCGTGACTGCGTCCGCCCCGTGTCTGCGTCCGCCCCGTGTCTGCGTCCGCCCCGTGACTGCGTCCGCCCCGTGTCTGCGTCCGCCCCGTGACTGCGTCCGCCCCGTATCTGCGGCCGCCCCGTGACTGCGTCCGCCCCGTGTCTGCGGCCGCCCCGTGTCTGCGGCCGCCCCGTGACTGCGTCCGCCCCGTGTCTGCGTCCGCCCCGTGACTGCGTCCGCCCCGTATCTGCGGCCGCCCCGTGACTGCGTCCGCCCCGTGTCTGCGGCCGCCCCGTGTCTGCGTCCGCCCCGTGTCTGCGTCCGCCCCGTGACTGCGTCCGCCCCGTGACTGCGTCCGCCCCGTATCTGCGGCCGCCCTGTGACTGCGTCTGCCCCGTGTCTGCGGCCGCCCCGTGTCTGCGGCCGCCCAGTGTCTGCGTCCGCCCCGTGACTGCGTCCGCCCCGTGACTGCGGCCGCCCCGTGTCTGCGTCCGCCCCGTGTCTGCGTCCGCCCCGTGACTGCGTCCGCCCCGTGTCTGCGACCGCCCCGTGACTGCGTCCGCCCCGTGTCTGCGTCCGCCCCGTGTCTGCGGCCGCCCCGTGTCTGCGGCCGCCCCGTGACTGCGTCCGCCCCGTGTCTGCGGCCGCCCCGTGACTGCGTCCGCCCCGTGTCTGCGGCCGCCCCGTGACTGCGTCCGCCCCGTGTCTGCGGCCGCCCCGTGACTGCGTCCGCCCCGTGTCTGCGTCCGCCCCGTGACTGCGTCCGCCCCGTATCTGCGGCCGCCCCATGACTGCGTCCGCCCCGTGTCTGCGGCCGCCCCCCGTGTCTGCGGCCGCCCCGTGTCTGCGGCCGCCCCGTGTCTGCGGCCGCCCCGTGTCTGCGGCCGCCCCGTGTCTGCGGCCGCCCCGTGACTGCGTCCGCCCCGTGACTGCGTCCGCCCCGTGTCTGCGGCCGCCCCGTATCTGCGGCCGCCCAGTGTCTGCGTCCGCCCCGTGACTGCGGCCGCCCAGTGTCTGCGTCCGCCCCGTGACTGCGTCCGCCCCGTGACTGCGTCCGCCCCGTGACTGCGGCCGCCCCGTGATTGCGTCCGCCCCGTGTCTGCGGCCGCCCCGTGTCTGCGGCCGCCCCGTGACTGCGTCCGCCCCGTGTCTGCGTCCGCCCCGTGACTGCGTCCGCCCCGTATCTGCGGCCGCCCCGTGACTGCGTCCGCCCCGTGTCTGCGGCCGCCCCGTGTCTGCGTCCGCCCCGTGTCTGCGTCCGCCCCGTGTCTGCGTCCGCCCCGTGACTGCGTCCGCCCCGTATCTGCGGCCGCCCCGTGACTGCGTCCGCCCCGTATCTGCGGCCGCCCAGTGTCTGCGTCCGCCCCGTGACTGCGGCCGCCCAGTGTCTGCGTCCGCCCCGTGACTGCGTCCGCCCCGTGACTGCGTCCGCCCCGTGACTGCGGCCGCCCCGTGATTGCGTCCGCCCCGTGTCTGCGTCCGCCCCGTGTCTGCGGCCGCCCCGTGTCTGCGTCCGCCCCGTGACTGCGTCCGCCCCGTGTCTGCGTCCGCCCCGTGTCTGCGTCCGCCCCGTGACTGCGTCCGCCCCGTGTCTGCGTCCGCCCCGTGACTGCGTCCGCCCCGTATCTGCGGCCGCCCCGTGACTGCGTCCGCCCCGTGTCTGCGGCCGCCCCGTGTCTGCGGCCGCCCCGTGACTGCGTCCGCCCCGTGTCTGCGTCCGCCCCGTGACTGCGTCCGCCCCGTATCTGCGTCCGCCCCGTGACTGCGTCCGCCCCGTGTCTGCGGCCGCCCCGTGTCTGCGTCCGCCCCGTGTCTGCGTCCGCCCCGTGACTGCGTCCGCCCCGTGACTGCGTCCGCCCCGTATCTGCGGCCGCCCTGTGACTGCGTCCGCCCCGTGTCTGCGGCCGCCCCGTGACTGCGTCCGCGCGTCCGCCCCGTGTCTGCGTCCGCCCCGTGTCTGCGGCCGCCCCGTGACTGCGGCCGCCCCGTGACTGCGTCCGCCCCGTGTCTGCGTCCGCCCCGTGACTGCGTCCGCCCCGTATCCGCGGCCGCCCCGTGACTGCGGCCGCCCCGTGACTGTGGCCGCCCCGTGTCTGCGGCCGCCCCGTGACTGCGTCCGCCCCGTGTCTGCGGCCACCCCGTGACTGCGGCCGCCCCGTGTCTGCGCCGCCCCGTGTCTGCGGCCACCCCGTGACTGCGTCTGCCCCGTGACTGCGTCTGCCCCGTGTCTGCGGCCGCCCCGTGTCTGCGGCCGCCCCGTGTCTGCGGCCGCCCCGTGTCTGCGGCCGCCCTGTGACTGCGGCCGCCCCGTGACTGCGTCCGCCCCGTGTCTGCGTCCGCCCCGTGACTGCGTCTGCCCCGTATCCGCGGCCGCCCCGTGACTGCGGCCGCCCCGTGACTGCGGCCGCCCCGTGACTGCGTCCGCCCCGTGTCTGCGTCCGCCCCGTGCACACAATGGGACGGCGGTGTCGTTCTGATGCAGAGTTAATCGTGCCCCTCCCCCCCCGTGCGGCCCCCGTGCGGCCCATGTGCGGCCCCCCCGTGCGGCCCCCGTGCGGCCCCCGTGTGATGGGCCTCTCTCATTTGCATGTGCACATCAAGGCTTGCGTTTGTGCCAGTTTGTGATCAAAGATGCTCCGGCTTGTTCTTAAATAAAAGAAACCGCGACTGCACCCGGGGTCCACCGCCTTTCTACGGTCGAGGGGGGGCGGGACGGAGCGGGGGGGGGGGGGGGGGAGTGGGGGGGGGGGGCGGGACGGAGCGCGGGGGGGGCGTGTTCTCCGGGGAAACGGAGTGGTCTTTTAATAACGACTGTAGGTCAGATGTAATGTGCCCGACATGTGACGGTTCGATACGCACATTTCAACAGGATTTCTTTGTTACATGAAGTACCGTGTTTTCTGGACTATAAGTCGCACCACAATGTAAACAGAGAGCGAAAAACTGTGAACGAAAAAATCAACAAAAAACAGGATGAAAAACTGAAAAAAAACAGAGTGAAAAATAGAGTGGACAAATTTAGAATGAAACAAATGAAAACCTGAACTCTGAAAACATGTCGATGGTAAAACAGGTTCATGTGTGAGTTTGTAGTGAATTAAGAGCGACTCGTTTTGGGGGAAATGATCCTAACGCGGAACTGAGAACGAAAAACTGAGAACGAAAAACTGAGAACGAAAAACTGAGAACGAAAAACTGAGAACGAAAAACTGAGAACGAAAAACTGAGAACGAAAAACTGAGAACGAAAAACTGAGAACGAAAAACTGAGAACGAAAAACTGAGAACGAAAAACTGAGAACGAAAAACTGAGAACGAAAAACTGAGAACGAAAAACTGAGAATGAAAAACTGAGAATGAAAAACTGAGAGACTTTGATCTCAGATGTAAAACAGGCGTTTGTAGTAAATTCAGAGCGTTTCATTTTGGGTGAAACGATCTAAACTCTCACTCCACAAACTCTACAAAACCTGTACAAATGTGACACTTCCTTCCCTCTTCCCTTTTTCCTCTTCCCTCTTCTTCTTTCCTCTTCCTCATTCCTCTTCCTCATTGTCTTTCCTCTTCCCTCTTCCTCTTCCTCTTTCTTTCCTCTTCCTCTTCTTCTTTCCTCTTCCTCATTCCTCTTCCTCATTGTCTTTCCTCTTCCCTCTTCCTCTTCCCTCATTCCTCTTCCTCGTTGTCATTCCTCTTCCTCTTTCCTCTTTCTTTCCTCTTCCTCTTCCCTCTTCCTTGTTGTCATTCCTCTTCCTCTTTCCTCTTTCTTTCCTCTTCCTCTTCCCTCTTCCTCGTTGTCATTCCTCTTCCCTTTTCCTCGTTGTCTTTCCTCTTCCCTCTTCCTCGTTGTCATTCCTCTTTCCTCTTCCTCGTTGTCTTTCCTCTTCCTCGTTGTCATTCCTCTTCCTCTTTTCTCTTCCTCGTTGTCATTCCTCTTCCTCTTTCCTCTTTCTTTCCTCTTCCCTCTTCTTCGTTGTCTTTCCTCTTTCCTCTTCCTCGTTGTCTTTCCTCTTTCCTCTTCCTCGTTGTCATTCCTCTTCCTCTTTCCTCTTTCTTTCCTCGTTGACTTTCCTCTTTCCTCTTCCTCGTTGTCATTCCTCTTTCCTCTTCCTCGTTGTCATTCCTCTTTCCTCTTCCTCGTTGTCATTCCTCTTTCCTCTTCCTCGTTGGCTTTCCTCTTTCCTCTTCCTTGTTGTCTTTCCTCTTCCTCTTTCTTTCCTCTTCCTCTTCCTCGTTGTCTTTCCTCTTTCCTCTTCCTCGTTGTCTTTCCTCTTCCCTCTTCCTCGTTGTCTTTCCTCTTCCCTCTTCCTCGTTGTCTTTCCTCTTCCCTCTTCCTCGTTGTCTTTCCTCTTCCTCTTCCTCGTTGTCATTCCTCTTCCCTCTTCCTCGTTGGCTTTCCTCTTTCCTCTTCCTCGTTGGCTTTCCTCTTTCCTCTTCCTTGTTGTCTTTCCTCTTCCTCTTTCCTCTTTCTTTCCTCTTCCTCTTCCTCGTTGTCTTTCCTCTTTCCTCTTCCTCGTTGTCTTTCCTCTTCCCTCTTCCTCGTTGTCTTTCCTCTTCCCTCTTCCTCGTTGTCTTTCCTCTTCCTCTTCCTCGTTGTCATTCCTCTTCCCTCTTCCTCGTTGGCTTTCCTCTTCCCTCTTCCTCGTTGTCTTTCCTCTTCCCTCTTCCTCGTTGGCTTTCCTCTTCCCTCTTCCTCGTTGTCTTTCCTCTTCCCTCTTCCTCGTTGTCTTTCCTCTTCCCTCTTCCTCGTTGGCTTTCCTCTTCCCTCTTCCTCGTTGTCTTTCCTCTTCCCTCTTCCTCGTTGGCTTTCCTCTTCCCTCTTCCTCGTTGGCTTTCCTCTTCCCTCTTCCTCGTTGTCTTTCCTCTTTTCTCTTCCTCGTTGTCTTTCCTCTTCCTCTTTCTTTCCTCTTCCCTCTTCCTCGTTGTCATTCCTCTTCCTCTTTCCTCTTCCTCTTTCCTCTTCCTCGTTGTCATTCCTCTTCCTCTTTCCTCTTTCTTTCCTCTTCCCTCTTCCTCGTTGTCTTTCCGCTTTCCTCTTCCTCGTTGTCATTCCTCTTCCTCTTTCCTCTTCCTCTTTCCTCTTCCTCGTTGTCATTCCTCTTTCTCTTTCCTCTTCCTCTTTCCTCTTCCTCGTTGTCTTTCCGCTTTCCTCTTCCTCGTTGTCATTCCTCTTCCTCTTCCTCGTTGGCTTTCCTCTTCCCTCTTCCTCGTTGTCTTTCCGCTTCCCTCTTCCTCGTTGTCTTTCCTCTTCCCTCTTCCTCGTTGTCATTCCTCTTCCTCTTCCTCGTTGTCATTCCTCTTCCTCTTCCTCGTTGGCTTTCCTCTTCCCTCTTCCTCGTTGTCTTTCCTCTTCCCTCTTCCTCGTTGTCTTTCCTCTTCCCTCTTCCTCGTTGTCTTTCCGCTTTCCTCTTCCTCGTTGTCATTCCTCTTCCTCTTTCCTCTTCCTCTTTCCTCTTCCTCGTTGTCATTCCTCTTTCTCTTTCCTCTTCCTCTTTCCTCTTCCTCGTTGTCTTTCCGCTTTCCTCTTCCTCGTTGTCATTCCTCTTCCTCTTCCTCGTTGGCTTTCCTCTTCCCTCTTCCTCGTTGTCATTCCTCTTCCTCTTCCTCGTTGTTTTTCCGCTTCCCTCTTCCTCATTGTCTTTCCTCTTCCCTCTTCCTCGTTGTCATTCCTCTTCCTCTTCCTCGTTGTCATTCCTCTTCCTCTTCCTCGTTGGCTTTCCTCTTCCCTCTTCCTCGTTGTCTTTCCTCTTCCCTCTTCCTCGTTGTCTTTCCTCTTCCCTCTTCCTCGTTGTCTTTCCTCTTCCCTCTTCCTCGTTGTCTTTCCTCTTCCCTCTTCCTCGTTGTCTTTCCTCTTCCCTCTTCCTCGTTGTCATTCCTCTTCCCTCTTCCTCGTTGTCTTTCCTCTTCCCTCTTCCTCGTTGTCTTTCCTCTTCCCTCTTCCTCGTTGTCTTTCCTCTTCCCTCTTCCTCGTTGTCTTTCCTCTTCCCTCTTCCTCGTTGTCTTTCCTCTTCCCTCTTCCTCGTTGTCTTTCCTCTTCCCTCTTCCTCGTTGTCATTCCTCGCGCTCGACCACACGACTCTTCCATCTCGTCCGCTTCACAAATTCACTTTTACGTCCGCGTAATTAAATATTTGAAAAGTATCAGGACGGGAAAATTAAAAGGAGGGAGAGAAAAAGGAGGCGAGAGCGCGGCGCCTCCTCCTCCGCTATCGTGGGTACGTCACGGCGCCGCGGGCAAAGACACTCGCCTTTTTTTTTTTTTCAAACGCACTCACAAATTACATTTTGGAGAGCGCCGCGATGCTAATACCTGCAGCAGACGCGTTAATTATTTCTTATTGGGACGGGCGCGGCTATTTGCATATTTCATTTAGCGACGCAGAGGAGCGGGAGGGGCGAACGTCTGTGCGCTGACCCAAAGTGAGAGTTTGGAAAGTTTCAGTCGGTTAGCGCGTTCGTTAGCGTTAGCGGCGAGGGGGGTGGGGGTGGGGCATCAGCCGGCGTTTTGTTTTTGGGACGAAACCATCAATTATAATATAATTTAGACTCAAGTGGATGTAAAACGTAAAGCGGGTTCTAAAAAGCTTTACGGGTCAAATAAACTGCATTCGAATGAGACGAGATTCAAAATGTGAGTCGTTTTGTCGTTTCCTGTTTTTTATTAGTCAAAAGCCACAAATTCAAATAGTTTTTAAGTCGCGTGAGTGTTTTTTATAAAGATGTTGGGAAAATGTTCAAATTTAACGGTTGTTCCTTGAATTTTAAAGTCGGAAAATGACGTCGGACTCAGAGCGACAGAGGTTTGAGTCACGAAGACGGAGCGAGAAAGGAAACGAAAAACTAGGAGAAAAACTGAGAATGAAAAAAACAGAATGAAAAACTGAGTGAGTTCTTGTTCTTTGTTTATAAATTTGAAAAATAAATATAAAATGAAATGAAAAAACAGAAAAGCGTGTAAATAACATATATAGTCTTTTGCAGTGTAAATAACATAAATAAACGGTGTAAATAACATAAATAAAGCGTGTAAATAACATAAAAAAAGCGTGTAAATAACATATATAGAGCGTTTTGCAGTGTAAATAACATAAATAAAGCGTGTAAATAACATATATAGAGCGTTTTGCAGTGTAAATAACATAAATAAAGCGTGTAAATAACATATATAGAGCGTTTTGCAGTGTAAATAACATAAATAAAGCGTGTAAATAACATATATAGAGCGTTTTGCAGTGTAAATAACATAAATAAAGCGTGTAAATAACATATATAGAGCGTTTTGCAGTGTAAATAACATAAATAAAGCGTGTAAATAACATATATAGAGCGTTTTGCAGTGTAAATAACATAAATAAAGCGTGTAAATAACATATATAGAGCGTTTTGCAGTGTAAATAACATAAATAAAGCGTGTAAATAACATATATAGAGCGTTTTGCAGTGTAAATAACATAAATAAAGCGTGTAAATAACATATATAGAGCGTTTTGCAGTGTAAATAACATAAATAAAGCGTGTAAATAACATATATAGAGCGTTTTGCAGTGTAAATAACATAAATAAAGCGTGTAAATAACATATATAGAGCGTTTTGCAGTGTAAATAACATAAATAAAGCGTGTAAATAACATATATAGAGCGTTTTGCAGTGTAAATAACATAAATAAAGCGTGTAAATAACATATATAGAGCGTTTTGCAGTGTAAATAACATAAATAAAGCGTGTAAATAACATATATAGAGCGTTTTGCAGTGTAAATAACATAAATAAAGCGTGTAAATAACATATATAGAGCGTTTTGCAGTGTAAATAACATAAATAAAGCGTGTAAATAACATATATAGAGCGTTTTGCAGTGTAAATAACATAAATAAAGCGTGTAAATAACATATATAGAGCGTTTTGCAGTGTAAATAACATAAATAAAGCGTGTAAATAACATATATAGAGCGTTTTGCAGTGTAAATAACATAAATAAAGCGTGTAAATAACATATATAGAGCGTTTTGCAGTGTAAATAACATAAATAAAGCGTGTAAATAACATATATAGAGCGTTTTGCAGTGTAAATAACATAAATAAAGCGTGTAAATAACATATATAGAGCGTTTTGCAGTGTAAATAACATAAATAAAGCGTGTAAATAACATATATAGAGCGTTTTGCAGTGTAAATAACATAAATAAAGCGTGTAAATAACATATATAGAGCGTTTTGCAGTGTAAATAACATAAATAAAGCGTGTAAATAACATATATAGAGCGTTTTGCAGTGTAAATAACATAAATAAAGCGTCCAATCGCGGCTCGTCTGCAGCTCTGGGACTGTTTCACTTCCAGATCCGTTTCATTTACATCTTTCACATTTTGCTGCATATTTCATATTTCATATTTCATGTTTGCCGATGTAGCGAACTTTCATGTGCGCGACACAAACGGGAGATATGCGGCGGCGGCGTTCCCGACGCTCGGAGCCTCCGCGCGCTCGTTTATCGCTCCCAAATAACCCCGGAATCTGCCGCTCGAACCTGGGATTTACCACGGCCCGCGAAGCCGCCGCCTTAATTTATGTAAAGCGGCGGCGGCGGCGGTGGCGGCGAGGAATCCGGCAGGAGTCCAGGAAACGGCGGCGGTAATTCGATTGAAAAAAAAAGTGCAACTGACCCGAGGCGCGGCATTTAAACGACTGCAGCACGTCTGGAGAAGGTCCCGGAGCAAAGACCCGGTTCAGACCTGGTTATGATTCTGAGCAAGGACGAGGGCGAGGGCGGAGCCGACTGGCAACGAGTCAGAGACGGAAAGTTTGAGACGTTTAACCTGGTTTAGAGTTTGTGTTCTTTCTGTTGAACCTTGACACGTTTGAATCCATGTTTAGCCAGATAAAGGTTTAGATTTGACTTTATGTTTATTATTTTCTGACATTTTGACTTAAAAATGCACAAACGCAGTCGCTTTTTGTCTGTAATTCTTCTTTTCTCTTAGTTTTTTAAGTGTGTTTATTCTGTCGTTTCACATCGTCTTACGTTCGTTTGTGCGTCTGGAGTTATGATTTAATTAAACTGATTGTTGAGACGGATTAGTCGAGTTTCAGAACGATGAGGTTAGGACCGTTGCCGTGGCGATGGGCAATTTCAAACTGAACATTGTGTCTTTTGAACGGGGAAAAGTCCTCAAAATGTGGCATAAAACGAGAAATTGAAAATGCAAACTCACCACAGAGAGGCCCCTCCCCCCCTCTCTCCCGTCTCCTCCCCCTCTCTCCCCCCTCTCCTCCCCCTCCCTCTCTCTCTGTATTTAAACGCAGCCTTGGGGCCACATGTGTCTGGTCGCCGCGGCGATAAGAGGGGCCCTCCACCCGCCCCGCGCTCAAGTCACATTTAACACAACGCAAAAGCGTGTTCGAGACAGCGCGTGTTCTCACTTCCACAGGCAGGGGGCGCTACACAGGCTTTAAACACTGTGTAACGTTGGGTGAAACTGTACATGAGCTGACCACTGGGGGCAGTAGTGACCAGTGGGGGCAGTAGTGACCAGTTGGGGCATTAGTGACCAGTGGGGGCAGTAGTGACCACTGGGGGCAGTACACTGGGGGCAGTAGTGACCAGTGGGGTCAGTAGTGACCACTGGGGTCAGTAGTGACCAGTGGGGGCAGTAGTGACCAGTGGGGTCAGTAGTGACCACTGGGGTCAGTTGTGACCAGTGGGGGCAGTAGTGACCACTGGGGGCAGTACACTGGGGGCAGTAGTGACCACTGGGGGCAGTAGTGACCACTGGGGGCAGTACACTGGGGGCAGTAGTGACCAGTGGGGGCAGTAGTGACCAGTGGGGGCAGTAGTGACCACTGGGGTCAGTAGTGACCAGTGGGGTCAGTAGTGACCACTGGGGTCAGTAGTGACCAGTGGGGGCAGTAGTGACCACTGGGGTCAGTAGTGACCACTGGGGGCAGTAGTGACCACTGGGGGCAGTGGTCACTACTGCGGTTTTCTACGACTTGCTGCAAAATAAGCTCTACTTTTATCTCCTTTTCCTGGACTCGTCAGGTGTTCTGCGAGAGGCGGAGTCGGTGATGTACGGTGTCATTGCCGCATGTTTTCCTCCGTTCGACGGTTGGTTCTTGAACCGACTCGGCGCCCCTCTGGTCATTTGTGAGATCGCAGCCTCGGAAATGATGTCAAAGTGTAGACATAGTGACAAAACTGGAGCGTAAGTTTGGCTTTGGAGGAAAGACAGGATACGAAAAACTGAAAACGAGGAAATTGAGAACGAAAAACTGAGGGCAAAGATATTAAAAAATTATATTTATGAAAGATTTAAATCGATATTGAGCGTACGACACCTGCGCAAGTGTCAGAAAATTACACTTCCTCTCCATCTTCTCTTCTCTTTTTCTACTCGCCGTGTTCGTCTGGATCTGGGAGTCTCTCCCCCTGCTCCTCCCCCTCCTCCCCCTGCTCCTCCCCCTCCTCCCCCTGCTCCTCCCCCTTTCGCTCTTGCGTCTGGAGGTGTGAGTGGCTTCTATCTGTCATAAGGTGAGAGACAAATCCCCCTAAGCTTTAATAAAAGTGTAAAGCTCCGTGGACTTCGCTGCTCCTCCAGCGGCGGAAACAACACCACAATATCAACACGAGGAAGATTCTCTCACGAAGCAGAGAACGAGCAAATGCAAAGAATTCCATTGATCCGTCGCCTTCCGTGTTCGATCCGTCTGCGGAAAACGTTTGCACGCTTTTGGACAAATGTAGCGGCGGTTTGAACGAGGTTGAACAGGAAATTTAAAGACGGATTGTGTCACGATTGGGTCACGATTGCTACGATTGGGTCACGGTTGGGTCACGATTCGGTCACGATTCGGTCACAATTGGGTCACAATTGGGTCACGATTGGGTCACGATTGGGTCAAGATTGGGTCACAACTAAGTCACGATTGGGTCACGATTCGGTCACAATTGGACCACGATTGGGTCACGATTGGGTCACGATTAAGTCACGATTGGGTCACGAATGGATCACGATTTGGGTCGCAATTCAGTCACAATTAGGTCACGATTTGGTTACAATTTGCTCACGATTGGATCACGATTGGGTCACGATTGCGTAAAGATTGCTCACGATTGGGTCACAATTAAGTCACAATTTGGTTAAAATTGGGTCACGATTGTTGGTACTTTGACCTTTCTTTCACAGGTCGAGCTTTAGGAAAAATCATACAGCAGTTTTACTTTAATTCACGCACAGTTTTTTAGAGAATAGATTCAAACGATTGCTGCAGCCCACGATTCTCACAATTAATCTGTTCAGTTCATCTCGCTTAAACAAACGCTCTTGACGTCCCTTGTGTCTCGCTGACAACATTTAACAAGACGTTTCTGTGGTAGAACGTTGAATCTCTTCTGTGCGGACTCGACCTGACCGGAGACGAGCCGCCACGTCCAGGCCGCAGCGCGAGAACGTTTATCTGACGGATTTGAGTTTGGCTCGTGCTTCTTGTGGACGAACTCCTCCCCCTCACTCGCCGCTCTCGTGTCTCCCCTCGCTCGCCGCTCTCCTCTCGCCTCTGCCGTCCCTCTCCCCCCCTCTCCTCGTAATCCCGCGTGTCTGTATGAAGTGTTGGTGGTCTTTGGAACACCATAATCCCCGTCTCTCTGTCGCGCTCGCCTCTTTGTAGAGAATCGGCGGCTCGTGTTCCTGTAAATCCCGCTCAGACTCTGATATTTCCTGACATTTACATGGATCCACTTCACACGCCGGCGCCGAGAGGAGAGAGGGAGAGGAGAGCGGGGGGAGAGCGGGGGGAGAGAAGAGGCGAAAGTGAGGGAGAGAGGATCTACTTCACACGGACATGACGACGGGAGGAGGACGAGATCATTGATACGAGACTCGATACGCAATACTGATTATGATACAACGATGGCGAGGAAAACAGTATCGGAGAAATAAAGGTGATTTTTAAATGAGCTGGACACTGTTAGTGACTCTGACGATCTAATATTCATGTCACGTCTGTGTTAAGGATTTTCAAACTTCCAAACGGTCAAATGCTTTAGGCCACATTTATAAGCCCAGGACAGCGTCTGTGGCGCCATTTACAAGTCCTTTTTTAACTACACGAGGGATTTTACCGTCTATTTTGTAATAAACTAATCAAAGGAGAAATGTAGGCGTCAATTTAGTGAGAAAAACAAAAAGTCCCTGGCGTGGAGCTGGTTTGTGTCAGGTCCAAACATCGTGCAAGGGACTCTTCCATCTCTGTCACGTTTTCCGGTTGATATTTCGCTCGTTTGTGTCTTCCCTTTCCCTTCTCGGCGATTAAAAAAAAACGGTGAAGACGCCGTTACTCCTACGTCGTCTCCTCCGTTATCTCCTCTCAGCATTAAAACTCGGCGTTCATTTCAGTGTGAAACGCGGCGGGACCCATTGCGCCGCGCTAATAGATTCAAAAATATTAATAAAACCTAATTACAAAGCCTCAAATGTGCAACGCTAATTAACAGTTTCAGTCGGTTTTTTGCCCATATTTTTAAGTGTAAACATGATAATTGATCGCTGTGTTCATAATAAGGTAAAAACAGAGGCTTTGTTTGGACAGAAACTCCATCGGAACTCAAAGTCGTGTGTGTCCAAATTAACATAACCTTGACTAAAGGGCAGAATAAAGGGCGAATTGGAATAAATTCATCAAATTACGGCGCCTCGTGCAATATTTATAACGGGCCGATGCCGTCTTCATTACCAAAGATTAAATACCGACGCGTATCAATAATTCAGAGGCTTAATCTTCATTTTCTCGGCAATTAACGCGGACAGGCAGCGCCGCACTCGCCCCGCGCAGCCGGTACGCGGCCAAATACTACGCGTACTTATGCACCCGACCGACTTTATCTGCGAATACTGATACTTCTGCATGTCTCCGTCGGACGCTTTGAACGGGGGGGGGTGTCTTTATTTGACGAACGGAGCGACGCCAACATCAAAAATCACTATTGGTTTTACGGTTAGCGCCGCTTTTAATCGCTCCGGGCGCGTTTTCCATTATTTATGCGTTTTGGTGATGCCGCTTTAGCAAAATGTTACAAATGAGAATATGCTAATGAGCGCGAGGTAACGGCGACTGATCGGAGAGGAGGAAGGGGAGGGGCTTTTGGAGGGTTGAAGAAGAAGAGGAACCACGAAGAGGAACAGGTGATGTTACTGCAGTTACTGTTGGTATTAGAGACGGATAAAACGATAAAGCGTCTGGATTATGTCGACAAATGAGTAAAAAAACTCATTCAAATGTTTTTTCAAAAGTCTGAACCAATGAGCAGAAGCAGGAAAAGAAGATTTAGAGTTTATCTTCGACTCTAGAACGTTCTAGAACAAACTGGATCTGCAGCAACCGCTCAACGGATCGCGACGAATCAAATAGAAAATAACGGTATTAGAGCGCCCCCTACAGGTCGGACGACTCACTGAACAAAGACACAGTTAAGACAAATATATTTAGAATTTTGCAATATTAAAATAAAAAAGTTATCCCAGAATAGCATATTTTTTTAGGTTTATAATTCCATTTCTTGTTTGTAATTGATGACATCCCACAAGGAAATTACCCAGAAAACACTGGGCCAAAACTATAAAAATAAAATAACAAATAAAAATATGTGAGAGCAACTTTATTTTGCTGAATTACCGTATTTTCCAGACTAAAAGTTGCACCTTTTTTCATAGTTTTGGCCGGGGTGCGACTTATACTTTTTATACTTACTTACTTATATACATTTATACTTATACTCCGGAGCGACGAAGATTATTTGTTATTTTCACACTTGCAACCGCATTTCATACTCCAGTGTATATATGTTTTTTTCTTCTCTATTATGCATTTTTTTTGGCTGGTGCGACTTATACTCCGGAAAATACGGTAATGTTTAGAGTCAAAAAAGTAGCTTCTTTGTGTAAATTCTGCATAAACTTTGACTGGAATGTCCCTGGTGTGTCACTTCCTGTATAAGTGTCCCTGGTGTGATGTCACTTCCTGTATGAGCGTCCCTGGTGTGATGTCACTTCCTGTATGAGCGTCCCTGGTGTGATGTCACTTCCTGTATGAGTGTCCCTGGTGTGATGTCACTTCCTGTACGAGTGTCTCTGGTGTGACGTCACTTCCTGTATGAGTGTCCCTGGTGTGATGTCACTTCCTGTATGAGCGTCCCTGGTGTGATGTCACTTCCTGTATGAGCGTCCCTGGTGTGATGTCACTTCCTGTATGAGTGTCTCTGGTGTGATGTCACTTCCTGTATGAGTGTCTCTGGTGTGATGTCACTTCCTGTACGAGTGTCTCTGGTGTGACGTCACTTCCTGTATGAGTGTCCCTGGTGTGATGTCACTTCCTGTATGAGCGTCCCTGGTGTGATGTCACTTCCTGTATGAGCGTCCCTGGTGTGATGTCACTTCCTGTATGAGTGTCCCTGGTGTGATGTCACTTCCTGTATGAGTGTCCCTGGTGTGATGTTACTTCCTGTATGAGTGTCCCTGGTGTGATGTCACTTCCTGTATGAGCGTCCCTGGTGTGATGTCACTTCCTGTATGAGTGTCCCTGGTGTGATGTCACTTCCTGTATGAGTGTCCCTGGTGTGATGTTACTTCCTGTATGAGTGTCCCTGGTGTGATGTCACTTCCTGTATGAGTGTCCCTGGTGTTATGTCACTTCCTTTATGAGTGTCTCTGGTGTGATGTCACTTCCTGTATGAGTGTCTCTGGTGTGATGTTACTTCCTGTATGAGTATCCCTGGTGTGATGTCACTTCCTGTATGAGTGTCTGGTGTGATGTCACTTCCTGTATGAGTGTCCCTGGTGTGATGTCACTTCCTGTATGAGTGTCTCTGGTGTGATGTCACTTCCTGTATGAGCGTCTCTGGTGTGATGTCACTTCCTGTATGAGTGTCCCTGGTGTGATGTCACTTCCTGTATGAGTGTCTCTGGTGTGATGTTACTTCCTGTATGAGTGTCCCTGGTGTGATGTCACTTCCTGTATGAGTGTCCCTGGTGTTATGTCACTTCCTTTATGAGTGTCCCTGGTGTGATGTCACTTCCTGTATGAGTGTCTCTGGTGTGATGTTACTTCCTGTATGAGTATCCCTGGTGTGATGTCACTTCCTGTATGAGTGTCTGGTGTGATGTCACTTCCTGTATGAGTGTCTCTGGTGTGATGTCACTTCCTGTACGAGTGTCCCTGGTGTGATGTCACTTCCTGTATGAGTGTCCCTGGTGTGATGTCACTTCCTGTATGAGTGTCTCTGGTGTGATGTCACTTCCTGTATGAGTGTCCCTGGTGTGATGTCACTTCCTGTACGAGTGTCCCTGGTGTGATGTCACTTCCTGTACGAGCGTCCCTGGTGTGATGTCACTTCCTGTACGAGTGTCCCTGGTGTGATGTCACTTCCTGTATGAGTGTCCCTGGTGTGATGTCACTTCCTGTATGAGTGTCTCTGGTGTGATGTCACTTCCTGTACGAGTGTCCCTGGTGTGATGTCACTTCCTGTATGAGTGTCCCTGGTGTGATGTCACTTCCTGTATGAGTGTCCCTGGTGTGATGTCACTTCCTGTACGAGTGTCTCTGGTGTGATGTCACTTCCTGTATGAGTGTCCCTGGTGTGATGTCACTTCCTGTATGAGTGTCCCTGGTGTGATGTCACTTCCTGTACGAGTGTCCCTGGTGTGATGTCACTTCCTGTACGAGTGTCCCTGGTGTGATGTCACTTCCTGTATGAGTGTCTCTGGTGTGATGTCACTTCCTGTATGAGTGTCTCTGGTGTGATGTCACTTCCTGTACGAGTGTCTCTGGTGTGATGTCACTTCCTGTATGAGTGTCCCTGGTGTGATGTCACTTCCTGTATGAGTGTCCCTGGTGTGATGTCACTTCCTGTACGAGTGTCTCTGGTGTGATGTCACTTCCTGTATGAGTGTCCCTGGTGTGATGTCACTTCCTGTATGAGTGTCCCTGGTGTGATGTCACTTCCTGTAAGAGTGTCTCTGGTGTGATGTCACTTCCTGTACGAGTGTCTCTGGTGTGATGTCACTTCCTGTATGAGTGTCCCTGGTGTTATGTCACTTCCTTTATGAGTGTCCCTGGTGTGATGTCACTTCCTGTATGAGTGTCTCTGGTGTGATGTCACTTCCTGTACGAGTGTCTCTGGTGTGATGTCACTTCCTGTATGAGTGTCCCTGGTGTGATGTCACTTCCTGTATGAGTGTCCCTGGTGTTATGTCACTTCCTGTAAGAGTGTCTCTGGTGTGATGTCACTTCCTGTACGAGTGTCTCTGGTGTGATGTCAGTTCCTGTACGAGTGTCCCTGGTGTGATGTCACTTCCTGTACCAGTGTCCCTGGTGTGATGTCACTTCCTGTACGAGTGTCCCTGGTGTGATGTCACTTCCTTCCTGTATGAGTGTCCCTGGTGTGATGTCACTTCCTGTACGAGTGTCCCTGGTGTGACGTCACTTCCTGTATGAGTGTCCCTGGTGTGACGTCACTTCCTGTATGAGTGTCCCTGGTGTTATGTCACTTCCTGTATGAGTGTCTCTGGTGTGATGTCAGTTCCTGTACGAGTGTCCCTGGTGTGATGTCACTTCCTGTACGAGTGTCCCTGGTGTGACGTCACTTCCTGTCATTTTCAACTGATTTTTCAGCGTTTTCTCCACAAATACCTGCTCGATCGGAATAAAAGTATCATTTATAAGTACAACAGGTATAAAAACACAGAATAGAGTCATAATTAGCAGATGGTAAAACCCGGTCAGAGGCACTTTAAGTCGTGGTTGTACGTTTTGGCGTTTCTCGGTCGACACTTGATGAACGAGGGAAATGTTTATCGCTAAAATGTGACAGGAAGTAGATTTGTAAACAACAACAAGTCAACTGTGAGCGGCGAAGTTACGATGGTCGCTTTACGAGATCTCACGCTTTTGAACGACAAAATAAAGTGAATGTGACACAAAAAACAAATGTATAAAAACAGAATTAACTAAAAACACAGAACATAATAGAACTGAGCAGAGAGTGAAACTAAATAAATAAAATGAATGAATGGCATGTTTAAATAAAAAATAATGGCCCCAAATATCAAAAAATCTTAAAAAATGTTCCATTTTAAAATGTTGTCCAAATGTTACTTATTCCATTTGTTCGATGTCGACATTTAGATTTTTAACCTGTTACCACCCACCTGTCCGCCGGCGAGCATTTTCTATATCTCAAATATTCTCTTACATCATCACTTTTATTTCCGTGGTCAATACAAGTTATACATCATTTTAAAGCTTATTTTCTCAACAAAATGAATATGTCGTTGATTTACATTGAATAATTTGCCCCAAGAAGCAATTGCCAATAGTTTGTGAGAAAGTCTCAACTTTTACAAACGCATGTCCTGTTTGCTGTTTATGACGGACGAAACGGCTTTAATTCTGTACATCCTTGTACTCAGTCTGTCCGTAAGGAATCATTGAACAACAATATCCACTTGTATTTTTCCTGAAGTTTTCCGATTTCAAGATATTGTCAAGTAAACAAACTTTTCTTTGTTTCTCGCCGGACGAGAATGCGCTTGTCCGGCGCATTTCTCCGTCCATAACAAATGACCTGTTTGACTTATAAGATAATGTTGGATATCCTTCTTTTCTTCAGACTGTTTCCTACAGAATGAGACCATCCACCATTTTTTCTGTCCACGGGTTTGTTTGCTACAGCCTCCGAAAAAAAAAATGCGCCGCTTGCGACGCACATGGATTAGTCTGTTTGCATCTAAATAGCGCCGCGTGTGAATGACGTAGCTCAGATTGATTGACATTTTATACTAGCCAATAAGAATAGCTTTAGAAAGAGGGGCGGGACAAAGGCCTTATTGACACAGAATCTTCTGTATTCTCGTGCGTAAGGCTCCGGGAAGGCTGTAAAGAGCCAGATTTCTCGGCAGGATTTTGCGCATAACGTTTTCTGATTTTATTAGCCTTTTGGACGTGCATTTTGTTAGATATATGTATTATTATACCAATACAAAAAAATATATATATATATTATATATATATTTTTTTTTAACCTCTATATGGGAAATTCATGGGTAAACTCATATTTACACATTTTCACATATATTGTTTTTAGCAGTTATTATGGGTATTAGTGGCCTACAAAACATCAAAATGTATGTTTTATGATCATAGAGGAGCTAAAATTGTAATAAAAAAGTTTGGCACAGTTGGCACATATTTGGATCACTTGTTCTGAATATACTTTTTGATACAAAAAGGTCAACAGCACCAAAATGCCTGTTCCCAGAGATCTGAAATTTTACACAGTTGTTGTCAACAAGATAAACATCATGTGCAGTGAACAGCATATGCACACAATGAAGTATGTCATGCTCAGGACCATTACAAATGGACAATATTCAGGCGAGACTAAAAAATGATGTTTTGTTTATGTTTGGGCTTCTGTAGTGTAAGTTCTGAAGCCCTGACAGTGTGTCATGTGCACATCTGCAGAAACTAGAAGGCCTAAGCTTTCTAATGATGCATCACACTTGCATGTGGAACATAAGATCCTCTTTTAATAAGCAATGGCATTTGGGTCCAACCATTGTGCACAGGGCCAAATATGTGGATGGTAACAGGTTAAACATGTAAATGTTGCTTCTAAAATGTCCAGTTGCAACTGATGATCATTTTGATCATTTGGGCCGAATGCTTCGTGTGACGATTGTTTAAAATCTCCACATTTACAGTTTGACTCGTCGTTTCGTTGAGATTGTGGCTGAATTTGAGTCATAAAACTTTTTTTCTCGGCTCAGTGTTTGAACCATCAGTGTTTTTATTATTAAACTAGTCGACGTTTAAATAATCCATTAGTTGAGCTTAATCGAACGCCACAAACTGTAACTTTTATTATCATTTTAGTTCTTCTGCGACCTGAAGAAGCAGAAGAAGACGGATGAGAAGAAGAAGCTGCCCTCACATGTTTAAACACACACACGTAAACACACACATGTTTAAACACACACATGTTTAAACACACACACGTAAACACACACATGTTTAAACACACACACGTAAACACACACATGTTTAAACACACACACGTAAACACACACATGTTTAAACACACACATGTTTAAACACACACATGTTTAAACACACACACGTAAACACACACATGTTTAAACACACACATGTTTAAACACACACACGTAAACACACACATGTTTAAACACACACATGTTTAAACACACACACGTAAACACACACATGTTTAAACACACACATGTTTAAACACACACACGTAAACACACACATGTTTAAACACACACATGTTTAAACACACACACGTAAACACACACATGTTTAAACACACACATGTTTAAACACACACACGTAAACACACACATGTTTAAACACACACACGTAAACACACACATGTTTAAACACACACATGTTTAAACACACACACGTAAACACACACATGTTTAAACACACACGTTACAGTTTGAGGGTCGTAACTTTAAGATTATTTCATATCAACGCAAACGAGGCTGATGCAACATGTAGCAAACGCTGTCATAGCAACAGCAGCAACAAAACACATCCACCTTTATCTGAAGTCCACGTTTCTCCTCCATCACGCTCCGGCGAGTCGCCCCGGGGCAGCCTGACGGAGGAGAGGCTGCCGTTCTGTACCAACGCGCCGACATGTCTGTCATGATGGGGGCGGATCGTGGGGCGGAGCCCGGATCGTGGGGCGGAGCGTGAGGGCGGAGCGTGGGGAGCAGAAAGGCTAATCCTACAGCTAACACCTTTAAGGGAACTCTCTTTCCTGACAAGGACGTAGAGAGGGATTATATTACCTCTCCTCCCTCCTCTCTCTCCCCTCCCTCTCTCCCCCTCCTGGTCCCTCCTCTCTCCCTCCTCTCTCCCCCTCCTGGTCCCTCCTCTCTCCCTCCTCTCTCCCCCTCCTGGTCCCTCCTCTCTCCCTCCTCTCTCCCCCTCCTGGTCCCTCCTCTCTCCCCTCCCTCTCTCCCCCTCCTGGTCCCTCCTCTCTCCCTCCTCTCTCCCCTTCCTGGTCCCTCCTCTCTCCCTCCTCTCTCCCCCTCCTGGTCCCTCCTCTCTCCCTCCTCTCTCCCCCTCCTGGTCCCTCCTCTCTCCCTCCTCTCTCCCCCTCCTGGTCCATCCTCTCTCCCCTCCCTCTCTCCCCCTCCTGGTCCCTCCTCTCTCCCTCCTCTCTCCCCCTCCTGGTCCCTCCTCTCTCCCTCCTCTCTCCCCCTCCTGGTCCATCCTCTCTCCCCTCCCTCTCTCCCCCTCCTGGTCCCTCCTCTCTCCCTCCTCTCTCCCCCTCCTGGTCCCTCCTCTCTCCCCTCCCTCTCTCCCCTCTTCCCCCCTCTCTCTCCCCCTCCTGGCCCCGCCCTGTCTTTACCCTGTGGACCTTGTCATTAAAGGACAGGAGCTGATATCGTCCACAGTCAAATGGCGCAGGGGGATTTTTAATGTTCACATTAGGCCTTTATCTCCACCACCAGCAGATGGCAGCGCCACTCGCCCCGAGATTTATGCCCACAACACGGGGACTTAACTCCCTGCAGAGACGGGACCAGGGGACGAGCAGGGGACGAGAAGGGGACGAGCAGGGGAGAAGAAGGGGACGAGGAGGGGACAAGGAGGGGACGAGCAGGGGATGAGAAGAGGACGAGCAGAGGAGGAGCAGGGGACGAGAAGGGGACGAGCAGAGGACGAGCACGGGACGAGAAGGGGACGAGCAGAGGACGAGCAGGGGACGAGCAGGGAACGAGCAGAGGACGAGCAGAGGTCAAACAGAGGACGAGCAGGGGACGAGAAGGGGACGAGCAGAGGACGAGCAGAGGTCAAACAGAGGACGAGCAGAGGACGAGCAGAGGACGAGCAGAGGTCAAACAGAGGACGAGCAGGGGACGAGAAGGGGACAAGAAGAGGACGAGCAGGGGACGAGAAGGGGACAAGAAGAGGACGAGAAGGGGACGAAAAGAGGACGAGCAGAGGACGACCAGACGCCTGCAGAGACAATGGACACCTGCAGAGACAATGGACACCTGCAGAGACAATGGACACCTGCAGAGACAATGGACACCTGCAGAGACATGTCGTGTTGAAGACGAGCAGAACGTGAACATGGAGTTCATCCCCAAAAAAGAGAAAAGAAATGAATGAACGATGGAGTTCATGGTGTTTAGTTTATGGTGATATTTCTGGACTTTTGTGATTCATTTAAAGATATTTCACATTTGAACCTGGACGAGCCGCAGACAAACGCATTATTCGGTTAAACTACCACAAACTCATGTCTAATTGTGCATAAAAAGCGTCTAAACGACACAAAACATCACGTCGCGCGAAGCTTCTTTTGGCAACAACATCTTTCTTCACACTTCTTCAGGGACATTACAGTGTTGGACACGTCCCGCTCCGTCCGAACCTTCACCCGACGACCTCATTTGGTCCAATTCTCTTCAAAACTTCAAACCGCCGAACTTCCCCTCCCCCGCTCGCCGCTCCGTCCACTCCTCCATTACCGCGCACCTGCCGGGCCTTTTCCGCTCGCCGCTCGCTTCAGAAAAACAACCTCCGCGTGAATAATTTAACCACGAAAAATCATTGCGGGAGAAAGAGTAGGGAAACGCACAGCGAGGGGAATAATGCATCAGGTTGCGCCGCAGCTTGTTGTTTCCGGGCGAGTTTTTTTTGGGGGGGGATCAAAGCCGGGGCGCGCGGCGGGATAATGAAACGCCGGCGCTAATGTGACGCGCCGGAGCGGCTAATGGAAGAATGCTGGGTGTCTGTGCGGGCGCGACGCACAAAGGACACGGCGGCGGAACACAATGGACATTAGCGAGCGACCGGACGGAGAGTGACCCAGTGACCGGACACAAACTTTATATATTGGGACCAGCGCCACCTTCAGGAGAAATGGAAAATCTACCGAAACGTGTACATTCTGCAACTTCGATCACATAAAAAGTGTGTTTGTCGGAGCTTCACGACAGCGACGACTGAACCAAAGGGCGCCTGCCGCTAAATAAGTATTATACACCGTGTCTTTCCAAGCATAAAAGTCGCAAAACTATGAAAAAAGGTGCCACTTATAGTCTAGAAAATACGGTCCATTATAATCAGGGTTTATAGAGACCAGAGCGTGGATTAGTGCCACTGATTTTCCCGGCACTTTCTAGAAGTATAGAAATGGTGACATGTGAAATGCATTGTGGGTCAGAGGTCGCCGTGGAACATATCTATCCGAGCAAACGTTCAGCCAATTGGAGCCAAGGAGCCCAACGACATGGACCAATCAAGAGCGAGCGTTCACTACAAGTTTATCAAAACCAGCTCGGTGCTTTTGTGGAGGAAATAAAAATTAAAATGCTCTTTATTTGAAGATTTGAAGTCAGGAAATGGAGGGATGAAGGAAGAGAAGGAACATCTGCCCGAGAACAGCTGCTGCAGGTCAAAGGTCACGAGGACCAGGTTCAGACCAGTTTAGTCCTGAAGGACAGTAATTTTGGTCCTGGTTTAGTCCTTGTTTAGTCCTGGTTTAGTCCCGGTTTAGTCCTGGTTTAGTCCTGGTCTAGTCCTGGTTTAGTCCTGGTCTAGTCCTGGTTTAGTCCTGGTTTAGTCCTAGTCTAGTCCTTGTTTAGTCCTGGTTTAGTCCTGGTTTAGTCCCGGTTTAGTCCCGGTCTAGTCCCGGTCTAGTCCCGGTCTAGTC
Source organism: Eucyclogobius newberryi (assembly GCF_026437365.1). Taxonomy (NCBI): domain Eukaryota; kingdom Metazoa; phylum Chordata; class Actinopteri; order Gobiiformes; family Gobiidae; genus Eucyclogobius; species Eucyclogobius newberryi. Next base: position 320,878 of record NW_027316456.1, on the reverse strand, counting down.
CTTGTTTAGTCCTGGTTTAGCCCTGGTCTAGTCCCGGTTTAGTCCCGGTCTAGTCCCGGTTTAGTCCCGGTTTAGTCCTGGTCTAGTCCTGGTCTAGTCCTGGTTAAGTTTGGTCTAGTCCTGGTTCAGTTTGGTCTAGTCCTGGTTCAGTCCTGGTCTAGTCCTGGTTTAGTCCTGGTTTAGTCCTGGTTTAGTCCTGGTTCAGTCCTGGTCTAGTCCTGGTTCAGTCCTGGTCTAGTCCTGGTTTAGTCCTGGTTTAGTCCTGGTTTAGTCCTGGTTTAGTCCTGGTTCAGTCCTGGTTTAGTCCTGGTTTAGTCCTGGTTCAGTCCTGGTTTAGTCCTGGTTCAGTCCTGGTTCAGTCCTGGTTTAGTCCTGGTTTAGTCCTGGTTTAGTCCTGGTTCAGTCCTGGTTTAGTCCTGGTTTAGTCCTGGTTCAGTCCTGGTTTAGTCCTGGTTCAGTCCTGGTTCAGTCCTGGTTCAGTCCTGGTTTAGACCTGGTTTAGACCTGATTCAGTCCTGGTTTAGTCCTGGTTTAGTCCTGGTTTAGTCCTGGTTCAGTCCTGGTTTAGACCTGGTTTAGACCTGGTTCAGTCCTGGTCTAGTCCTGGTTCAGTTTGGTCTAGTCCTGGTTTAGTCCTGGTTTAGTCCTGGTTCAGTCCTGGTCTAGTCCTGGTTCAGTTTGGTCTAGTCCTGGTTCAGTCCTGGTCTAGTCCTGGTTCAGTCCTGGTCTAGTCCTGGTTTAGTCCTGGTTTAGTCCTGGTTTAGTCCTGGTTTAGTCCTGGTTTAGTCCTGGTTCAGTCCTGGTTTAGTCCTGGTTTAGTCCTGCTTTAGTCCTGGTTCAGTCCTGGTTTAGTCCTGGTTTAGTCCTGGTTTAGTCCTGGTTCAGTTTGGTCGCACTTTGACGTATAAAGGACATTTAAATAATTACACAATGTTTAATATCAAAGAAACCCAAAAGCACAAGCGTTATATTTTCCAGTTTCCATAGTTTCCATAGTTTTTACCGACTAAAAGTAAATAAAAACAAGCCGTAATGACTAAAAGTATAAATAGATTTGACCAAAACTATGACTAAAAGTGGATATTTTTGTGGAACGATAAAAAACAGAGATAAATAAAGGACAGGACGAGCCTCAGACCAGAGCAGGAACAAACTCAGATCTGAACCTTACAGTTTTATATTCACAGCTCGACTAAATCAACACAACATTTCCATAGACTAAAACTACAGTAAAACTAAGAATTATTTGAAAAAATCGTGACAAAAACTGAAACTAAATGAAGATTTCTGGTCAAACGCAGGTCTTCTCTGATCTAAGCTTTGAACCGCTCAAGCGAGGAGAGAAAACAGCACGTTTTGAGGACAACGCTGAACTTTGTGGCAGTTTTTGTTTCATGAGGACAGACTCGGCGTCATGTGACTCGGCGGTCACATGACGCATAAACCCAACATCAGCACAATCTACACACAACGTGAAAGCACCAAACACATACTGGACTTAAACTGACCTTGAGCCCTTCGCTGGGCGAAGCCGTCTTCTGGTTGGCTGAGGCGGCGGCGGTCACTGAAACGGCCTCCTGTGATTGATCAAACTGGTAGAAGAGGCGGGCCTGGATGCAGCGCAGCGCTCGGAGCATCCAACCGTGCTGACGCCGGATCTGCCTCTGGAGCTGCTCCCACTGGACCGACACCATGTGGAGGATGTCCCTGAGCGCTGAGACGGGACAAACTGGTCAGTATGAGCTCTGAGACAGGACACGCTGGTCAGTATGAGCTCAGAGACAGGACACACTGGTCAGTATTGAGCTCTGAGACAGGACACGCTGGTCAGTATGAGCTCAGAGACAGGACACACTGGTCAGTATGAGCGCTGAGACAGGACACGCTGGTCAGTATGAGCGCTGAGACAGGACACGCTGGTCAGTATGAGCTCAGAGACAGGACACACTGGTCAGTATGAGCGCTGAGACAGGACACGCTGGTCAGTATGAGCGCTGAGACAGGACACGCTGGTCAGTATGAGCTCAGAGACAGGACACACTGGTCAGTATGAGCTCAGAGACAGGACACGCTGGTCAGTATGAGCTCTGAGACAGGACACACTGGTCAGTATGAGCGCTGAGACAGGACACACTGGTCAGTATGAGCTCAGAGACAGGACACACTGGTCAGTATGAGCTCTGAGACAGGACAAGCTGGTCAGTATGAGCTCAGAGACAGGACACACTGGTCAGTATTGAGCTCTGAGACAGGACACGCTGGTCAGTATGAGCTCAGAGACAGGACACACTGGTCAGTATGAGCGCTGAGACAGGACACGCTGGTCAGTATGAGCGCTGAGACAGGACACGCTGGTCAGTATGAGCTCAGAGACAGGACACACTGGTCAGTATGAGCTCAGAGACAGGACACGCTGGTCAGTATGAGCTCTGAGACAGGACACACTGGTCAGTATGAGCGCTGAGACAGGACACACTGGTCAGTATGAGCTCAGAGACAGGACACACTGGTCAGTATGAGCTCAGAGACAGGACACACTGGTCAGTATGAGCTCTGAGACAGGACAAGCTGGTCAGTATGAGCTCAGAGACAGGACACACTGGGCAGTATGAGCTCAGAGACAGGACACACTGGTCAGTATGAGCTCTGAGACAGGACACACTGGTCAGTATGAGCGCTGAGACAGGACACGCTGGTCAGTATGAGCTCACAGACAGGACACGCTGGTCAGTATGAGCTCTGAGACAGGACACACTGGTCAGTATGAGCGCTGAGACAGGACACACTGGTCAGTATGAGCTCAGAGACAGGACACACTGGTCAGTATGAGCGCTGAGACAGGACACACTGGTCAGTATGAGCGCTGAGACAGGACACACTGGTCAGTATGAGCGCTGAGACAGGACACACTGGTCAGTATGAGCTCTGACACAGCACACACTGGTCAGTATGAGCTCAGAGACAGGACACACTGGTCAGTATGAGCTCTGACACAGCACACACTGGTCAGTATGAGCTCAGAGACAGGACACACTGGTCAGTATGAGCGCTGAGACAGGACACACTGGTCAGTATGAGCGCTCAGACAGGAAACACTGGTCAGTATGAGCTCTGACACAGCACACACTGGTCAGTATGAGCGCTGAGACAGGACACACTGGTCAGTATGAGCTCAGAGACAGGACACACTGGTCAGTATGAGCGCTGAGACAGGACACACTGGTCAGTATGAGCTCTGACACAGCACACACTGGTCAGTATGAGCGCTGAGACAGGACACGCTGGTCAGTATGAGCGCTGAGACAGGACACACTGGTCAGTATGAGCTCTGACACAGGACACACTGGTCAGTATGAGCGCTGAGACAGGACACACTGGTCAGTATGAGCGCTGAGACAGGACACACTGGTCAGTATGAGCGCTGAGACAGGACACACTGGTCAGTATGAGCTCTGACACAGCACACACTGGTCAGTATGAGCTCAGAGACAGGACACACTGGTCAGTATGAGCTCTGAGACAGGACACACTGGTCAGTATGAGCTCTGACACAGCACACACTGGTCAGTATGAGCTCAGAGACAGGACACACTGGTCAGTATGAGCTCAGAGACAGGACACACTGGTCAGTATGAGCGCTGAGACAGGACACACTGGTCAGTATGAGCGCTGAGACAGGACACACTGGTCAGTATGAGCGCTCAGACAGGAAACACTGGTCAGTATGAGCTCTGACACAGCACACACTGGTCAGTATGAGCGCTGAGACAGGACACACTGGTCAGTATGAGCTCAGAGACAGGACACACTGGTCAGTATGAGCGCTGAGACAGGACACACTGGTCAGTATGAGCTCTGACACAGCACACACTGGTCAGTATGAGCGCTGAGACAGGACACACTGGTCAGTATGAGCTCAGAGACAGGACACACTGGTCAGTATGAGCGCTGAGACAGGACACACTGGTCAGTATGAGCTCTGACACAGCACACACTGGTCAGTATGAGCTCTGACACAGCACACACTGGTCAGTATGAGCTCTGACACAGCACACACTGGTCAGTATGAGCTCTGACACAGCACACACTGGTCAGTATGAGCGCTGAGACAGGACACACTGGTCAGTATGAGCGCTCAGACAGGACACACTGGTCAGTATGAGCTCTGACACAGCACACACTGGTCAGTATGAGCTCTGACACAGCACACACTGGTCAGTATGAGCTCTGACACAGCACACACTGGTCAGTATGAGCTCTGACACAGCACACACTGGTCAGTATGAGCTCTGACACAGCACACACTGGTCAGTATGAGCGCTGACATAATTTGGGTAATTTCCTTGTGTGATGTCATCATTACAAACAGGAAGTGAAATTATAAACCTAAAAAATGAGCTATTCTGGAATAATATTTTTATAATTTTTAGAGACGTTTTAAATATATGAACCTCAACTGTGTTTTAGGTGATGAGAGGTCCGACCTGTAGGGGGCGCTTTAAGGGACAAGATCAAATCAAATCAATTTATTTTTGTAAGGCCCAAAATCACAACAACAGTCGCCTCTGAGGGCCGAAAAGATGATCCCATGATCAGTTCTTAAACGTGGCCTGGACTCAAGGCTCCGCTGGAGACGAGGTAACAGAGACATCTCCACACATCGTGACGTCCTCATTGACTGAGAGACTGAGGAGACGTCTTGGCGGTTTTGGACGTCTCCATCGCCGCTCGCGCCGTAATAAAGTGATTCGTGCGGGCTGAGTTTTGCCACGGGCCGCGCCCGCCGTGTTGCCGCTCAGTGGGCTGAACGAGCCGTCTGAAGGTCACACTAATCCTCACATTAAAAATGAATGCCTCTGTCTGTGTCTGTCTCCTCCTGCAGGTCTGAGGCGCTCACTGCGGCTCACACTGCGCTTCATTATGAGCCAGGAAACAGAAGGAGCTGATCACAACTGGAGACATTGTTCTGTCCATTGTAGCGTTAGCAACGTCTGACGCTAAAGAAAAGAAAAAACTAAATAAAAACTAATTATAATGATAAAGTGCGACGATTACAGACGTTTGCATCGACTGAACTGTGACTGAAATGAAACATGAAGTAAAAGTGTGGAGTTCACATGAGTTTAGTAGAAACGCACGTGAACATGTGGAAGCTGAGCAACGTCACAGATACAGAAGAACTCATGACCTCCTCAAGCATTGAGGAAATGACCTGCTGTTGAGATGAAATGTCCTTTATCTCCCCTTATCGGTCAGTCAGAACGTTGAGAAGCACTTTTGGATAAAAGAACGTCAGTGCATTATCTCGTCTCATCGTCTCATCTCGTCTCATCGTTTCATCGTCTCGTCATCTCGCCTCATTTCGTCTCATCTCATCGGATCGTCTCGTCTTATCGTCTCATGATCTATTCTCATTATCTTGTCTCAGCTCATCATTTCGTCTCATCATCTCATCATCTCGTCTCGTCATCTCGCCTCATTTTTGTCTCATCATCTCGTCTCATCATCTCGTCTCATCATCTCGTCTCATCATCTCGTCTCATCATCTCGTCTCATCATCTCGTCTCATCATCTCGTCTCATCATCTCGTCTCATCATCTCGTCTCATCATCTCGCCAAATTTTTGAAGGAAATGGTTTTGGTTCCATTAATCTGACTTTGGTTTATTTGCTCGGACAGAGAAGGCCGCGATCGCAGACGCGACCCGTAAATCGGGTGTAACAGTGCGTACCTGAGCGGTGCGACGAGATGCAGGAGAGCAGGGCGCGTCCCTCGTCCACGATCTCGTCTTTGAGAGCGCTGCGACTGTCCACGTTCAGCTTGAAACTCTGCCAAGGAGGAAAAAAACAAGCTGAAGCTTTCACAGACGAGACGGAGGAACGTGGCAGAAGGTGGAACCCAGAAGAACCGACTTATCTGAGGGTTCTGAGGGTTCTACTGAGGGTTCTGAGGGTTCTACTGAGGGTTCTGAGGGTTCTACTGAGGGTTCTGAGGGTTCTACTGAGGGTTCTGAGGGTTCTACTGAGGGTTCTACTGAGGGTTCAACTGAGGGTTCTACTGAGGCTTCTACTGAGGCTTCTACTGAGGATTCTGAGGCTTCTACTGAGGCTTCTACTGAGGCTTCTACTGAGGCTTCTGAGGCTTCTACTGAGGCTTCTGAGGCTTCTACTGAGGCTTCTGAGGGTTCTACTGAGGCTTCTACTGAGGCTTCTGAGGGTTCTACTGAGGCTTCTACTGAGGGTTCATGAGCTGCTTTGGAAAAATAATGGAGACACATAAACTAATCGGTGCTAGAACTTGTATCGAACCTGAACATTTTGTCTTCCAAAGTGGGAGTTCTGATGGTAAATGAGAACAAAGCGACTAAAAAGGGAAAAAGCCACATTTTGTTCCGTCAACATCTGATTTTTGTGATTCATCAGGAGTTATTTGGAGACATCTGGAGACATCTGGAGACATTTGGAGACATTTGGACACATCTGGAGACATTTGGAGACATTTGGACACATCTGGAGACATTTGGACACATCTGGACACATTTGGAGACATTTGGAGACCAGAGAGAGAAACTTGGACTCTAATGGTGTGTTAGAAATGTCCCGAGGCCTAATAAATACATGTATGATAAAAGGACTTCAATAAAACATGGAGGAGGGGAAGAGGGGAGGAGGTGAGGAGGAGCCTGAGGGAAGAGCTGGATCTGTGCGACCTGCTGCTTCTGCTGGACTGAGAGAGAGAGAGAGAGAGGGAGGGAGAGAGGGGGAGAGAGGGGAGAGGGAGGAGGAGAGAGGGGGAGAGAGGGGGAGAGGGGGAGCGAGAGAGAGAGGGGGAGAGGGAGGAGGAGCGAGGGCGAGAGAGAGAGAGAGAGGGGAGAGGGAGAGAGGGAGAGAAGGGAGAGGGAGGAGGAGAGAGGGGGAGAGGGAGAGAGGGGAGAGGGGGAGAGAGGGGGAGAGGGGGAGAGAGAGAGAGAGGGGTAGAGGGAGGAGGAGAGAGGGGGAGAGAGAGAGAGAGGGGGAGGGAGAGGGGGAGAGAGGGGAGAGGGAGGAGGAGAGAGGGGGAGAGGGAGAGAGGGGAGGAGGTGAGGAGGAGCCTGAGGGAAGAGCTGGATCTGTGCGACCTGCTGCTTCTGCTGGACTGAGAGAGAGAGAGAGAGAGAGAGAGAGGGGGGGGAGAGAGGGGAGAGGGAGAGAGGGAGAGAAGGGAGAGGGAGGAGGAGAGAGGGGGAGAGGGAGAGAGGGGAGAGGGGGAGAGAGGGGGAGAGGGGGAGAGAGAGAGAGAGGGGGAGAGGGAGGAGGAGAGAGGGCGAGAGAGAGAGAGAGAGAGACAGAGAGGGGAGAGGGGGAGAGGGAGAGAGGGAGAGAGAGGGGGAGAGGGAGGAGGAGAGAGGGCGAGAGAGAGAGAGAGAGAGAGAGAGAGAGGGGGAGAGAGGGGAGAGGGAGAGAGGGGGAGAGGGGAAGCGAGAGAGAGGGGGAGAGGGAGGAGGAGCGAGGGCGAGAGAGAGAGAGAGAGGGGAGAGGGAGAGAGGGGAGAGGGAGGAGGAGAGAGGGGGAGAGGGAGAGAGGGGAGAGGGGGAGAGAGGGGGAGAGGGGGAGAGAGAGAGAGAGGGGGAGAGGGAGGAGGAGAGAGGGCGAGAGAGAGAGAGAGAGAGAGGGGGAGAGGGAGGAGGAGAGAGGGCGAGAGAGAGAGAGAGAGAGAGAGAGGGGAGAGAGGGAGAGAGGGGGAGAGGGGGAGAGGGAGGAGGAGAGAGGGGGAGAGGGAGAGAGGGGAGAGGGGGAGAGGGGGAGAGGGGGAGAGGGCGAGAGAGAGAGAGAGAGACGTAAATGACCTGAGACAGACGGGAAAGTAAAAACACAACAGGAAACAGGAAACAGGAAACAGCTTTAGGTTTAGTCGAAATGTAAAGCTGATGCAGGGAACGGTCCAATCACAAACAAGTCCCACAACAACCCAGTCCTACCCAGTCTCTTACGAACGACGTCTGTGGAGCGGTCGCGTCTGAACAACAGTATCTCAGTATTTCAGAATTTCAGTATTTCAGTCTCCACAGCCACAAAACAGAAAAAACACAAAGGAAAGGAGCCAGTGTCACAGTCAGAAATAACATCACCAGGTGTGTGTGAGTGTGAGTGTGTGTGTGTGTGTGTGTGTGTGGTGTGTGTGTGTGTGTGTGTGTGTGTGTGTGGTGTGTATGGTGAGTGTGTAGTGTGTGTAGTGTGTGTGTGTGTGTGTGTGTGTGGTGTGTGTGTGTGTGTGTGTGGTGTGTGTGTGTAGTGTGTATAGTGAGTGTGTGTAGTGTGTGTAGTGTGTGTGTGTGTGTGTGTGTGT
>NW_027316456.1:165451-312453 GCF_026437365.1 Eucyclogobius newberryi | reverse complement strand
CCTCCTCTCTCTCCCTCCTCCTCCCTCTCTCCTCCTCCCTCTCCCCCCTCCCTCCTCCTCTATCGCGGTGTGATTGATGGGCGTCTCCCCTCCTCTCCTCTTCTCCTCCTCTCCCCCCTCCTCCTCCTCTCTCCCCCTCCTCCTCCCTCTCTCCTCCTCCCTCTCCTCCTCTCTCTCCCTCCTCCTCCCTCTCTCCTCCTCCCTCTCCCCTCCTCCCTCTCCCCTCCCTCCTCCTCTATCGCGGTGTGATTGATGGGCGTCTCCCCTCCTCTCCTCTTCTCCTCCTCTCCCCCCTCCTCCTCCTCTCTCCCCCTCCTCCTCCCTCTCTCCTCCTCCCTCTCCTCCTCTCTCTCCCTCCTCCTCCCTCTCTCCTCCTCCCTCTCCCCTCCCTCCCTGCCCTCCCTCCTCTATCGCGGTGTGATTGATGGCTGTCTCCCCTCCTCTCTTATCGATCTGCTCTGTCCATACTTTACGGCGGCGCTGGTGTGTTTTGAAATAGAGCGTTTGGCGATATCGCCGCTCGATCTCGTCGCTCTAATTCGCCGCCGTGTTTTTGATAGATGTGTTTTATGTTTATTCGCCGCGACTCGGCTCCGGAGCTTATCCGGCCCTGTAAAAATTACTCAATCACGCCGAGATTTCTGGTAATTTATGAAGTGGGCGAAGCGGTAATCATGGGGGAAACGGCGAGCGCGGCGCCGTGTTTGGATAATGTTGATGAATGATGCGTTTGTGGCGTCGTAAAAAGCGATACGGACGAACATAATGCAGTTCTCAAAGTGATTTTTATTGGTTATCGGCGAATGTAAAAGACACGCGGACAAGCACCAGGAGGCATTTATTAAACGACAAGAGGAGGAGGAGGCGGGGCGGAGGAGGCGGAGGACGAGGGGGGGAGGAAGAGGGGGAGGAGGCGGAGGAAGAGGAGGAGGCGGGGAAGAGGGGGAGGAGGAGGCGGTGCGGAGGAGGAGGAGACGGGGAAGAGGAGGAGGCGGAGGAAGAGGAGGCGGGGCGGAAGAGGCGGAGGCAGGGCGGAGGAAGAGGAGGAGGCGAGGTGGAGGATGCGGAGGAAGAGGGGGAGGAGGAGGCGGGGCGGAGGAGGCGGAGGAAGAGGGGGAGGAGGAGGCGGTGCGGAGGAGGAGGAGGCGGGGAAGAGGAGGAGGCGGAGGAAGAGGCGGAGGAAGAGGGGGAGGAGGAGGCGGGGCGGAAGAGGCGGAGGCAGGGCGGAGGAAGAGGAGGAGGCGGAGGAAGAGAAGGAGGCGGAGGAAGAGAAGGAGGCGGAGGAAGAGAAGGAGGCGGAGGAAGAGAAGGAGGCGGAGGAAGAGAAGGAGGCGGGGAAGAGGAGAATACAAGCTAATCTTAGCATCTTCTTTTCCTCCTTCAGACGAGTTTACAGTGAAGGGTTTGCTCCGCCTCCTACATCAGGCCCACATTAGCACGTTTAGCACATTAGCACGTTTAGCACGTTAGCACGTTAGCACGTTTAGCACATTAGCACGTTAGCACGTTTAGCATATTAGCTATTGGCCCCAGAGCTCATGGGTTTCAGTCACGTGACATATTTGTTGTCATCGCCATTTTTAGGACGTCACAGGACACATCCCTCTGACCCGGACACGCCCTCTGACCCGGACACGCCCTCTGACCCGGACACGCCCTCTGACCCGGACACGCCCTCTGACACGCCCCCTCAAACTGTCCTCCTCACCTCACCTCCTCCACGTCCTCCTCACCTCACTTCCTCATCCACCTCCTCCACATCCTCCTCACCTCACCTCACCTCCTCTTCACCTCCTACACGTCATCCTCACCTCACCTCCTCCACCTCCTCATCCACCTCCTCCACATCCTCCTCACCTCACCTCCTCTTCACCTCCTCCATGTCCTCCTCCTCACCTCCTCCTCACCTCCTCCGCACCTCACCTCCTCCACGTCCTCCTCACCTCCTCCTCACCTCCTCCACGTTCTCCTCACCTCACCTTCTCCACGTCCTCCTCACCTCCTCCTCACCTCCTCTACGTTCTCCTCACCTCACCTCCTCCACGTCCTCCTCACCTCCTCCTCACCTCCTCCACGTTCTCCTCACCTCACCTTCTCCACGTCCTCCTCACCTCCTCCTCACCTCCTCCACGTTCTCCTCACCTCACCTTCTCCACGTCCTCCTCACCTCCTCCTCACCTCACCTCCTCCACGTCCTCCTCACCTCACCTCCTCACTCACCTCCTCACTCACCTCCTCCTCACTCACCTCCTTCTCACCTCCTCCTCTAACCTTGGCACTAATATTAAATATGTCCGAACAACATCGATATTCAAGTACATGACTCGAGGACACAATCGTTGTCATGTTGTGTGATGGAGTCAAAGCAAACGTCCTGATGGGAAAATGCTAATCCGTGTGTTGTGGGTCGACTCCTGTCACAGCGTTAGCCGCTGTCACCGCTAGCCACGTAGCATGTTGTCACTGTTAGCGCGTTAGCTGTGGGTAATGGGATTCAAAGGCCCGATCGATAAACACTTTGACTGGGCTCCGAGCGGGTCCCACGAGAGGAGGATTTACACACAGAGGGTTAGACCTGGTTTACTCCTGGTTTAGACCTGGTTTAGACCTGGTTTAGACCTGGTTTAGACCTGGTTTAGACCTGGTTTAGACCTGGTTTAGTCCTGGTTTAGACCTGGTTTAGTCATGGTTTAGACCTGGTTTAGACCTGGTTTAGACCTGGTTTAGACCTGGTTTAGTCCTGGTTTAGACCTGGTTTAGACCAGGTTTAGACCAGGTGTAGACCTGGTTTAGTCCTGGTTTGGACCTGGTTTAGACCAGGTTTAGACCTGGTTTAGTCCTGGTTTGGACCTGGTTTAGACCAGGTTTAGACCAGGTTTAGACCTGGTTTAGTCCTGGTTTGGACCTGGTTTAGACCAGGTTTAGACCAGGTTTAGACCTGGTTTAGTCCTGGTTTGGACCTGGTTTAGACCAGGTTTAGACCAGGTTTAGTCCTGGTTTGGACCTGGTTTAGACCAGGTTTAGACCTGGTTTACTCCTGGTTTAGTCCTGGTTTAGACCTGGTTTAGACCTGGTTTAGACCTGGTTTAGACCTGGTTTAGACCTGGTTTAGACCTGGTTTAGACCAGGTTTAGACCAGGTTTAGACCTGGTTTAGTCCTGGTTTGGACCTGGTTTAGACCAGGTTTAGACCTGGTTTAGTCCTGGTTTGGACCTGGTTTAGACCAGGTTTAGACCTGGTTTAGTCCTGGTTTGGACCTGGTTTAGACCAGGTTTAGACCTGGTTTAGTCCTGGTTTGGACCTGGTTTAGTCCTGGTTTAGACCTGGTTTAGACCAGGTTTAGACCTGGTTTAGTCCTGGTTTGGACCTGGTTTAGACCAGGTTTAGACCTGGTTTAGTCTCTCTCAGGAGCAGCTGGACTCTGGCCTGAGGCTGACTTTGGAGAGCGACAATAAAGAGACGACAGAGTCGAGAGCCAACTCCACAGACAAAGGACTCCATACAGTGCTCCTCCCCTGCTCCTCCTCTCCCTCCTCTCCCTCCTCTCCTCCTCTCCTCCTGCTCTCCTGCTCTCCTCCTCCTCCTCTCCTCCTCTCCTCCTGCTCTCCTCCTCCTCCTCTCCTCCTCTCCTCCTGCTCTCCTCCTCCTCCTCCTCTCCTCTCCTGCTCCTCCTCTCCTCCCCTGCTCCTCCACCTGCCGCTCCATTCTCCACACTGCGCCGCAAATGGCACCGTGACTATCTCTCTTCTACTCCTCTGCTCCTCCTCGCCTCCTCTCCTACTCTGCTCCTCCTCTCCTAGTCTCCCTCCTCTCCCTCCTCTGCCTCCTCTCCTCTCCTGCTCCTCTTCTCCCTCCTCTTCCTCCGCTGATTCTCCTCTGCTCTTTTTCGTCCTCTCCCTCCTCTGCTCCTCCACCTGCCGCTGCATACTCCACACTAATGGTACTGTGACTATCTCTCCTCCCCTCCCTCCTCTCCTCCTCTCCCTCCTCCTCTCCCTCCTCTCCCTCCCCTGCTCCTCCTCTCCCCTGCTCCTCCTTTGCACCTCCTCTCCCTCCCCTGCTCCTCTCCCTCCCCTGCTCCTCCTCTGCTCCTCCTCTCCCTTTGCTCCTCCTCTCCTCCGCTGCTCCTCTCCCTCCCCTGCTCCTCCTCTCCCTCTGCTCCTCCCCTGCTCCTCTCCCTCTGCTCCTCCTCTCCTCCCCTGCTCCTCTCCCTCTGCTCCTCCCCTGCTCCTCCTCTGCTCCTCCACTCCCTCTGCTCTTCCTCTCCTCCCCTGCTCCTCCTCTGCTCCTCCTCTCCCTCTGCTCCTCCTCTCCTCCCCTGCTCTTCTCCTTCTGCTCCTCCTCTGCTCCTCCTCTCCTCCCCTCCTCTGCTCATCCTCTGCTCCTCCTCTCCCTCTGCTCGTCCTCTGCTCTTCCTCTCCCTCTGCTCTTCCTCTCCTCCCCTGCTCCTCCTCTCCCTCTGCTCCTCCTCTCCTACTATGCTCCTCCCCTCCTCCTCTGCTCCTCCTCTCCCTCTGCTCCTCCTCTCCCTCTGCTCATCCTCTGCTCCTCCTCTCCCTCTGCTCGTCCTCTGCTCCTCCTCTCCCTCTGCTCTTCCTCTCCTCCCCTGCTCCTCCTCTCCCTCTGCTCCTCCTCTCCTCCTATGCTCCTCCCCTCCTCCCCTGCTCCTCTCCTCCTCTCCCTCTGCTCCTCCTCTCCCTCTGCTCCTCCTCTCCCTCTGCTCCTCCTCTCCTCCCCTGCTCCTCTCCCTCCCCTGCTCCTCCTCTGCTCCTCCTCTCCCTCTCCCTCTGCTCTTCATCTCCTCCCCTGCTCCTCCTCTCCCTCTGCTCCTCCTCTCCTCCTATGCTCCTCCCCTCCTCCCCTGCTCCTCTCCTCCTCTGCTCCTCCTCTCCCTCTGCTCCTCCTCTCCCTCTGCTCCTTCTCTTCCTCTGCTCCTCCTCTCCCTCTGCTCCTCCTCTCCTCCCCTGCTCCTCTCCCTCCCCTGCTCCTCCCCTCCTCCCCTGCTCCTCTCCTCCTCTGCTCCTCCTCTCCCTCTGCTCCTTCTCTTCCTCTGCTCCTCCTCTCCCTCTGCTCCTCCTCTCCTCCCCTGCTCCTCTCCCTCCCCTGCTCCTCCCCTGCTCCTCCTCTCCCTCCCCTGCTCCTCCCCTGCTCCTCCCCTGCTCCTCCTCTCCCTCTCCTCTCCCTCTGCTCCTCCTCTGCTCCTCCCCTCCCTCTGCTCCTCCTCTCCTCCCCTGCTCCTCTCCCTCCCCTGCTCCTCCTCTCCCTCCCCTGCTCCTACCCTGCTCCTCCTCTCCCTCTCCTCTCCCTCTGCTCCTCCCCTCCCTCTGCTCCTCCTCTCCTCCCCTGCTCCTCTCCCTCCCCTGCTCCTCCCCTGCTCCTCCTCTCCCTCCCCTGCTCCTCCTCTCCCTCTCCTCTCCCTCTGCTCCTCCTCTCCCTCTGCTCCTCCTCTCCTCCCCTGCTCCTCCTCTCCCTCTGCTCCTCCTCTGCTCCTCCTCTCCTTCTGCTCTTCCTCTGCTCCTCCCCTCCCTCTGCTCCTCCTCTCCTCCCCTGCTCCTCCTCTCCCTCTCCTCTCCCTCTGCTCCTCCTCTCCTCCCCTGCTCCTCCTCTCCCTCCCCTGCTCCTCCCCTGCTCCTCCTCTCCCTCTCCTCTCCCTCTGCTCCTCCCCTCCCTCTGCTCCTCCTCTCCTCCCCTGCTCCTCCTCTCCCTCCCCTGCTCCTCCCCTGCTCCTCCTCTCCCTCTCCTCTCCCTCTGCTCCTCCCCTCCCTCTGCTCCTCCTCTCCTCCCCTGCTCCTCCTCTCCCTCCCCTGCTCCTCCCCTGCTCCTCCTCTCCCTCCCCTGCTCCTCCCCTGCTCCTCCCCTGCTCCTCCTCTCCCTCTCCTCTCCCTCTGCTCCTCCTCTGCTCCTCCCCTCCCTCTGCTCCTCCTCTCCTCCCCTGCTCCTCTCCCTCCCCTGCTCCTCCTCTCCCTCCCCTGCTCCTACCCTGCTCCTCCTCTCCCTCTCCTCTCCCTCTGCTCCTCCCCTCCCTCTGCTCCTCCTCTCCTCCCCTGCTCCTCTCCCTCCCCTGCTCCTCCCCTGCTCCTCCTCTCCCTCCCCTGCTCCTCCCCTGCTCCTCCTCTCCCTCTCCTCTCCCTCTGCTCCTCCTCTGCTCCTCCTCTCCCTCTGCTCCTCCTCCCCTGCTCCTCCTCTCCCTCTGCTCCTCCTCTGCTCCTCCTCTCCTTCTGCTCTTCCTCTGCTCCTCCCCTCCCTCTGCTCCTCCTCTCCTCCCCTGCTCCTCCTCTCCCTCTCCTCTCCCTCTGCTCCTCCTCTCCTCCCCTGCTCCTCCTCTCCCTCTCCTCTCCCTCTGCTCCTCCTCTCCTCCCCTGCTCCTCCTCTCCCTCCCCTGCTCCTCCCTTGCTCCTCCTCTCCCTCTCCTCTCCCTCTGCTCCTCCCCTCCCTCTGCTCCTCCTCTCCTCCCCTGCTCCTCCTCTCCCTGCCCTGCTCCTCCCCTGCTCCTCCTCTCCCTCTCCTCTCCCTCTGCTCCTCCCCTCCCTCTGCTCCTCCTCTCCTCCCCTGCTCCTCCTCTCCCTCCCCTGCTCCTCCCCTGCTCCTCCTCTCCCTCCCCTGCTCCTCCTCTCCCTCCCCTGCTCCTACCCTGCTCCTCCTCTCCCTCTCCTCTCCCTCTGCTCCTCCCCTCCCTCTGCTCCTCCTCTCCTCCCCTGCTCCTCTCCCTCCCCTGCTCCTCCCCTGCTCCTCCTCTCCCTCCCCTGCTCCTCCCCTGCTCCTCCTCTCCCTCTCCTCTCCCTCTGCTCCTCCTCTGCTCCTCCTCTCCCTCTGCTCCTCCTCCCCTGCTCCTCCTCTCCCTCTGCTCCTCCTCTGCTCCTCCTCTCCTTCTGCTCTTCCTCTGCTCCTCCCCTCCCTCTGCTCCTCCTCTCCTCCCCTGCTCCTCCTCTCCCTCTCCTCTCCCTCTGCTCCTCCTCTCCTCCCCTGCTCCTCCCCTGCTCCTCCTCTCCCTCTCCTCTCCCTCTGCTCCTCCCCTCCCTCTGCTCCTCCTCTCCTCCCCTGCTCCTCCTCTCCCTGCCCTGCTCCTCCCCTGCTCCTCCTCTCCCTCTCCTCTCCCTCTGCTCCTCCCCTCCCTCTGCTCCTCCTCTCCTCCCCTGCTCCTCCTCTCCCTCCCCTGCTCCTCCCCTGCTCCTCCTCTCCCTCCCCTGCTCCTCCTCTCCCTCCCCTGCTCCTACCCTGCTCCTCCTCTCCCTCTCCTCTCCCTCTGCTCCTCCCCTCCCTCTGCTCCTCCTCTCCTCCCCTGCTCCTCTCCCTCCCCTGCTCCTCCCCTGCTCCTCCTCTCCCTCCCCTGCTCCTCCCCTGCTCCTCCTCTCCCTCTCCTCTCCCTCTGCTCCTCCTCTGCTCCTCCTCTCCCTCTGCTCCTCCTCCCCTGCTCCTCCTCTCCCTCTGCTCCTCCTCTGCTCCTCCTCTCCTTCTGCTCTTCCTCTGCTCCTCCCCTCCCTCTGCTCCTCCTCTCCTCCCCTGCTCCTCCTCTCCCTCTCCTCTCCCTCTGCTCCTCCTCTCCTCCCCTGCTCCTCCCCTGCTCCTCCTCTCCCTCTGCTCCTCCTCTCCTCCCCTGCTCCTCCTCTCCCTCCCCTGCTCCTCCCCTGCTCCTCCTCTCCCTCTCCTCTCCCTCTGCTCCTCCTCTCCCTCTGCTCCTCCTCTCCTCCCCTGCTCCTCCTCTCCCTCTGCTCCTCCTCTGCTCCTCCTCTCCTTCTGCTCCTCCTCTGCTCCTCCTCTCCCTCTGCTCCTCCTCTCCTCCCCTGCTCCTCCTCTCCCTCTGCTCCTCCTCTGCTCCTCCTCTCCTTCTGCTCTTCCTCTGCTCCTCCCCTCCCTCTGCTCCTCCTCTCCTCCCCTGCTCCTCCTCTCCCTCCCCTGCTCCTCCCCTGCTCCTCCTCTCCCTCTCCTCTCCCTCTGCTCCTCCCCTCCCTCTGCTCCTCCTCTCCTCCCCTGCTCCTCCACCTGCCGCTCCATTCTCCACAATGCGCCGCCGCTAATGGCACTGTGACTATCTCTCTTCTCCTCAAACGCACACACGCGCTCGCCCCAAACGGCGCCGGCGCTTCAAAGTCCAGATCAGCGATGCCTTTTCATCCCGCGCCCGCACTCGCGCTTTATTTAACGAGACCAGCCAATTAACACATTCTAATTGAAGCTAACCGCGGCTAACGCTACAGTCGGCTCCTGGCGAAAGCACCAAAGAGACGCGACACGTGTAAACAACCAGCGAGCAAACAAACAAACAGGAGGGGGAGGGGCCACCGGGGTTGGCTGGGTTTAGTAACCTCCTTTAACTAACTGAGCGTTTAAGTACATATTTTAACTAATTAAAGGTGGAAATACAGTGAGATGGAGGATAAAGTATGTTCTATATTCTGATGTAATAATGAGATAAACCCGACCCTGTAATAAACAAGTCTGTGTTCCAGAGTCTGTTTAGTCCAGACTATTAGGATTATTCAAATACAACTCGTTATGATTAGTTGATTAATTGTTGCGGCCCTAAACCCAAGATCTGGTTTAGTCCTGGTTTAGACCTGGTTTAGTCCTGATTTAGTGCTGGTTTAGTCCTGGTTTAGTCCGGGTTTAGACCGGGTTTAGTCCTGGTTTAGCGCTGGTTTAGTCCTGGTTTAGTCCTGGTTTAGTCCTGGTTTAGTCCGGGTTTAGACCGGGTTTAGTCCTGGTTTAGCGCTGGTTTAGTCCTGGTTTAGTCCTGGTTTAGTCCTGGTTTAGTCCGGGTTTAGACCGGGTTTAGTCCTGGTTTAATGCTGGTTCAGACCTGGTTTAGCCCTGGTTTAGACCCGTTTCAGACCTGGTTTAGTGCTGGTTCAGACCTGGTTTAGTGCTGGTTTAGTGCTGGTTTAGTCTTTGTTAAGTGCTGGTTTAGTCCTGGTTTAGTGCTGGTTTAGTGCTGGTTCAGACCTGGTTTAGTGCTGGTTTAGTGCTGGTTCAGACCTGGTTTAGTGCTGGTTTAGTGCTGGTTTAGCGCTGGTTTAGCGCTGGTTTAGCGCTGGTTTAGTGCTGGTTTAGTGCTGGTTTATACCTGGTTTAGTGCTGGTTTAGTGCTGGTTTAGTCCTGGTTTAGTGCTGGTTTAGTGCTGGTTTATACCTGGTTTAGTGCTGGTTTAGTGCTGGTTTAGTGCTGGTTTAGTCCTGGTTTAGTGCTGGTTTAGTGCTGGTTCAGACCTGGTTTAGCCCTGGTTTAGACCCGTTTCAGACCTGGTTTAGTGCTGGTTTAGTGCTGGTTTAGTCCTGGTTTAGTCCTGGTTTAGTGCTGGTTCAGACCTGGTTTAGTCCTGGTTTAGTGCTGGTTTAGACCTGGTTTAGTCCTGGTTTAGTGCTGGTTCAGACCTGGTTTAGCCCTGGTTTAGACCCGTTTCAGACCTGGTTTAGTGCTGGTTTAGTGCTGGTTTAGTCCTGGTTTAGTCCTGGTTTAGTGCTGGTTCAGACCTGGTTTAGTGCTGGTTTAGTCCTGGTTTAGTCCTGGTTTAATGCTGGTTCAGACCTGGTTTAGTGCTGGTTTAGCCCTGGTTTAGTGCTGGTTTAGTGCTGGTTTAGTGCTGGTTTAGTCCTGGTTTAGTGCTGGTTCAGACCTGGTTTAGTGCTGGTTTAGTCCTGGTTTAGTCCTGGTTTAATGCTGGTTCAGACCTGGTTTAGTACTGGTTTAGCCCTGGTTTAGTGCTGGTTTAGTGCTGGTTTAGTGCTGGTTTAGTGCTGGTTTAGTCCTGGTTTAGCCCTGGTTTAGTGCTGGTTTAGTGCTGGTTTAGTGCTGGTTTAGCCCTGGTTTAGTGCTGGTTTAGTGCTGGTTTAGTGCTGGTTTAGTCCTGGCTGCATCTCGGGGCAGAATGCTGCTTTGGAGCGTCTCTAGCAGATGTAAATATATGTAAAACAGTGTGGGCCGATCGCTGTTGCATTTGTTTGCATTCTCTATGTAAATACGCATCATTCCTTCCCTCGTCCCTCACTCGTTTCCTCGCTCGTTTCCTTCACTAATAAAATGTTGCAAACACAGTTGCATTTGGAGAATGATAAATATATTCTATTCATACACTGTAAAACTGCTCCCTGTTCACCGTTATATTCAACAGTTTTATATTTGTGCTGAAATGGTTCAGAGGGAACAGGCCACAGGGAAGATACTATGACTTATTCCTCATGTAGTATTTTAGTACTTTAGACCGGTTTAAGTCCTTGATTTAAGCCTCGTTTACTCCTAGATGTGTCCATCTTATTTACCATCTGGTTTGTCTGGTTTTAGAGCTGTTTGAGATTTGTTTAAGTCCTGTTCTAGACCTGTTCTAGACCCTAATGCTAACCTTAGACCTGTCCTAGGCCTGTTCTAGACCTGTTCTAGACCCTAACCCTAGGCCTGCTCTAGACCCTAACCCTAGCCCTAGGCCTGTTCGAGACCCTAACCCTAGGCCTATTCTAGACCCTAACCTTAACCCTGGGCTTGTTCTAGACCTGTTCTAGACCCAAACCCTAGGCCTGTTGTAGATGTGTTCTAGACCAGCTCAAGGCCTGTTTTAGACCATAACCCTAGGCCCGTTCTAGACCCTAACCCTAGGCCTGTTCTACATGTGTTCCACGCCTGGTCTAAATGTGTTCTAGGCCTTTTCTAGACCAGTTATAGGCCTGTTCTAGACCTGTTCTAGACCCAAACCCTAGGCCTGTCCTAAATATGTTCTAGACCAGCTCAAGACCTGTTCTAGACCCTAGGCCTGTTCTAGACCCTAACCCTAAACCTAGGACTGTTCTACATGTATTCTAGACCAGTTATAGGCCTGTTTTAGACCTGTTCAAGGCCTGTTCTAGGCCTGTTCTAGATGTGTTCTAGGCCCTAACCCTAGCCCTTTTCTAGACCCTAACCCTGTTTTAGGCATGTTCTAGATATGTTCTAGGCATGTTCTAGATGTGTTCTAGACCAGTTATAGGCCTGTTCTAGATGTGTTCTAGGCCTGTTCTAGGCCCTAACCCTAGGCCTGTTCTAGGCCAGTCCTAGGCCTGTCCTAGGCCTGTTCTAGATGTGTTCTAGGCCAGTTAGAGGCCTGTTCTAGGCCAGTTAGAGGCCTGTTCTAGGCCTGTTCCAGATTTGTTCTATGCCTGTGCTAGACCTTTTCTAGACCAGTTATAGGCCTGTTCTAGATGTGTTCTAGGCCAGTTAGAGGCCTGTTCTAAGCCTGTTCTAGATGAGTCCTAGGCCTGTTCAAGACCTGTTCAAGACCTGTTCAAGACCTGTTCCCGCTTCAGAGCTGTATTAGACCCGTATTAGACCTGTATTAGACCCGTATTAGTCCTGTATTAGACCCGTATTAGACCTGTTTTAGAGCTGTTTTAGACCCGTATTAGACCTGTATTAGACCTGTATTAGACCTGTATTAGACCTGTATTAGAGCTGTTTTAGACCTGTATTAGAGCTGTTTTAGACCTGTATTAGACCAGTATTAGAGCTGTTTTAGACCTGTATTAGACCTGTATTAGACCTGTATTAGACCTATATTAGAGCTGTTTTAGACCTGTATTAGACCTATATTAGAGCTGTTTTAGACCTGTATTAGACCTGTATTAGACCTGTATTAGAGCTGTTTTAGACCAGTATTAGACCAGTATTAGACCTATATTAGAGCTGTTTTAGACCTGTATTAGACCAGTATTAGACCTGTATTAGACCTGTATTAGACCAGTATTAGACCTATCTTAGAGCTGTTTTAGACCTGTATTAGACCTGTATTAGTCCTGTATTAGTCCTGTATTAGTCCTGTATTAGACCTGTATTAGAGCTGTTTTAGACCTGTTTTAGACCTGTATTAGACCTGTATTAGACCTGTTTTAGAGCTGTTTTAGACCTGTATTAGACCTATATTAGAGCTGTATTAGACCTGTATTAGACCTGTATTAGACCTGTATTAGACCTGTATTAGACCTGTATTAGTCCTGTATTAGACCTGTATTAGTCCTGTTTTAGTCCTGTATTAGTCCTGTATTAGACCTGTATTAGACCTGTTTTAGAGCTGTTTTAGACCTGTATTAGACCTATATTAGAGCTGTTTTAGACCTGTATTAGACCAGTATTAGAGCTGTTTTAGACCTGTATTAGACCTGTATTAGACCTGTATTAGAGCTGTTTTAGAGCTGTTTTAGACCTGTATTAGACCTGTATCAGTCCTGTATTAGTCCTGTATTAGACCTGTATTAGTCCTGTATTAGACCTTTATTAGACCTGTATTAGACCTGTATTAGACCTGTATTAGTCCTGTATTAGACCTTTATTAGACCTGTATTAGACCTGTATTAGTCATGTATTAGTCCTGTATTAGACATGTATTAGACCTGTATTAGACCTGTATTAGACCTGTATTAGGCCTGTTTTAGAGCTGTTTTAGAGCTGTTTTAGACCTGTATTAGACCTGTTTTAGACCTGTATTAGACCTGTATTAGTCCTGTATTAGACCTGTATTAGACCTGTATTAGTCCTGTATTAGACCTTTATTAGACCTGTATTAGACCTGTATTAGTCATGTATTAGTCCTGTATTAGACCTGTATTAGTCATGTATTAGACCTGTATTAGACCTGTATTAGACCTGTATTAGGCCTGTTTTAGAGCTGTTTTAGAGCTGTTTTAGACCTGTATTAGACCTGTTTTAGACCTGTATTAGACCTGTATTAGTCCTGTATTAGACCTGTATTAGACCTGTATTAGACCTGTATTAGTCCTGTATTAGACCTGTATTAGTCCTGTATTAGTCCTGTATTAGTCCTGTATTAGACCTGTATTAGACCTGTTTTAGAGCTGTTTTAGACCTGTATTAGACCTGTATTAGACCTGTTTTAGACCTGTATTAGACCTGTATTAGTCCTGTATTAGACCTGTATTAGACCTGTATTAGACCTGTATTAGTCCTGTATTAGACCTGTATTAGACCTGTATTAGAGCTGTTTTAGACCTGTATTAGACCTGTATTAGAGCTGTTTTAGACCTGTATTAGACCTGTATTAGTCCTGTATTAGACCTGTATTAGACCTGTTTTAGAGCTGTAATAGACCTGTATTAGAGCTGTTTTAGACCTGTATTAGACCTGTATTAGAGCTGTTTTAGACCTGTATTAGACCTGTATTAGACCTGTATTAGACCTGTATTAGTCCTGTATTAGTCCTGTATTAGACCTGTATTAGACCTGTTTTAGAGCTGTTTTAGACCTGTATTAGACCTGTATTAGACCTGTTTTAGAGCTGTTTTAGACCTGTATTAGACCTGTATTAGACCTGTTTTAGACCTGTATTAGACCTGTATTAGACCTGTATTAGTCCTGTATTAGACCTGTATTAGTCCTGTATTAGACCTGTATTAGACCTGTATTAGACCTGTATTAGTCCTGTATTAGACCTGTATTAGACCTGTTTTAGAGCTGTTTTAGACCTGTATTAGACCTGTATTAGTCCTGTATTAGACCTGTATTAGACCTGTAATAGACCTGTATTAGAGCTGTTTTAGACCTGTATTAGACCTGTATTAGAGCTGTTTTAGACCTGTATTAGACCTGTATTAGTCCTGTATTAGACCTGTATTAGACCTGTTTTAGAGCTGTTTTAGACCTGTATTAGACCTGTATTAGTCCTGTATTAGACCTGTATTAGACCTGTATTAGAGCTGTATTAGACCTGTATTAGACCTGTATTAGAGCTGTTTTAGACCTGTATTAGACCTGTATTAGACCTGTATTAGTCCTGTATTAGACCTGTATTAGAGCTGTTTTAGACCTGTATTAGACCTGTATTAGAGCTGTTTTAGACCTGTATTAGACCTGTATTAGAGCTGTTTTAGACCTGTATTAGACCTGTATTAGACCTGTATTAGTCCTGTATTAGACCTGTATTAGTCCTGTATTAGACCTGTATTAGTCCTGTATTAGACCTGTATTAGACCTGTTTTAGAGCTGTTTTAGACCTGTTTTAGACCTGTATTAGACCTGTATTAGACCTGTATTAGAGCTGTTTTAGACCTGTATTAGACCTGTATTAGAGCTGTTTTAGACCTGTATTAGACCTGTATTAGAGCTGTTTTAGACCTGTATTAGACCTGTATTAGACCTGTATTAGTCCTGTATTAGACCTGTATTAGACCTGTATTAGACCTGTATTAGAGCTGTTTTAGACCTGTATTAGACCTGTATTAGAGCTGTTTTAGACCTGTATTAGACCTGTATTAGACCTGTATTAGTCCTGTATTAGACCTGTATTAGACCTGTATTAGACCTGTATTAGTCCTGTATTAGACCTGTATTAGTCCTGTATTAGACCTGTATTAGACCTGTATTAGTCCTGTATTAGACCTGTATTAGACCTGTATTAGACCTGTATTAGACCTGTTTTAGACCTGTATTAGACCTGTATTAGACCTGTATTAGACCTGTATTAGACCTGTATTAGTCCTGTATTAGACCTGTATTAGACCTGTATTAGACCTGTATTAGTCCTGTATTAGACCTGTATTAGACCTGTATTAGACCTGTATTAGACCTGTTTTAGACCTGTATTAGACCTGTATTAGACCTGTATTAGACCTGTATTAGACCTGTATTAGTCCTGTATTAGACCTGTATTAGACCTGTATTAGACCTGTATTAGACCTGTTTTAGACCTGTATTAGACCTGTTTTAGACCTGTATTAGACCTGTATTAGACCTGTATTAGACCTGTATTAGTCCTGTATTAGTCCTGTATTAGACCTGTATTAGTCCTGTATTAGACCTGTATTAGTCCTGTATTAGACCTGTATTAGACCTGTATTAGACCTGTATTAGACCTGTTTTAGACCTGTATTAGACCTGTATTAGACCTGTATTAGACCTGTATTAGTCCTGTATTAGTCCTGTATTAGACCTGTATTAGTCCTGTATTAGACCTGTATTAGTCCTGTATTAGACCTGTATTAGACCTGTATTAGACCTGTATTAGACCTGTATTAGACCTATATTAGTCCTGTATTAGACCTGTATTAGACCTGTATTAGACCTGTATTAGACCTGTTTTAGACCTGTATTAGACCTGTATTAGACCTGTATTAGACCTGTATTAGACCTGTATTAGTCCTGTATTAGACCTGTATTAGACCTGTATTAGACCTGTATTAGACCTGTTTTAGACCTGTATTAGACCTGTATTAGACCTGTATTAGACCTGTATTAGACCTGTATTAGTCCTGTATTAGACCTGTATCAGACCTGTATTAGACCTGTTTTAGACCTGTTTTAGAGCTGTTTTAGAGCGGCATTAGAGCGTTTTTAGAGCGCTGCAGCCTCTTACCAGGTGTGTGGACACGTAGACCTTGAGGCTCTCCAGGTCTTGTCTGGGCTGAGTCCAGTTTTCGGTGCCGTCCAGAGAATCCTGAAGCCACGAGATGAAACCGTCCAACTTCTGCACCAGAGACTGCAAAAACACACAACACACATCAGATCACACACCACACACATCAGATCACACATAACACACATCAGATCACACACTACACACATCAGACTCACACACACCAGATCACACACAAATCAGACACACACACACACACACACACATCACTCACACACAACACACATCAGAGTCACACACAACAAACATCAAATCACACACAACACACATCAGAGTCACACACACAAACACCAGATCACACACACACACAAATCAGACACACACACACACACACATCACTCACACACAACACACATCAGAGTCACACACAACAAACATCAAATCACACACAACACACATCAGATCACACACACACACACACATCAGATCACACACACACACACACAAATCAGATCACACACACACACAAACACACACATCAGATCACACACACACACACACACATACACACATCAGATCACACACACACACACACATACACACACACACATCAGATCACACACACACACACACACATACACACATCAGATCACACACACACACACACACATACACACATCAGATCACACACACACACACTCACACACACACACACACATCAGATCACACACACACACACACATCAGATCACACACACACACACACAAACACACAAATCAGATCACACACACACACACATCAGATCACACACACACACACACACATCAGATCACACACACACACACATACACACACACACATCAGATCACACACACACACACACACAAACACACACATCAGATCACACACACACACACACACAAACACACACATCAGATCACACACACACACACACACACACAGGCATCGGGTGCCACTTATCGGACGATTACATTTAGAATATTAAATGTATCATCTACAATAAAGAATAAAATGTCCATAAAGCATTAACATGTGACTAAAAGCATCTTGAAGTGCGACGTTTCAGACAAAGGTGCAGTGAGACGTTTGTGCTCCGCTCTGCACGAAGTCTGAAGCGTTTAATGAATCTGTGTAAGACGAGCGGCCATCTTGAGTAAATGTATTAAAAGAAAATTAAAAAGTAAAAAGGCGCGAGCAAATAGGCAGGAGGGAATGAGATGAGGAAATGAATAAATGTATAAATATTTCAATGGAAAACGACAGTAAAAACAGTCACATCTGCCAATGGAGAACTACTGCCACCTACTGGTGAACACCATCATGACACTTAAGACAAAGGTTCATCTGGATTTAAATACATATGACATCTTTATATTGAGAGAGAAGCCACCGAATGTATGAGACCAGACAGTGAAACACAATAAAGGATGAGGCATTTCAGTCCTGGTTTAGTCCTGGTTTAGTCCTGGTTTAGTCCTGGTTTAGTCCTGGTTTAGTCCTGGTTTAGACCTGGTTTAGTCGGTTTAGTCCCGGTTTAGACCTGGTTTAGAACTGGTTTAGAACTGGTTCAGTCCTGGTTTAGACCTGGTTTAGATCTGGTTTAGTCCTGGTTTAGTCCTGGTTTAGTCCCGGTTTAGTCCCGTTTTAGTCCCGGTTTAGTCCCGGTTTAGTCCTGGTTTAGTCCCGGTTTAGTCCCGGTTTAGTCCCGGTTTAGACCTGGTTTAGTCCTGGTTTAATCCTGGTTTAGACCTAGTTTAGTCCTGGTTTAGACTTGGTTTAGACCTGGTTTAGACCTGGTTTAGTCCTGGTTTAGACTTGGTTTAGACCTGGTTTAGACCTGGTTTAGACCTGGTTTAGCCCTGGTTTAGACCTGGTTTAGTCCTGGTTTAATCCTGGTTTAGACCTAGTTTAGTCCTGGTTTAGACTTGGTTTAGACCTGGTTTAGACCTGGTTTAGTCCTGGTTTAGACTTGGTTTAGACCTGGTTTAGACCTGGTTTAGACATGATTTAGTCCTGGTTAAGTCCTGGTTTAATGTACACAATTGATTAGAGTGATTAATACATATAGTTGTTTCTTTGAGTTGTGTTTTCCTGTAAAGCGTCTTTGGGTCAGTGTAAAGGTCACATGTATGATTATGATTATGATTGTGATTATATTAAAGCCCTGGAGTCGTCCATAAACACATGGATCTGTGTTTACACTGGACTGTGGAGTCTCTGTGAGCGTCAGCTTCAGCAGGAGCTGATTAAGACGTAGGATGTTGTTTGTTTTGAGGTGAAGCGCTGCAGGATCTGAAGCTGCACAGAGACATCGCAGCAGGTTCAAAGGTCAGAGGTCACAGCGTCCGACAGTGACCCCACAGTGAACCCAGAGTGAACCGGCTCCTAACAAGACATTTACATCAGACATGAGTGTGAGAGAGAAGAGAGGGGAGGTTTATCCCTGGCATAGTCCTCCTGGTTTGGACCTGGTTTATCCCTGGTTTATCCTGATTTAGCCCTGGTTTAGCCCTGGTTTAGACCTGGTTTAGACCTGGTTTAGCCCTGGTTTATCCTGATTTAGTCCTGATTTAGTCCTGATTTAGTCCTGATTTAGTCCTGGTTTAGCCCTGGTTTAGGCCTGGTTTAGCCCTGGTTTAGCCCTGGTTTAGCATTGGTTTAGCCCTGGTTTAGCCCTGGTTTAGTCCTGGTTTAGCCCTGGTTTAGCCCTGGTTTAGCCCTGGTTTAGCCCTGGTTTAGTCCTGGTTTAGCCCTAGTTTAGCCCTAGTTTAGCCTTTGGTTTAGCCCTGGTTTAGACCTAGTTTAGTCCTGGTTCAGCCCTGGTTTAGCCTTTGGTTTAGCCCTGGTTTAGACCTAGTTTAGTCCTGGTTTAGAACTAGTTTAGCCTTGATTTAGACCTAGTTTAGCCTTGGTTAAGTCCTGGTTTAGCCCTGGTTTAGACCTGGTTTAGCCCTGGTTTAGCCTTCGTTTAGCCCCGGTTTAGCCCCGGTTTAGTCCTGGTTTAGACCTGGTTTAGTCCTGGTTTAGCCCTGGTTTAGCCCTGGTTTAGCCCTGATTTAGTCCTGATTTAGCCCTGGTTTAGCCCTGGTTTAGCCCTGATTTAGTCCTGATTTAGCCCTGGTTTAGCCCTGGTTTAGCCCTGGTTTAGACCTGGTTTAGCCCTGGTTTAGCCCTGGTTTAGCCCTGGTTTAGCCCTGGTTTAGTCCTGGTTTAGCCCTGGTTTAACCCTGGTTTAGCCCTGGCTTAGCCCAAGTTCAGCCCTGGTTTAGCCCCGGTTTAGCCCTGGTTTAGCCTTAGTTTAGCCCTGGTTTCGACCTAGTTTAGACCTGGTTTAGACCTGGTTTAGCCCTGGTTTAGTCCTGGTTTAGTCCTGATTTAGTCCTGGTTTAGCCCTGGTTTAGCCCTGGTTTAGACCTGGTTTAGACCTGGTTTAGTCCTGGTTTAGTCCTGGTTTATCCTTGGTTTAGCCCTGGTTTAGCCCTGGTTTAGTCCTGGTTTAGACCTGGTTTAGCCCTGGTTTAGCCCTGGTTTAGCCCTGGTTTAGTCCTGGTTTAGCCCTGGTTTAGCCCTGGTTTAGTCCTGGTTTAGACCTGGTTTAGTCCTGGTTTGGTCCTGGTTTAAGTCCTGGTTTAGCCCTAGTTTAGCCCTGGCTTAGCCCTAGTTTAGTCCCGGTTCAGCCCCGGTTTAGCCCTAGTTTAGCCCTGGTTTAGCCTTAGTTTAGCCATGGTTTAGACCTAGTTTAGCCCTAGTTTAGACCTGGTTTAGCCCTGGTTTAGCCTTAGTTTAGCCCTGGTTTAGACCTAGTTTAGCCCTGGTTTAGCCCTGGTTTAGCCCTGATTTAGTCCTGGTTTAGTCCTGGTTTAGTCCTGGTTTAGCCCTGGTTTAGTCCTGGTTTAGTCCTGGTTTAGCCCTGGTTTAGCCCTGGTTTAGTCCTGGTTTAGTCCTGGTTTAGCCCTGGTTTAGCCCTGGTTTAGTCCTGGTTTAGTCCTGGTTTAGCCCTGGTTTAGCCCTGGTTTAGTCCTGGTTTAGCCCTGTGGCTGCTCTGAACATCTCTTCATTGTGTCTTTCTCTCTCTGCTGCTCTTTCCTCTTCTTCTTCCTCGTCCGTTTCGCTTCGCTGCGCACGACGTCTCGTTCACTTCCTCATCCGGGAGCGGCTCGTCTATCGCCATGACGACTTGCGCTAATTAAGCAGCTAATCGCTAATTACAGGCGCGCGGCGTGTCATTTACAAAAGGTGCAGGATTGAGAGCGTCGTTGGCCTCGATGAGCGGCTTCTGTTTCCACGTCTTCATTTGCCACTCGCGCATTCAATATTCTGGCATTTACAAATCTGTTTACCACGTCCATTTAGACTGCGGCAAAGTGTCGCCGTGGAGACGCCAGTTATGGAAAAGAACGCCCACAAGTTTGCCAATTGTAGTCGCGTGAAATCATAGAAATAAGTCCTTTGAAATCATGGGAATAAGTCCTTTGAAATCAAGGAAATAAGTCCTTTGAAATCATGGAAATAAGTCCTTTGAAATCATGGAAATAAGTCCTTTGAAATCATGGAAATAAGTCCTTTGAAATCATGGGAATAAGTCCTTTGAAATCATGGGAATAAGTCTTTTGAAATCAAGGAAATAAGTCCTTTGAAATCAAGGAAATAAGTCCTTTGAAATCATGGAAATAAGTCCTTTGAAATCATGGAAATAAGTCCTTTGAAATCATGGAAATAAGTCCTTTGAAATCATGGGAATAAGTCCTTTGAAATCATGGGAATAAGTCTTTTGAAATCAAGGAAATAAGTCCTTTGAAATCAAGGAAATAAGTCCTTTGAAATCATGGAGATAAGTCCTTTGAAATCATGAGAATAAGTCCTTTGAAATCATGGGAATAAGTCCTTTGAAATCATGGGAATAAGTCCTTTGAAATCATGGGAATAAGTCCTTTGAAATCAAGGAAATAAGTCCTTTGAAATCAAGGAAATAAGTCTTTTGAAATCATGTGAATAAGTCCTTTGAAATCAAGGATATACGTCCTTTGAAATCAAGGAAATAAGTCCTTTGAAATCATGGGAATAAGTCCTTTGAAATCATGGGAATAAGTCCTTTGAAATCAAGGAAATAAGTCCTTTGAAATCAAGGAAATAAGTCTTTTGAAATCATGGGAATAAGTCCTTTGAAATCAAGGATATAAGTCCTTTGAAATCAAGGAAATAAGTCTTTTGAAATTATGGGAATAAGTCCTTTGAAATCATGGGAATAAGTCCTTTGAAATCAAGGATATAAGTCCTTTGAAATTAAGGAAATAAGTCTTTTGAAATCATGGGAATAAGTCTTTTGAAATCAAGGAAATAAGTCTTTTGAAATCAAGGAAATAAGTCCTTTGAACTCAAGAAAATAAGTATTTTGAAATCATGGGAATAAGTCCTTTGAAATCAAGGAAATAAGTCCTTTGAAATCAAGGAAATAACTCTGTGAAATTATGGAAATAAGTCCAGAGTCACACCAGAGTCACACCAGAGTCACACCAGAGTCACGCTGCTCTATAGGAACGGGACAAATCATAAGAACAAACTCAGCCTGTGCTATACTGCCCCCTACAGACCATGTTCACACATATATATATAAATACATAGAATGAGGACAAGATTCTATGTCAATGATCAGCTTTTTAATGTAGGTGAATCATAATGTGGTTTAGACCTGGTTTAGACCTGGTTTAGACCTGGTTTAGACCTGCTTTTGGCCCAGTTTAGTCCTGGTTTAGACCTGGTTTAGTCCTAGTTTAGAGACAGTTTAGTCCTGGTTTAGTCCTGGTTTAGTCCTGGTTAAGTCCTGGTTAAGTCCTGGTTTAGTCCTGGTTTAGTCCTGGTTTAGTCCTGGTTTAGTCCTGGTTAAGTCCTGGTTCAGTCCTTGTTTAGTCCTGGTTTAGTCCTGGTTCAGTCCTGGTTCAGTCCTGGTTCAGTCCTGGTTTAGTCCTGGTTTAGTCCTGGTTTAGTCCTGGTTTAGTCCTGGTTCAGTCCTGGTTAAGTGCTGGTTTAGGCTTCCTTTAGACCTCCTTTAGACCCAGTTTATCCTCCTTTAGACCCGGTATATCCCCCTCTCGTCCTCACACATCCATCATCCTCCTTCACTCTCACTTAGCTCAAATTGACTCGTCTGCATCTGTAATAATCCTGTGACAGTCGTAACGTTGACCTCATCTTCTGCTCCCGTTCTGAACCAAACCCAACCATCCGGGGGCCAATCTTTGAGGCCATAATTAAAGATGGCCGCCCGCCCGTCCCCTCCGCATTGGCATTTGCTCGTATTGAATATGACAGATATGAGCGATTAGTGGAGCGCGCCGCCTGATCAATAAAGTTCCTGTCGATCAAATGTGACCTTTGGCGGCGAGAGGTGATAGATTATAGGAGGAGGAGGAGAGCGCGGCGACCCCATACATCACCCCGACGAGAGCGGACGAGACGAGCGAGACAATACGGAGGGACGGGCCAATCAGGGAGCGGGGATTAAAGGCCCCGCCATACCTTATTCAGTGTTTTTAAACTACGCCCCGGAGTAGAACTTATATGTAAAAGAGACTGTGGCAGGCTTTGGGTCGTGAGTCACAGACACAACTAAACCAAACTAGAGACTAAACTTAAGACTAAACTTAACCTGTTACCACCCACCTGTCCGCCGGCGAGCATTTTCTATATCTCAAATATTCTCTTACATCATCACTTTTATTTCCGTGGTCAATACAAGTTATACATCATTTTAAAGCTTATTTTCTCAACAAAATGAATATGTCATTGATTTACATTGAATAATTTGCCCCAAGAAGCAATTGCCAATAGTTTGTGAGAAAGTCTCAACTTTTGTCCTGTTTGCTGTTTATGACGGACGAAATGGCTTTAATTCTGTACATCCTTGTACTCAGTCTGTCCGTAAGGAACCATTGAACAACAATATCCACTTGTATTTTTCCTGAAGTTTTCCGATTTCAAGATATTGTCAAGTAAACAAACTTTTTTTCGTTTCTCGCCGGATGAGAATGCGCTTGTCCGGCGCATTTCTCCGTCCATAACAAATGACCTGTTTGACTTATAAGATAATGTTGGATATCCTTCTTTTCTTCAGACTGTTACCTACAGAATGAGACCATCCACGATTTTTTCTGTCCACGGGTTTGTTTGCTACAGCCTCCGCAAAAAAAAATGCACCGCTTGCGACGTACATGTTTGTTCTGTTTACATCTAAATAGCGCCGCATGCTAGCGACGTAGCAGACTTTGAATGACATATTATTCTAGCCAATAAGATTAGCTTTAGAAAGAGGGGCGGGACAAAGGCCTTATTGACACAGAATCTTCTGTATTCTCGTGCGTAAGGCTCCGGGAAGGCTGTAAAGAGCCAGATTTCTCGGCAGGATTTTGCGCATAACGTGTTCTGATTTTATTAGCCTTTTGGACGTGCATTTTGTTAGATATATGTATTATTATACCAATACAAAAATAAAATAAAAATATTATAATTTTTTATTTTTTTTTAACCTCTATATGGGAAATTCATGGGTAAACTCATATTTACACATTTTCACATATATTGTTTTTAGCAGTTATAATGGGTATTAGTGGCCTACAAAACATCAAAATGTATGTTTTATGATCATAGAGGAGCTAAAATTGTAATAAAAAAGTTTGGCACAGTTGGCACATAATTGGATCACTTGTTCTGAATATACTTTTTGATACAAAAAGGTCAAAGCACCAAAATGCCTGTTCCTAGAGATCTGAAACTTTACACAGTTGTTGTCAACAAGATAAACATCATGTACAGTGAACAGCATATGCACACAATGAAGTATGTCATGCTCAGGACCATTACAAATGGACAATATTCAGGCGAGACTAAAAAAGGATGTTTTGTTTATGTTTGGGCCTCTGTAGTGTAAGTTCTGAAGCCCTGACAGTGTGTCATGTGCACATCTGCAGAAACTAGAAGGCCTAAGCTTTCTAATGATGCATCACACTTGCATGTGGAACATAAGATCCTCTTTTAATAAGCAATGCCATTTGGGTCCAACCATTGTGCACAGGGCCAAATATGTGGATGGTAACAGGTTAAGACTAAACTTAAGACTAGACCTGGACTAAAACTGGACCAAACCAAGTGTGGGTTGAAGAGTGAAGTTTATTCAGATAAATAATGAATTTGAAATCATGGAAATAATTCTGGTAAAATTATGCAGCTGATCCCAACTGGTTCTGTAATAACATGTCACGTGTCACGTGTCACGTGTCATGTGTCATGTGTCATGTGGGAGTGCCTGTACCTCCATCCTGCTCCAGACCCTTGGGTCCTGTTCAGGGCTCTGAATGTCCAGCAGGAGTTTTTGGGCCAGTCTGCTTCTCCCTGCTCCGTCTGTGGGTGGCGCTGTCACACCTCTGTCCACTGTGCCCGCCTCCTCCTCGGAATGCAGCTCACTCATTCGTCCAGACTCTAGGCTCTCGTCCAATGAGGGAGCGGCGTCACTGGAGGAGGGGCTAAAGCGATGGGGGAGGAGCCGACGCCTGAACGAGAACTGGAAGAAACAAGGCACAGGAATGTGTATTAGAAATGATACTTTTCAACAGCGACGCAGCCTTGTATTCATATTTACAGCTGTGTCAGTACTTCGATACTTCTACTACTGTTACTTCTACTACAACTACAACTACTACTATACACATGACAATATTGGGCCAGTCTAACGAGACTTCAGCCAAAATGTCACAGATTTGTGTCGATGTTTTTACACATTTTCACATTTTGCCCTAAGACAAATATGAACTGGTCACACTTGAAGTCAGAGGTCACAGAGGTCACAGAGGTCAGAGGTCACAGAGATCAGATGTCAGATGTCACAGAGGTCAGATGTCACAGAGGTCAGAGGTCACAGAGTTCAGAGGTCACAGAGGTCAGACGTCACAGAGGTCAGAGGTCAAATCTGTTTTATGTTTGGTGGACAGAGTTTATGGGCAATATACCGACATGTGGACAATATTATGACTGTAGTTTTGAAGATGAGCAACATTTGGATGTCGAGTTTTAAAGATTTTAAAAACTGATTAAAAACATAGAATGAAAAATGTTATGATATGTGATTTTTCTGCAATTAATATGACAGACATTTCACATTTTTCTGATCATTAAACCTAAAAAACGGACGGAGATAATATTGTCTTAATATTAATATTGGGACTCGATATTAAAGGGTTTTTCCACACAAGGCCTTTTTGGTTTATTGACAAATGTTTTCCTGTTGCAGGGTAAAAACGTGCAAATGAACAGCAATAATATACATTTTTATAAACCAAAAATGTAAAAAAGTGCTTAGGCTGCTCCAAATAAATAGTTTTGCTGTAACCCGAACCAACATTTTTCAAGTGGGTCGGTCAAGCTTCAACAGTTCAGGGGTCAGGCTTCAACAGTCCAGGGGTCAGGCTTCAACAGTCCAGGGGTCAGGCTTCAACAGTCCAGGGGCCAGGCTTCAAAAGTCCAGGGGTCAGGCTTCAACAGTCCAGGGGTCAAAGGCTTCAACAGTCCAGGGGTCAAAGGCTTCAACAGTCCAGGGGTCAGGCTTCAACAGTCCAGGGGCCAGGCTTCAAAAGTCCAGGGGTCAGGCTTCAACAGTCCAGGGGTCAGGCTTCAACAGTCCAGGGGTCAGAGGCTTCAACAGTCCAGGGGTCAGGCTTCAACAGTCCAGGGGTCAGGCTTCAACAGTCCAGGGGTCAGGCTTCAACAGTCCAGGGGTCAGAGGCTTCAACAGTCCAGGGGTCAGGCTTCAACAGTTCAGGGGTCAGGCTTCAACAGTCCAGTCCAATCGACCTTTCGTACGCCGTTATCCTTTATCTTGGTAGCGAAGGTGAGCGGGGGGAACATGCGGGGGACGTGGGCGCCGCCATGTTTGTTGTGATGACGCTGCTGGGCGTGTTTCTGTCCCAGCATGCAAAGCGCAGGTCAAATTTAACATGAAGCCACACCATGATGCCATCGGCGAGTCGGCGAAATATTAAAAAAAAGAAAAATAAAAGAATTTGGCGTAATTTTGACAAAATGCGAATATTTTTTATAGGGTTTTTATACCGGGTCGGTCGGGTTACGGGAAATAAACATAATATTTTGCTCAGCCTTATTATCGTCATATGAAGGAAATAACACAATTAAAAACAAAGTAAACATGACCGGACAGTAACGGCCTCAGCGGCGCCACCTGTTGGTTGGGCGGAGGTGAAGGGTCCTCGCTCTCCTCCACACTGCTCCCAGACCCGGCCCCGGTCTCCAGCGTCTCCCAGTCCGAGCTCAGGTCCTGGTTCAGGTCCTGGTGCAGGTCCCAGTCGTCCACGTCCTGCAAAGCCTCATGGGAAGGGTCACACCTCCTCGAGCCCTGAGCCAAACACCAAACAAACACGACATGAACAGACTGTAAAAAGAACCCTGCAGTGTTGACCAGTGCAGTGTTGACCAGTGCAGTGTTGACCAGTGTTGACCAGTGCAGTGTTGACCAGTGTTGACCAGTGCAGTGTTGACCAGTGTTGGCCAGTGCAGTGTTGACCAGTGCAGTGTTGACCAGTGCAGTGTTGACCAGTGTTGACCAGTGCAGTGTTGACCAGTGCAGTGTTGACCAGTGTTGACCAGTGCAGTGTTGACCAGTGTTGACCAGTGCAGTGTTGACCAGTGTTGACCAGTGCAGTGTTGACCAGTGTTGACCAGTGCAGTGTTGACCAGTGCAGTGTTGACCAGTGCAGTGTTGACCAGTGTTGACCAGTGCAGTGTTGACCAGTGTTGACCAGTGCAGTGTTGACCAGTGTTGACCAGTGCAGTGTTGACCAGTGCAGTGTTGACCAGTGCAGTGTTGACCAGTGTTGACCAGTGCAGTGTTGACCAGTGTTGGCCAGTGCAGTGTTGACCAGTGCAGTGTTGACCAGTGCAGTGTTGACCAGTGTTGACCAGTGCAGTGTTGACCAGTGCAGTGTTGACCAGTGTTGACCAGTGCAGTGTTGACCAGTGTTGACCAGTGCAGTGTTGGCCAGTGCAGTGTTGACCAGTGCAGTGTTGACCAGTGCAGTGTTGACCAGTGTTGACCAGTGCAGTGTTGACCAGTGTTGGCCAGTGCAGTGTTGACCAGTGCAGTGTTGACCAGTGCAGTGTTGACCAGTGTTGACCAGTGCAGTGTTGACCAGTGCAGTGTTGACCAGTGTTGACCAGTGCAGTGTTGGCCAGTGCAGTGTTGACCAGTGCAGTGTTGACCAGTGTTGACCAGTGCAGTGTTGACCAGTGCAGTGTTGACCAGTGTTGACCAGTGCAGTGTTGGCCAGTGCAGTGTTGGCCAGTGCAGTGTTGACCAGTGCAGTGTTGACCAGTGTTGGCCAGTGCAGTGTTGACCAGTGCAGTGTTGACCAGTGCAGTGTTGACCAGTGTTGACCAGTGCAGTGTTGACCAGTGTTGACCAGTGCAGTGTTGACCAGTGTTGGCCAGTGCAGTGTTGACCAGTGCAGTGTTGACCAGTGCAGTGTTGACCAGTGTTGACCAGTGCAGTGTTGACCAGTGTTGGCCAGTGCAGTGTTGACCAGTGCAGTGTTGACCAGTGTTGACCAGTGCAGTGTTGACCAGTGCAGTGTTGACCAGTGTTGACCAGTGCAGTGTTGACCAGTGTTGACCAGTGTTGACCAGTGCAGTGTTGACCAGTGCAGTGTTGACCAGTGTTGACCAGTGCAGTGTTGACCAGTGTTGACCAGTGCAGTGTTGGCCAGTGCAGTGTTGACCAGTGCAGTGTTGACCAGTGCAGTGTTGACCAGTGTTGACCAGTGCAGTGTTGACCAGTGTTGGCCAGTGCAGTGTTGACCAGTGCAGTGTTGACCAGTGCAGTGTTGACCAGTGTTGACCAGTGCAGTGTTGACCAGTGCAGTGTTGACCAGTGTTGACCAGTGCAGTGTTGGCCAGTGCAGTGTTGACCAGTGCAGTGTTGACCAGTGTTGACCAGTGCAGGGTTGACCAGTGCAGTGTTGACCAGTGTTGACCAGTGCAGTGTTGGCCAGTGCAGTGTTGACCAGTGCAGTGTTGACCAGTGTTGGCCAGTGCAGTGTTGACCAGTGCAGTGTTGGCCAGTGCAGTGTTGACCAGTGTTGACCAGTGCAGTGTTGACCAGTGCAGTGTTGACCAGTGTTGGCCAGTGCAGTGTTGGCCAGTGCAGTGTTGACCAGTGCAGTGTTGACCAGTGCAGTGTTGACCAGTGTTGACCAGTGCAGTGTTGGCCAGTGCAGTGTTGGCCAGTGCAGTGTTGACCAGTGCGATACTGACCAGAGGCACGGACTTGGCCAGAGACTCCAGGTTCAGGGCGAGAAGCTCGGTTTTCCGCAGCTGAGACGGAAGAGCCAGGAACTCCTCCGACCCGAACCAGTGCTCCTGAAGGAGAGACAAGGAGGAACCCAAAGTAACTACAACAGCCTAAAGCAGGACTAAAGCAGGACTAAAGCAGGACTAAACCAGGTCTAAAGCAGGTCTAAAGCAGGTCTAAAGCAGGACTAAAGCAGGTCTAAAGCAGGACTAAACCAGGTCTAAAGCAGGACTAAACCAGGTCTAAAGCAGGTCTAAAGCAGGACTAAAGCAGGTCTAAAGCAGATCTAAAGCAGGACTAAAGCAGGACTAAAGCAGGTCTAAAGCAGGACTAAAGCAGGTCTAAACCAGGACTAAAGCAGGAATAATGCAGGTCTAAAGCAGGTCTAAAGCAGGACTAAACCAGGTCTAAAGCAGGACTAAACCAGGTCTAAAGCAGGACTAATGCAGGTCTAAAGCAGGACTAAAGCAGGACTAAAGCAGGACTAATGCAGGTCTAAAGCAGGACTAAAGCAGGACTAAAGCAGGTCTAAAGCAGGTCTAAAGCAGGACTAAACCAGGTCTAAAGCAGGTCTAAAGCAGGACTAATGCAGGTCTAAAGCAGGACTAAAGCAGGACTAAAGCAGGACTAATGCAGGTCTAAAGCAGGACTAAAGCAGGACTAAAGCAGGTCTAAAGCGGGTCTAAAGCAGGACTAAACCAGGTCTAAAGCAGGTCTAAAGCAGGACTAAACCAGGTCTAAAGCAGGACTAATGCAGGTCTAAAGCAGGACTAAAGCAGGACTAAACCAGGACTAAAGCAGGTCCAAAGCAGGACTAAACCAGGTCTAAAGCAGGACTAAAGCAGGACTAAAGCAGGACTAAACCTGGACTAAACCTGGACTAAACCTGGACTAAACCTGGACTAAACCTGGACTAAACCTGGACTAAACCAGGGACTCAGGTCTTCTCACACTGCCAATAGTTCAGTGTAAAAGACTTTTGCTGCAGTGTAAACAGGACAGTCTGGATGCAACATAAATATATATGTTGATAACCTGCCCCCCTTCCTCCCCCTTCTCCCCCTCTTGGCCTCACCTGGTTGTTCTCTCCCTCTTGGCCTCACCTGGTTGTTCTCTCCCTCTTGGCCTCACCTGGTTGTTCTCTCCCTCTTGGCCTCACCTGGTTGTTCTCCCCCTCACAGCCTCACCTGGTTGTTCTCCCCCTCACAGCCTCACCTGGTTGTTCTCCCCCTCACAGCCTCACCTGGTTGTTCTCCCCCTCACAGCCTCACCTCCCTCTTGGCCTCACCTCCCTCTTGGCCTCACCTGGTTGTTCTCTCCCTCTTGGCCTCACCTGGTTGTTCTCTCCCTCTTGGCCTCACCTGGTTGTTCTCTCCCTCTTGGCCTCACCTGGTTGTTCTCTCCCTCTTGGCCTCACCTGGTTGTTCTCCCCCTCACAGCCTCACCTGGTTGTTCTCCCCCTCACAGCCTCACCTGGTTGTTCTCCCCCTCACAGCCTCACCTCCCTCTTGGCCTCACCTCCCTCTTGGCCTCACCTCCCTCTTGGCCTCACCTGGTTGTTGTCCCCCTCTTGGCCTCACCTGGTTGTTCTCCCCCTCTTGGCCTCACCTGGTTGTTCTCCCCCTCACAGCCTCACCTGGTTGTTCTCCCCCTCACAGCCTCACCTGGTTGTTTTCCCCCTCACA
This sequence comes from Eucyclogobius newberryi, assembly GCF_026437365.1. Classification (NCBI taxonomy): domain Eukaryota; kingdom Metazoa; phylum Chordata; class Actinopteri; order Gobiiformes; family Gobiidae; genus Eucyclogobius; species Eucyclogobius newberryi. Next base: position 283,075 of record NW_027316456.1, on the reverse strand, counting down.
GCCTCACCTGGTTGCTCTTGCTCTTGTAGACCCACGGCTCGGAGCTGGACGGTCTGGACTCCTCTGCGGACGCCTCCAGGTCTGAGGACGTTTGACCCGCTGTGGGTGAGGGCAGAGGGGACTCGGACTCCCCGCTGCTCTGGGGGTGGGACGGCCTCATATGGTCAGGGGGAGGAGGCTGGGACACACCCGGCTGGGACATGCCCGTGCGGCTGGAAGGATTCTGCAGGTGAGAACAGATGAAGGTACGATTCAGACCGATGCAGAGCGAGAGTGAGAATAAGGGCTGAAACGAAAATTACGACTGTAACTACGGTTCTATGAATCCCGGATGACCGCCAGAGGCGGAGCACAAAACACTGGATGATCATCCTTGTGCATACACAGGTCGAGAATTAATAACAAAAAAGTCACCTTTGACCTCCCGGTGGCTCACGTGACACCGGCAGCTCAGTCCCTAGAAACCTTCTGCTCAGGCGGTCATCCGGGATTCATAGAACCGTAGTTACAGTCGTAACTTTCGTTCTATTTCATCCCTACTGACCGCCAGAGGCGGAGCATAAAGCACTGACAAATTTGTCAGGACTAAACCAGAGCTAAACCAGGACTAAACCAGAGCTGAGACAGAACTTCAGAACCGACCCAAACTAGGACTAAAACGGGACTTAAACCGGACAAAATGAGGACCAGATTTGAAACCAGGACACTGACCTTGTTCTGTGGATAAACCTGGTCCAGCTCCAGCCAGAACCCGTTCCCGTTCCCCGGACTCTCCATGCTGACCTCGTGCCCTGTACCCGGGTCCGCTGCTCCCGCGCTCTGCCCCGACACCAGTGCCGCTCGCTTGGGTCGCGTCGGGTGCGTGGGCGAGGCGTCGGCACTGTGGCTTCGCTTGGCGCTCTCGCCCTGGAACGCCGGCGATGCCTCGACCTGGCGGCTCGGAGCGGCGCTCTCCAGCTCGTCCTGGGGCTCGTCCTGGGGCTCGTCCTGGGGCTCGTCCTCGGGCTCGTCCTGGGGCTCGTCCTCGGGCTCGTCCTGGGGCTCGTCCTCGGGCTCGTCCTGGGGCTTGTCCTCGGGCTCGTCTTGGGGCCGGCGTCCGTCCCGCGTCTCTTCGCTCGGGCTGTAGTCGTCCAGCTCAAACGCCGTGATGCCACAGTCCAGAGAGAAGTAGTCCCGGCTGCATCGGATGGTCAGCGCGCCGCAGTCGTCCTCGTCCGTCAGGTCCTCCAGACGAGTCTAGAATAAACGGGAAGAACACGCTTGAGTCGCACCAGGAGAACTCTTTAACCTTTTAACGTTCAGAAAATACAAGATCAGAGCATTTTCCAAACACAGAAACGACTGTTACATTTAGTCAGCTCGACAAATAATTATTTATTTAGTATTTGAAGATTTTTAAGACACATTTTGACCGAGAAAAAAGGTTGAAACTGAAGGAATTTATTTAAGTGAATTACCGGCACAAATCCTGACTCGTTTCTTCTTTTTTTACCACTTTGACGAAAGAATGTCGCCGTTTTTGTTCATTAAGAACAGGAATGTCAAGATTATTCAGTTAATCGTTCATTGTGATTATTTATGTCACAATAAAATCCAACTAAAAATAATAATTGTGACAAGTTTAGAAGCAAATTAAGTGGTTTTAATTTTTTTTAATCTGACTGTTTTTCTGATTAACAGTCTGTATTGATTATGATTCGTTTTTATAAAGGAATAAACGATATCAAATCCAAAACTAGGATGAATAAATATGAGTGAATGAACCTGGCTGTGAGGGTCAAACGCCTGAAGAATGTCCGTCTGTCCAGTGAAGTTCCCATTGGCGTCCTGCAAACCCTGAAGAAGTCTCTCCTTTAGGACCAGGACGGAGACTCTGAGCTGGTGCCACAGCAACTGAACACTCCTGCCACAGAGGAGAACCACAGAGGAGTTACAGGAGGAGGAGGAGCAGGAGGAGGAGGAGAGAGCAGGAGGAGGAGCAGGAGGAGGAGGAGAGAGCAGGAGGAGGAGCAGGAGGAGGAGGAGAGAGCAGGAGGAGGAGGAGGAGCAGGAGGAGGAGGAGGAGCAGGAGGAGGAGGAGAGAGCAGGAGGAGAGAGCAGGAGGAGGAGGAGAGAGCAGGAGGAGGAGGAGGAGGAGCAGGAGGAGGAGGAGGAGCAGGAGGAGGAGGAGGAGCAGGAGGAGGAGGAGAGAGCAGGAGGAGGAGGAGAGAGCAGGAGGAGGAGGAGGAGGAGCAGGAGGAGGAGGAGGAGCAGGAGGAGGAGCAGGAGGAGGAGGAGAGAGCAGGAGGAGGAGCAGGAGGAGGAGGAGGAGCAGGAGGAGGAGGAGGAGCAGGAGGAGGAGCAGGAGGAGGAGGAGAGAGCAGGAGGAGGAGCAGGAGGAGGAGGACGCACCTGATGTCCACAATGATGTTGACTGAGTAGGAGAGCAGCTTCAGGGAGAACTCTGTCTCCAGCAGAGCGTGAATCTGCTCCACATGATCCGAGATGTCCTCACAGATGTCCTACAAGAGGACAGAGTCTGTATGAGACTGAAGCAGGTCTAAACCAGGACTAAACCAGGACTAAACCAGGACTAAACCAGGTCCAAACTAGGACTAAACCAGGTCTAAACCAGGACTAAACCAGGTCCAAACTAGGACTAAACCAGGACTAAACCAGGACTAAACCAGGTCCAAACTAGGACTAAACCAGGTCTAAACCAGGACTAAACCAGGTCCAAACTAGGACTAAACCAGGTCTAAACCAGGACTAAACCAGGACTAAACCAGGTCCAAACTAGGACTAAACCAGGTCTAAACCAGGACTAAACCAGGTCCAAACTAGGACTAAACCAGGACTAAACCAGGACTAAACCAGGTCTAAACCAGGACTAAACCAGGTCCAAACTAGGACTAAACCAGGACTAAACCAGGACTAAACCAGGTCTAAACCAGGACTAAACCAGGACTAAACCAGGGATAAACCAGAACTAAACCAGGTCCAAACTAGGACTAAACCAGGACTAAACCAGGACTAAACCAGGTCTAAACCAGGACTAAACCAGGACTAAACCAGGTCTAAACCAGGACTAAACCAGGGATAAACCAGGACTAAACTAGGACTAAACCAGGGATAAACCAGGACAAAACTAGGACTAAAACCAGGACTAAACCAGGTCTAAACCAGGAATAAACCAGGGATAAACCAGGACTAAACCAGGTCTAAACCAGGAATAAACCAGGACTAAACCAGGTCCAAACCAGGTCTAAACCAGGACTAAATCAGGGATAAACCAGGACTAAACCAGGACTAAACCAGGTCTAAACCAGGAATAAACCAGGACTAAACCAGGTCCAAACTAGGACTAAACCAGGACTAAACCAGGAATAAACCAGGACTAAACCAGGTCCAAACCAGGTCTAAACCAGGACTAAATCAGGGATAAACCAGGACTAAACCAGGACTAAACCAGGTCCAAACTAGGACTAAACCAGGACTAAACCAGGACTAAACCAGAGCTAAACCAGGACTAAACCAGGTCTGAACCAGGACTAAACCAGAGCTAAACCAGGACTAAACCAGGTCTGAACCAGGTCTAGACAAAGACTAAATAAAAAGACAAAAGCAGAACCATAAACATGTGGGTGTGACTCATGTGTCTCTGTCTAAAACATAATAAAGTTCTGTTATTATTTAAAATGCAATATTCATGTGCAACAAATGAAAGACACATGGTCCAGAATCACACATGGTCCGGAATCACACATGGTCCGGAATCACACGTGGTCCAGAATCACACATGGTCCAGAATCACACATGGTCCAGAATTACACATGGTCCAGAATCACACATGGTCCAGAATCACACGTGGTCCAGAATCACACGTGGTCCAGAATCACACATGGTCCGGAATCACACGTGGTCCGGAATCACACGTGGTCCAGAATCACACGTGGTCCAGAATCACACATGGTCCAGAATCACACATGGTCCAGAATCACACGTGGTCCAGAATCACACATGGTCCGGAATCACACATGGTCCAGAATCACACGTGGTCCAGAATCACACGTGGTCCAGAATCACACATGGTCCAGAATCACACGTGGTCCAGAATCACACATGGTCCGGAATCACACATGGTCCGGAATCACACATGGTCCGGAATCACACATGGTCCGGAATCACACGTGGTCCAGAATCACACGTGGTCCAGAATCACACATGGTCCAGAATCACACATGGTCCAGAATCACACGTGGTCCAGAATCACACATGGCCCGGAATCACACGTGGTCCGGAATCACACGTGGTCCAGAATCACACGTGGTCCAGAATCACACGTGGTCCAGAATCACACGTGGTCCGGAATCACACATGGTCCGGAATCACACATGGTCCAGAATCACACGTGGTCCAGAATCACACGTGGTCCAGAATCACACGTGGTCCAGAATCACACGTGGTCCAGAATCACACGTGGTCCGGAATCACACATGGTCCGGAATCACACATGGTCCAGAATCACACATGGTCCAGAATCACACGTGGTCCAGAATCACACGTGGTCCAGAATCACACGTGTCCAGAATCACACATGGTCCAGAATCACACATGGTCCAGAATCACACATGGTCCGGAATCACACATGGTCCAGAAGGACGTCGTGTATAGAACCAGCTGAGAACTCAAAGGACCATCATCTTTTCCACGACAGTTGCTCTCGTTTAATCCTCGGCTCTAAAATTAAACGTTCACCTTCAGAGACGCTGGACGAGCCTCAGACTGGACTGTGACTGGACTGACACTGGACTGTGACTGGACTGTAACTGGACTGTGACTGGACTGTGACTGGACTGACACTGGACTGTGACTGGACTGTAACTGGACTGTGACTGGACTGTGACTGGACTGTAACTGGACTGTAACTGGACTGTGACTGGACTGTGACTGGACTGTGACTGGACTGTAACTGGACTGGACTGTGACTGGACTGACACTGGACTGTGACTGGACTGTAACTGGACTGTAACTGGACTGTGACTGGACTGTGACTGGACTGTGACTGGACTGTAACTGGACTGGACTGTAACTGGACTGTGACTGGACTGACACTGGACTGTAACTGGACTGTGACTGGACTGTGACTGGACTGTGACTGGACTGTGACTGGACTGACACTGGACTGTAACTGGACTGTGACTGGACTGACACTGGACTGTGACTGGACTGTGACTGGACTGTGACTGGACTGTAACTGGACTGGACTGTAACTGGACTGTGACTGGACTGACACTGGACTGTAACTGGACTGTGACTGGACTGTAACTGGACTGTGACTGGACTGACACTGGACTGTAACTGGACTGTGACTGGACTGTGACTGGACTGTGACTGGACTGTGACTGGACTGACACTGGACTGTAACTGGACTGTGACTGGACTGACACTGGACTGTGACTGGACTGTGACTGGACTGTGACTGGACTGTGACTGGACTGTGACTGGACTGTGACTGGACTGTACTGTAGGTCACACACTTGAGTCCTGGCTGACACACTGACCGCAGGACTGAGGCCAAAAGCACAAAGTCACGGCATGAAATGAATACACCAGCGATCGCCATGACTACGGAAACACACACAAACACACGCTTGACCTCAGTGACCCGGACTGTCACATACAGTGAGAGAAATCATAACTAGAGCGCCCCCTACAGGCCGGTCCACTCAATGGACAAAAACACAGTTAAGATGCAAAAATGTATTCCGGAATAGCTCATCGTTTAGGTTTATAATTTCACTTCCTGTTTGTAATTGATGACATCACACTAGGGAATTACCCAGCAAACACTGGGCCAAAACTCATCTAATGTCACTTAGATGAGAGACATTTGACAAATAAAAATATATGAGAGCAACTTTATTTTTTCAGCACAAAGTGACTGGAATGACCCAGCCCTGGTGTGATGTCACTTCCTGTCCCTGGTGTGATGTCACTTCCTGTCCCTGGTGTGATGTCACTTCCTGTCATTTTCTACAGATTTTCTTCAACGTTTTCTCCACAAATACCTACTCGATCGGTGTAAAACTATAATTTAAAAGTACAACAGGTACAAATACACGGGCCATATGTCCTGTTTTCAAGTTTCTGGGACTTTGAGAGACTTTATGAGAGACCTTTCTGAGACTTTTTGAGACTTGGAGAGACTTGGAGAGACTTTGTACACTTCATCTAAACCTTGGAATCTTGGAGTCCAGCGCAGACTTTGTGGCAAAATCAAAGTACGTTTTTGAGCTGGCGCAGATCAGTAAAGTCGCATTTCATAAAAGTCTCTTTTGACTTGTGGCTTGACATTAACGACACACGTTGTATCACAGCATTGAACCTTCTAAATCTTAAACATGTGCTTTTAGTAGACTTAAAAAACACTTTAATAAACCGTCTCTAAAAACGGCAGAAAAGAAAAACCCAACTTCATTCTGAGCGCTTTACAGTAAATACTTCTGCTGCTCGTTCTGCCGCTCGTTCTGCTGCTCGTTCTGCCGCTCGTTCTGCCACTCGTTCTGCCGCTCGTTCTGTTGCGCGTTCTGCTGCTCGTTCTGTTCTGCCGCTCGTTCTGCCGCTCGTTCAGTTCTGGTGCTCGTTCTGCCGCTCGTTCTGTTGCGTGTTCTGCTGCTCGTTCTGGTGCTCGTTCTGGTGCTCGTTCTGCCACTCGTTCTGTTGCGCGTTCTGCTGCTCGTTCTGCCACTCGTTCTGTTGCGCGTTCTGCTGCTCGTTCTGGTGCTCGTTCTGCCGCTCGTTCTGTTGCGCGTTCTGGTGCTCGTTCTGCCACTCGTTCTGCCACTCGTTCTGCCGCTCGTTCTGCCGCTCGTTCTGTTGCGCGTTCTGGTGCTCGTTCTGCCACTCGTTCTGCCACTCGTTCTGCCGCTCGTTCTGCCGCTCATTCTGTTGCGCGTTCTGCTGCTCGTTCTGTTCTGCTGCTCGTTCTGTTCTGCTGCTCGTTCTGTTCTGCCGCTCGTTCTGCCGCTCGTTCAGTTCTGGTGCTCGTTCTGCTGCTCGTTCTGTTGCGCGTTCTGCTGCTCGTTCTGTTGCGCGTTCTGCTGCTCGTTCTGTTGCGCGTTCTGCTGCTCGTTCTGGTGCTCGTTCTGGTGCTCGTTCTGCCGCTCGTTCTGTTGCGCGTTCTGCTGCTCGTTCTGGTGCTCGTTCTGCCACTCGTTCTGCCGCTCGTTCTGTTGCGCGTTCTGCTGCTCGTTCTGTTCTGCTGCTCGTTCTGTTCTGCCGCTTGTTCTGCCGCTCGTTCAGTTCTGGTGCTCGTTCTGCCGCTCGTTCTGCCGCTCGTTCTGCCGCTCGTTCTGCCGCTCGTTCAGTTCTGGTGCTCGTTCTGCTGCTCGTTCTGCCGCTCGTTCAGTTCTGGTGCTCGTTCTGCTGCTCGTTCTGCCGCTCCATACTCCAGAGATGAACGGATGAACGAGCAGCAGAACGAGCAGCAGAACGAGCAGCAGAACAAGCAGCAGAACGAGCAGCAGAACGAGCAGCAGAACAAGCAGCAGAACGAGCAGCAGAACGAGCAGCAGAACGAGCAGCAGAACGAGCAGCAGAACGAGCAGCAGAGGTCAGAGTTGACGGACGCCGACGGTAACAGAGTCAGACGCGTAAAGACCGGCGCGATGTGTCTCCCTCTGGACTCGCTGACAGTTCAGTCGGAGAGCGTCTTTCATGTTCGCACGTCCGAGGGGACCGAGCGCTAGACCCGGCGCGTAAGACGAGTCGCTTCAAAACGGAAATGAAAGAGAGACATGAGAACGAGAACAAGGGCAACGAGCGGCAGAACGAGCGGCAGAACTGAACGAGCGGCAGAACGAGCGGCAGAACGAGCAGCAGAACGAGCAGCAGAACGAGCAGCAGAACTGAACAAGCAGCAGAACGAGCAGCAGAACGAGCGGCAGAACTGAATGAGCAGCAGAACGAGCAGCAGAATGAGCAGCAGAACGAGCAGCAGAACGAGCGGCAGAACTGAATGAGCAGCAGAACGAGCAGCAGAACGAGCAGTAGAACGAGGAGCAGAACGAGCAGTAGAACAAGCAGCAGAACGAGGAGCAGAACGAGCAGCAGAACGAGCAGCAGAACAAGCAGCAGAACGAGGAGCAGAACGAGCAGCAGAACAAGCAGCAGAACAAGCAGCAGAACAAGCAGCAGAACAAGCAGCAGAACGAGCAGCAGAACGAGCAGCAGAACGAGCAGCAGAACGAGCAGCAGAACGAGCAGCAGAACGAGCAGCAGAACAAGCAGCAGAACGAGCAGCAGAACTGAACGAGCGGTTTAGGTTTTAATAACGCCGCTGTTTTCTAAGCACTTTTAGAGTCCGTAAAGTCCAGACGACAATTCATGACGACTTAAGAGTCACTAGCTATATCAACACTTACGTTAAAGTCATTATTCTGATGACACAGAGAGAACATCCAGATAAAGGATGAAAAGCTCGTTATGCGTCTGACACATTAAGCTTAAAGCAGGAGAATCCCAGGAAACTGTTCTAAAGAAACTATATCATAAATGAAACTGATTTTAATGTTTTCAGCCTCTTAAGCTCAAATATGATAGAATTTGATGCTAGATTTTCTTTTCCTTTTGTTGACATTTTGATATAAAAGCTAACGCTAACTTTATTAGAATGGAAAATACATTAATAAATAATATAAATAGTTTGAAATAATGTAATTTCCAGCACAAAATAATAGTTGTTCTGGAAATTAAATGAAGCAAACGCCAAAGCAGATTCATTATTTCATTATTTCGCTCTGAAAACACATTCTTTATTATTTATTTCCAAACTGTTGCTGTGAGTTTGAGGCTAAATGCCTTTGATGGTCGTTAATAATTGATCTGAGTCCGGCCGTGTCCATCACTGAAACTTCTCGCTCGTCTTTGACACTAATTGGTTCAAATCAATGAAGCTTCATCACGCGGCGTTTTCATCATGTTCAACTTCAGAGGCTTCAGCGTCGGAGAGGAGACGCAACATCTGCAGATAATGACCTTCAGCGGCAGATCAAAGAGGAGGAGCGGGCGAGGGCGAGGGGGAGAGGGCGGGAGAGGGTGAAGGAGGGGCGGGAGAGGGTGTGAGAGGGTGAAGGAGGGGCGGGAGAGGGGAGGGAGAGGGTGTGAGAGGGGTGTGAGAGGGCGGGAGAGGGGCGGCAGAAGGGCGGGAGAGGGTGAAGGAGGGGCGGGAGAGGGCGGGAGAGGGTGAAGGAGGGGCGGGAGAGGGGAGGAAGAGGGTGTGAGAGGGCGGGAGAGGGTGAAGGAGGGGCGGGAGAGGGCGGGAGTGGGTGAAGGAGGGGCGGGAGAGGGGAGGGAGAGGGTGTGAGAAGGCGGGAGAGGGTGAAGGAGGGGCGGGAGAGGGTGTGAGAGGGCGGGAGAGGGGCGGGAGAGGGTGAAGGAGGGGCGGGAGAGGGGAGGGAGAGGGTGTGAGAGGGGCGGGAGCGGGCGGGAGAGGGCGTGAGAGGGGCGGGAGAGGGGCGGGAGCGGGCGTGAGAGGGGCGTGAGAGGGGCGGGAGCGGGCGTGAGAGGGGCGGGAGAGGGGCGGGAGCGGGCGTGAGAGGGGCGGGAGAGGGTGAAGGAGGGGCGTGAGAGGGGCGGGAGCGGGCGGGCGTGAGAGGGGCGGGAGCGGGCGTGAGAGGGGCGGGAGAGGGTGAAGGAGGGGCGTGAGAGGGGCGGGAGCGGGCGGGCGTGAGAGGGGCGGGAGCGGGCGGGAAGGAGCGAGCGTGAGAGGGGCGGGAGCGGGCGGGCGTGAGAGGGGCGGGAGCGGGCGGGCGTGAGAGGGGCGGGAGCGGGCGTGAGAGGGGCGGGAGAGGGTGAAGGAGGGGCGTGAGAGGGGCGGGAGCGGGCGGGCGTGAGAGGGGCGGGAGCGGGCGGGAAGGAGCGAGCGTGAGAGGGGCGGGAGCGGGCGGGCGTGAGAGGGGCGGGAGCGGGCGGGCGTGAGAGGGGCGGGAGCGGGCGGGCGTGAGAGGGGCGGGAGCGGGCGGGAAGCGGGCGGCAGGACTAAAACAGGACTCTCTGAGTTTCCTCCATCAACAACAACATTCACCACAGGTAAAGACTTGACCCCGACCTGAACCTGGTTTGACCCCGGAGGCTCTGAACGACGGGTCAAATGCAAATGCAGAGGACAAAAGGGTCAATAAAGAGAACCTTAACCTTAAAGTGCCAACGACAAGTTCTCATTTGACTGAAACACAGATTATTTCATTATATTTAAAGTTTTGCTTCACATTTGATCCCACTTTAGCCTTTTCTTATTTAGGTTTATACTTTTACTTCCTGGTTGTAAATCGTGACATCCACAAATACAAGACAGTTACTTTAAAGAGTCAGGAAAATGTGATTGTTGTAAATTGAAGGTCGATTGGTTCAAAGTATTATCCCACAAAATACAGTTCAAATAAATACTAAATAAAACCTGTCACATAAACTTTGACCTCAATGTGACGCTGGTGTTCAACGGATGAATCAGTTTGTCATTTAAGCCATTATTAATACAACATAATTAACTGACCAGAACTCCAGCGTTAATGAAGAATAAAACGGGGCATAATTATGATTATTTACACTGTTATTTTTGTGTAATATTCTCATAACAATCACACACGGTAAGCGTCAGGGTCAGGCCACGTTCAAAGGTCAAACACGACTCCTTTGAGCTGCACAAAACGCTGTTAAGAGCCGCCGTCCTACCTCGAGCTCAGCCGGTCATCGCTCCGTCCGCGGCCCACAGTTTGAGTCCATGTCCCGTGCCACTTTCTGCCCCACGTTCTGCCCCACGTTCTGCCCCACGTTCTGCCCCACGTTCTGCCCCACGTGCGTCTCCCTCTGACCCACTTCTGCCGCGGGACTGGGCTCTGGGGGCGGCGGGCCACAACAGTCACAGGCGCCGTTTATTTTGGGAGCGAGCGACGCGGGGGAGGTCACAGGGGGCCGGGGCCACGGGAGGCGGGGCCTTTCAGAGCGAAAGTCGAGGTCGCGCCTCAGTCGCTCCTTGTCTCCTCTCCTCGGCCCCTAACCTCCTTGTCTCCTCTCCTCGGCCCCTAACCTCCTCATCTCCTCTCCTCGGCCCCTAACCTCCTCGTCTCCTCTCCTCGGCCCATAACCTCCTCATCTCCTCTTTCCCTAACCCACTCGTCTCCTCTCCTCGGCCCCTAACCTCCTCGTCTCCTCTCCTCGGCCCCTAACCTCCTCGTCTCCTCTGCTCCTCTGTGTGGGGTCATTCTCAGGATTCCGGGGCCACAGCTGAGGTGAGATCAGGGACAGAAATAAACCAACAGCTGAAACTGTGTGTGCTGCACCTCCTCTGGTGTCCACATGGGGGAGCCACACTCTAACCAGAGCTGGGCCCAGGGCCAGGAGCCACAGACGCTAGTGTCAGTCTGCTCCGGGGCAGCTGTGTCTACAGCCGTATCTCTATATATTATGTATATATATATGTATATATATATATATATATATATATATATATATATATATATATATATATATATATATATATATATATATATATGTGTGTGTGTTGTCTTGTGCTGAGGGTGAACATTGCTGTAGTGTTCATGTGAATCCAGCAGATGGCAACGTTTGCTCTGTTATGTACAGCAGAGAGCTCTGTCCAGGGGCCCTTCAGAGTGGACACACGGTACAGAGGGTTCATAGGGGCCCTTCAGAGTGGACACACGGTACAGAGGGTTCACAGGGGCCCTTCAGAGTGGACACACGGTACAGAAGGTTCACAGGGGCCCTTCAGAGTGGACACATGGTACAGAGAGCTCTGTCCGGGGGCCCTTCAGAGTGGACACATGGTACAGAGAGCTCACAGGGGCCCTTCAGAGTGGACACATGGTATAGAGAGCTCTGTCCGGGGGCCCTTAAGAGTGGACACATGGTACAGAGAGCTCTGTCCAGGGGCCCTTCAGAGTGGACACATGGTACAGAGAGCTCACAGGGGCCCTTCAGAGTGGACACATGGTACAGAGAGCTCACAGAGGCCCTTCAGAGGGGCCCTTGGTACCTTGAGCTGCAGCAGGTGAGCGTCCACGTGCCTCTGGACTCGGTCCTGGGACACAGAGTGGGACAGCTGGGTCACGCGCTCCGCCGTCGCCCGGAGCCACTTCTCGATCTCCGGTAAATGTAGAACCACCTTCCAGTCGGCTCCGGTGTGAAGGGGAGGCGGCTTCTGACACCTGCAGGACACGCCCACGTTAGTGTGCACCAACTGAAGCTCAGGGTGAAGAGGAGGAACCTTCTTTCAGGTCGTTAGCATGCTAATGCTAGTGGCTATGCTAATAATCATTAGCCTTCTGCAGACAGTTTAAAGGAGCCTCATGATTATCATTTAAAAGTAAAACTGTAAATCTGATCTCCATGTGATGGTCAGACTGTGCGGGTCAGACTGTGCGGGTCAGACTGAGCGGGTCAGACTGTGCGGGTCAGACTGAGCGGGTCAGACTGAGCGGGTCAGACTGAGCGGGTCAGGGCGTAGTCTGATTACACCTCTCACCTCCTGGAGTCACTTCCAGTGGTGGTCCCTCTGCTGGAGCCCTGAGGAACAGAGGAGCCAGAGTCCTGGTCCTGGTCCAGGTCCTGGTCCTGGTCCGGATGCATCTCGTCGCACGGGTCACACGGCGTCTCAGTGGTTGTCATGGGAGACGGGAGTTCAGGGGTCATCTGAGCAGACGCTGGAGGAGAACGGCACCTGTCCAGAGAGAACACATGTGAGACATGGACAGTTTGTTTTGTGGACACTTAAGACACAAACACTTTTACAGAGGGTCAGATCAGAGGTCAGATCAGAGGTCAGATCAGAGGTCAGATCAGAGGTCAGATCAGAGGTCAGATCAGAGGTCAGATCCTCGTGTTGAGTCACAGTGTGTGTGAAGTTTGGTGTTTGTTTTATGTCTTTGTGTCTCTGAAACAGAACAAGCCGAGGAGCAAACTGACCCCAAACTGACCCCAAACTGACCCCAAACTGACCCCAAACTGACCCCAAACTGACCCCAAACTGACCCCAAACAGACCTCAAACAGACTACAAACTGACCCCAAACTGACCCCGAACTGAAACAACACGTGAACTGCTTCTCTGTCATTCTCACATGTCTAAGGTCTAAACACAAGTGACAAGAAACATGAGGTTCTCACTAAGTCAGACTGAGAAGGAATTATACACCATGTAATAGTGTGTTTAGACTTATACACCATGTAATAGTGTGTTTAGACTTATACACCATGTAATAGTGTGTTTAGACTTATACACCATGTAATAGTGTGTTTAGACTTATACACCATGTAATAGTGTGTTTAGACTTATACACCATGTAATAGTGTGTTTAGACTTATACACCATGTAATAGTGTGTTTAGACTTATACACCATGTAATAGTATGTTTAGACTTATACACCATGTAATAGTGTGTTTAGACTTATACACCATGTAATAGTGTGTTTAGACTTATACACTGTGTAATAGTGTGTTTAGACTTATACACATGTAATAGTGTGTTTAGACTTATACACCATGTAATAGTGTGTTTAGACTTATACACCATGTAATAGTGTGTTTAGACTTATACATCATGTAATAGTGTGTTTAGACTTATACACCATGTAATAGTATGTTTAGACTTATACATCATGTAATAGTGTGTTTAGACTTATACATCATGTAATAGTGTGTTTAGACTTATACACCATGTAATAGTGTGTTTAGACTTATACATCATGTAATAGTGTGTTTAGACTTATACACCATGTAATAGTGTGTTTAGACTTATACACTGTGTAATAGTGTGTTTAGACTTATACACATGTAATAGTGTGTTTAGACTTATACATCATGTAATAGTGTGTTTAGACTTATACACCATGTAATAGTGTGTTTAGACTTATACACCATGTAATAGTGTGTTTAGACTTATACATCATGTAATAGTGTGTTTAGACTTATACACCATGTAATAGTATGTTTAGACTTATACATCATGTAATAGTGTGTTTAGACTTATACATCATGTAATAGTGTGTTTAGACTTATACACCATGTAATAGTGTGTTTAGACTTATACATCATGTAATAGTGTGTTTAGACTTATACACCATGTAATAGTGTGTTTAGACTTATACACCATGTAATAGTATGTTTAGACTTATACACCATGTAATAGTGTGTTTAGACTTATACATTGTGTAATAGTGTGTTTAGACTTATACACCATGTAATAGTATGTTTAGACTTATACACCATGTAATAGTGTGTTTAGACTTATACACCATGTAATAGTGTGTTTAGACTTATACACCATGTAATAGTATGTTTAGACTTATACACCATGTAATAGTGTGTTTAGACTTATACATTGTGTAATAGTGTGTTTAGACTTATACACCATGTAATAGTGTGTTTAGACTTATACACCATGTAGAAGTATGTTTAGACTTATACACCATGTAATAGTGTGTTTAGACTTATACATCATGTAATAGTGTGTTTAGACTTATACATCATGTAATAGTGTGTTTAGACTTATACACCATGTAATAGTATGTTTAGACTTATACATCATGTAATAGTGTGTTTAGACTTATACATCATGTAATAGTGTGTTTAGACTTATACACCATGTAATAGTGTGTTTAGACTTATACACCATGTAATAGTATGTTTAGACTTATACACCATGTAATAGTGTGTTTAGACTTATACATTGTGTAATAGTGTGTTTAGACTTATACACCATGTAATAGTGTGTTTAGACTTATACACCATGTAGAAGTATGTTTAGACTTATACATCATGTAATAGTGTGTTTAGACTTATACACCATGTAATAGTGTGTTTAGACTTATACACCATGTAATAGTATGTTTAGACTTATACACCATGTAATAGTATGTTTAGACTTATACACCCCTCTCCTTGAACCGACACCTTAACGTGGTGGAGGGGTTTGAGTGCCCGAATGATCCCGGGAGCTATATTGTCCGGGGCTTCATGCCCCTGGTAGGGTCTCCCAAGGC
This sequence comes from Eucyclogobius newberryi, assembly GCF_026437365.1. Classification (NCBI taxonomy): domain Eukaryota; kingdom Metazoa; phylum Chordata; class Actinopteri; order Gobiiformes; family Gobiidae; genus Eucyclogobius; species Eucyclogobius newberryi. The sequence continues at coordinate 268,037 of NW_027316456.1, read as the reverse complement.
AAACAGGTCCTAGGTGACGGGTCAGACAAAGATCGGTTCAGAAGCCTCTTATGACGACGACACGAACAAGGCCGTTTACGTCGCCCGGATCGGCGTCACCGGGGCCCCATCCTGGGATGGGTGCTCCATGGCGAGCGCCTGGTGGCCGGGTCTTACCCCACGGGGCCCGGCCGGGCACAGCCCGAAAGAGCGACGTGGGGCCGCCCTCCCGTGGGCCCACCACCCGCAGGAGGATCCATAAGGGGCCGGTGCAGATAGATCTGGGCGGCAGTCGACGGCAGGGGCCTCGGCGACCAGATCTCCAGACACAGAGACTAACTCTGGGGACATGGAATGTCACCTCGCTGGGGGGGAAAGAGCCTGAGCTTGTGCGGGAGGTTGAGCGATACCGACTAGATATAGTCGGCCTCACCTCCACGCACAGTTTGGGCTCTGGAACCCATCTCCTCGAGAGGGGCTGGACGCTCCACTTCTCTGGTGTTGCCCGCGGGGAGAGGCGGCGGGCTGGTGTGGGCTTGCTGATAGCCCCTCAGCTCAGCCGCCACGTGTTGGAGTTTACCCCGGTGAACGAGAGGGTCGCGTCCCTCCGCCTTCGGGTGGGGGACAGGTCTCTCACTGTTGTGGCGGCCTACGGGCCGAACAGCAGTGCAGAGTACCCGGCCTTCTTGGAGTCCTTGGGAGGGGTACTGGACAGTGCACCGACCGGGGACTCCGTTGTTCTACTGGGGGACTTCAACGCCCACGTGGGCAATGACAGTGACACCTGGAGAGGGGTGATCGGGAAGAACGGCTTCCCCGATCTGAACCCGAGCGGTGTTCAGTTATTGGACTTCTGTGCTAGCCACGGATTGTCCATAACGAACACCATGTTCAAGCACAAGGGTGTCCATCAGTGCACATGGCACCAGGACACCCTAGGCCGGAGGTCAATGATCGACTTTGTTGTCGTGTCATCAGACCTCCGGCCGCGTGTCTTGGACACTCGGGTGAAGAGAGGGGCAGAGTTGTCAACCGATCACCACCTGGTGGTGAGTTGGATCCGCTGGCGGAGGAGGAAGCCGGACAGACTTGGCAGACCCAAGCGCATTGTGAGGGTCTGTTGGGAACGTCTAGTGGAGCCCTCTGTCAGTAGGGTATTCAACTCGCACCTCCGGGAGAGCTTCTCCCATGTCCCGGGGGAGGTTGGGGACATTGAGTCCGAGTGGACCATGTTCTCCGCCTCCATTGTTGATGCGGCTGCTCGGAGCTGTGGTCGCAAGGTCTCCGGTGCCTGTCGTGGCGGCAACCCCCGAACCCGGTGGTGGACACCGGAAGTAAGGGATGCCGTCAGACTGAAGAAGGAGGCCTATCAGGCCACTCTGGCTTGTAGGTCTCCGGAGGTCATCGACGGGTATCGGCAGGCCAAGCGAGCCGCGGCTCGTGCTGTCGCAGAGGCAAAAACCCGGGCCTGGGAGGAGTTCGGGGAGGCCATGGAGGAGGACTATCGGTCGGCGCCTCAGGAGGGGGAAGCAGTGTCTCACCAACACCGTTTACGGTGCGGGTGGAGGCCTGCTGACCTCAACTGGGGATGTTGTCGGACGGTGGAAGGAATACTTTGAGGATCTCCTTAATCCCTCAGTCACGTCTTCCGAAGAGGAAGTAGAGACTGGGGACTCGGAGGCTGACTCATCCATCACCCAAGCTGAAGTCACTGAGGTTGTTCGCAAACTCCTCGGTGGCAGGGCTCCGGGGGTGGATGAGATCCGCCCTGAGTACCTAAAGTATCTGGATGTTGTAGGACTGTCTTGGTTGACACGTCTCTGCAACATCGCGTGGCGTTCGGGGACCGTGCCTCTGGACTGGCAGACCGGGGTGGTGGTCCCTCTGTTCAAGAAGGGGGACCGGAGGGTGTGTTCCAACTACAGAGGGATCACACTCCTCAGCCTCCCGGGTAAGGTCTATTCCAAGGTACTGGAGAGGAGAATCCGACCGATAGTCGAACCTCGGATTCAGGAGGAGCAGAGTGGTTTTCGTCCCGGTCGTGGAACACTGGACCAGCTCTATACCCTCCATCGGGTGCTCGAGGGCTCATGGGAGTTTGCCCAACCAGTCCACAAGTGCTTTGTGGATCTGGAGAAGGCTTTCGACCGTGTCCCTCGGGGTGTCCTTTGGGGGGTGCTCCGGGAGTACGGGGTCCGGGGCCCTTTGCTCAGGGCTGTCCGGTCCCTGTATGACCGGAGCAGGAGCTGTGTTCGCATTGCCGGCAGTAAGTCAGACCTGTTCCCAGTGCATGTTGGACTCCGCCAGGGCTGCCCTTTGTCACCGGTTCTGTTCATAATTTTTATGGACAGAATTTCTAGGCGCAGTCAGGGGTCGGAGGGTGTCCGGTTTGGGGACCACAGGATCTCATCTCTGCTGTTTGCAGACGATGTTGTCCTGATGGCTCCATCAAACCCGGACCTGCAACATGCACTGGGACGGTTTGCAGCCGAGTGTGAAGCGGCTGGGATGAGAATCAGCACCTCCAAATCCGAGGCCATGGTTCTCGACCGGAAAAAGGTGGCTTGCCCTCTCCAGGTGGGTGGGGTGTCCTTGCCCCAAGTGGAGGAGTTCAAGTATCTCGGGGTCTTGTTCACGAGTGAGGGAAGGATGGAGCGTGAGATCGACAGGCGGATCGGTGCAGCGGCTGCAGTGATGCAGTCGCTGCATCGGACCGTTGTGGTGAAGAGGGAGCTGAGCCGAAAGGCAAAGCTCTCTATTTACCGGTCGGTCTACGTTCCCACCCTCACCTATGGTCATGAGCTTTGGGTAGTGACCGAAAGAACAAGATCGCGGATACAAGCGGTCGAAAGGAGTTTCCTCCGCCGTGTGGCTGGGCGCTCCCTTAGAGATAAGGTGAGGAGCTCGGCCACACGGGGGGAGCTCGGAGTAGAGCCGCTGCTCCTCCACGTCGAGAGGAGCCAGCTGAGGTGGCTCGGGCATCTGTTTCGGATGCCTCCTGGGCGCCTCCCTCGGGAGGTGTTTCAGGCATGTCCCACCGGGAAGAGGCCCCGGGGAAGACCCAGGACACGCTGGAGAGACTATGTCTCTCGGCTGGCCTGGGAACGCCTCGGGATCCCCCCGGAGGAGTTAGAGGAAGTGTCTGGGGAGAAGGAAGTCTGGGAGTCCCTGCTCAGACTGCTGCCCCCGCGACCCGGCCCCGGATAAAGCGGCAGAAGATGGATGGATGGATGGACTTATACACCATGTAATAGTATGTTTAGACTTATACACCATGTAATAGTATGTTTAGACTTATACACCATGTAATAGTATGTTTAGACTTATACACCATGTAATAGTATGTTTAGACTTATACACCATGTAATAGTATGTTTAGACTTATACACCATGTAATAGTGGTAGGTAAATGGTGCTTCCGAAGAGTGCACACGCTTTTTTGCTCGCTCCGCTTGCTATCGCTGCTTTCCTTATTTATTTTGCTTTTTAATCAGTTTTTGTCTTCCAAACATTTTTGTTTTAGACTTTTTCAAGTAAACCAAGGATTTTAAGAACATTTTTCCAGTTTTAACGACAAATCTGACGCCAGCGACATGTCCGGGAGAAGAAGTGAGAAAGACTGTGAACGCTGTCGGAAATATCAACAAGAAATTAATGAGCTGAAAACACAGATATTTGTTTTGGAATCTGAAAAAGTTCTTCACGATACCATTCCTGTGTCAACCGACGGTAAGAAGAGCACACTTTTTACAGGAAAAACTGCTACTTTCAACCTAAACCGCAGTGACTCTGTGTCGTTTCCAAAACTGTCTAAAAAGACCAGGCTGTTTCTTGGAACAAACTTGGAGCAAAGCCTAAACGATACAAAGATAACGTGAAGTCACCTAAAATACAGCTCACCAACAGATTTTTACCACTTTCAGAGATGGAATTAAATGAAAAAAGGAAAGATGACGTGGCCAAAATACAGCGAGGAGGATCTGTGCCAGGAGCCAAGGTCAAGATTGTTTTAGTTGGGGACGGCGCGATAAGTCACATGACGCATGAAAAGATAAACACACACTCTTTTCCAAGCGCCACTGTTTCTGAGATAACGTCACTCCTTCCAAATATTATGGCTAAGCATGGAGGAGCTAAACAGCTGATTGTGCACGTGGGTGCAGTGGACATGCGGCGGGAACAGACTGAAGTTTTGAAAAAAGACTTCTTGAAGTTATTCGACGTGCTTGATAAAATGGAAATCAAAACATTCATAAGTGGACCTCTTCCAAACATCGACAGGAGGATAAACAAGTTTAGCCGGCTTCTTCAGCTGAACACATGGCTGTCCAAAGAGTGCTCCCCGAGAGGACTACACTACATTGAGAACTTCTATCTATTCTGGAAACGAGAGGACCTGTTTAAGAGAAATGGCCCCCACCTATGCAGAGGTGGAGTGAGGGTGCTGACAGAGAACCTGCTCCACGCTCTGAGGCATTGGACTGGGCCTGGACAGGGTCCTGAGCAGATAGTTAGAGAAGAGAGGAATGAGAGAAGAATTCCTGCTCCCTCAGCCAGAGACCGAGCCAATGTTTCAACATCAAAAGCACCACAACCTCAGCCTCCACCAAAGGATTCATCAGCAGCTGCTCCACCACCACCAGCAAAGGATTCAGCTCCAGCTGCTCCGCATTCACCTCCACCGCCTCCAGCAAAGGAACAATCTTCAAAGGCCTTGGACCCATCTGTGACAAGCCCAACAACATCCCTGTCATCGCCCCTGCCTTCACACCAGCCCTGGGTTCCCCCTGCAACATCTACTCCCACTAAAGATTCATCATTCTCCTTCTCATCTCCACTCTCACCCATGGGCCTTCCCAGCCATTTTGAAAGTCTGATCAAATCAGGCATTAAGATGGCTCCACTCACGCCCAATATAGCAAGGGCTATGCCGACTACACCAGCAAAAGCCCCACCACCCATCCCCCCTCGCCTCTCACCTGGTCCCAAACTCTCCTTGGCTACAAAAGCCCCACCACCCATCCAACCTCGCCTTTTACCTGGTATCTCCCATAGCTAGGATGCACTGGGTCTCAGCGTTGCCGGGACTTATTGTCACATTAAAAATCAAACCAACCCGGGGCCCTATGTAAAAAGAGCCCCCCCTAGTGCTATTTCTGTAGTCACATCATCACACAGATGGAAAAACAAAATGCGAGGCAGGCCCAATCTGAGAAATGTGATTCATATTCCCTGTGAAAAGATAAAGCCCAGTCTCACTGAAACTAGTCTGAAACTTGCTGTGCTAAATGTCAGATCCTTATGTAACAAATCTCTCTTAATTAATAATTTTATTTCTTCTTATAATCTTGATTTTATGTTTTTAACTGAAACATGGCTTGACAAAAACACAGGAAATGTAGTTCTGATAGAATCTGCTCCACCAAACTTTAAGTTTGAATCTGAAACACGAGAAAACAAAAAAGGGGGTGGAGTCTGTGCTGTCTTTAGAGATGAAATAATTACCCGCAGGTTGTCTTTTGGGGTGTTTTCATCATTTGAGTATGTATCCTTTAAAATGGAGCTAAAATGGTCTCCATCCATTCTCTTCATTGTTTTATACAAGCCTCCCCAGCACTGCCAAAGTTGTATTGATGATTTTACTGAGATGCTTTCAGTCATATGCACAGACTTTGATGGTTTGGTCATTACAGGTGATTTCAACGTGCATGTTGATAATGTTTGTGACAGAAACGCTAAAGAGCTTGATGCTGTCCTTGAAACCTTCAGTCTTACTCAGCATGTGAGAGGCCCCACCCACAGCAAAGGACACACTCTAGATCTCATAATTACAAAGGGGGTAAATATTTCAAATGTTAATGTGATCGATGTTGCTCTGTCTGATCATTTCTGTGTCTTCTTTGACCTGTCTGTTTCTCCCAAACCTCCGGTTGGTCCTGCAGTTGTTCAGAGGAGACACATAAATGATGGCACAGGTGCACTGTTTATGGAAATGATAAACTTTGAAAATGTCTCATGTTCTAATGTAAATGATTTGTTGAACTCTGTTACATCTAGTGTTTTGAATGTTCTGGACACCATCGCCCCTATAAAGGCTAAAATGGTTAAAAATAAGCAGAAGGCGCCGTGGAGAAATGATGATTGGGTCAGGGCACAGAAAAGGGAGTGCCGCAGGGCCGAACGGAAATGGCGCAAGTCAAAGCTCCAGGTTCAAAAAGAGATTTACAAAGAAAAGCTGAACATGTACAACCTAATCTTATGTAGAACTAGGGAAAGATATTTTTCTGAAATAATTGGAAGCTGCGGTAACAACTCGCGTGTCCTGTTTGCCACAGTAAACAGATGAACAAACCCTCCAGCTCAGCTGCCGTTAGAACTCATTTCCACATCCAAGTGTAATGAGTTTGCATTATTCTTTAATGACAAAGTTCAGGGCATTAAAAATGCTATAAATCCCACAATGCAAAAAATTACCCTAAAACCACCAAGACACTTCGAGCTAACTCACTTTGCACCAGTAACTGACAAAACTGTCCATGAGATCATCACCAGTCTGAGTTCATCTACATGCTGCCTTGATGTGTTACCCACCAAATTTCTAAAGTCTGTGCTGAACAGTTTGTTAGCACCACTCACTCACATAGTTAACATGTCGCTTCAATCTGGAACATTCCCAATGTCTTTGAAAACTGCGGTCATAAAGCCTCTCCTAAAGAAGAGCAGTCTTGATGCCGCAGTACTGAGTCATTACCGGCCCATCTCTAATCTACCATTTTGGGGCAAATTCCTTGAAAAGGTTGTTTACCAACAGCTCACAGATTTCCTCTTAATAAACAACTCATTTAATGTTTTTCAGTCAGGTTTTAGACCTCATCACAGCACTGAGACTGCTCTTGTCAAGGTGACAAATGACATCCGCCTGAACACTGACACGGGCAAAGCCTCAGTCTTAATTCTGTTAGATCTGAGTGCTGCTTTTGACACTGTCGATCATGGGATCCTCTTACAGAGACTAGAGGACTGGGTGGGCATCACTGGCACTGCCCTAAACTGGTTAAGGTCCTATCTGGAAGACAGGAAGTACTTTGTTGAAATTGGTAGCTGTGTCTCAGACCACATGACCCTGACCTGTGGAGTGCCCCAAGGGTCAGTCCTGGGTCCCCTTCTGTTCAACCTCTACATGCTGCCATTGGGTCAGTTGATACGCAGTGAAAATGTGTCCTATCACAATGATGCAGACGACACTCAAATCTATGTTTCACTATCGGCAGGTGACTATGGACCAGTAGATTCACTCTGTCACTGCATCCAACAGATCAGTTTGTGGATGCAAAACAACTTTCTCCAGCTGAACTCAGACAAGACTGAAATAATCGTTTTTGGCCCACAGAAACAAAGAGAAAGTGTTAGCGGTCACCTCCAGAGTCTCGCTCTAAAACCTACAAACCAAATTAGAAATCTGGGGGTAATAATGGACTCAGACTTGAACTTTAATAGCCACGTCAAATCAATAACATCAGCAGCTTTTTACCATCTAAAAAACATTGCCAAAATCAAAAATATAGTGTCAAAACCAGATTTAGAGAGACTTATCCATGCGTTTGTCTCCAGTAGATTAGACTACTGTAACGGCCTGCTCACTGGTCTCTCCAAACGAGTTGTAAAACAGCTGCAGTACATCCAGAACGCTGCTGCTCGGGTCCTGACTAGAACCAGGAAGAACCATCACATTAGTCCTGTTCTCAGGTCTCTGCACTGCCCCCTGTGGCTCAGAGAATAGACTTTAAAGCAGCTCTGCTTGTGTACAAGTCTCTCCATGGCCTAGCACCAAAGTACATCTTGGATATGTTAGTGCCATATGAACCATCTCGGACTCTGTGGACTTCAGGGACCGGCCTCCTGCTGGTGCCAGAGTCAGGACTAAACATGGACCGGCCTCCTGCTGGTGCCAGAGTCAGGACTAAACATGGACCGGCCTCCTGCTGGTGCCAGAGTCAGGACAAAACATGGGGAATCTGCGTTTCAGTTTTATGCAGCTAAAATCTGGAACATTCTTCCTGAAGATGTGAGACAGGTTCTACTCTGACAATGTTCAAATCTAAGCTAAAAACAGTTTTGTTTAGCTGCGCATATGACTGAAGGGATTTTTTCTTTGCACTCTTCTCTTTTGTTTGTGATTTTATTAGTTTAGAAAATCAGTTGGATTGATAATTTTTAATTTAGTTAATTTTATTGTATTTCAGTAATTTCTTTGTGATTTGAATGCATTTTTCCTGCTGTGAAGCTTTGAATTGCCTTGTGTATGAAATGTGCTCTACAAATAAACTTGCCTTGCCTTGCCTAATAGTATGTTTAGACTTATACACCATGTAATAGTGTGTTTAGGCTTATACATCATGTAATAGTATGTTTAGACTTATACACATGTAATAGTGTGTTTAGACTTATACACCATGTAATAGTATGTTTAGGCTTATACACCATGTAATAGTATGTTTAGACTTATACACATGTAATAGTGTGTTTAGACTTATACACCATGTAATAGTGTGTTTAGACTTATACATCATGTAATAGTATGTTTAGACTTATACACCATGTAATAGTGTGTTTAGGCTTATACACCATGTAATAGTATGTTTAGACTTATACACCATGTAATAGTATGTTTAGACTTATACACCATGTAATAGTGTGTTTAGGCTTATACACCATGTAATAGTATGTTTAGACTTATACACCATGTAATAGTGTGTTTAGGCTTATACACCATGTAATAGTATGTTTAGGCTTATACACCATGTAATAGTATGTTTAGACTTATACACCATGTAATAGTGTGTTTAGGCTTATACACCATGTAATAGTATGTTTAGACTTATACACATGTAATAGTGTGTTTAGACTTATACACCATGTAATAGTGTGTTTAGACTTATACACCATGTAATAGTGTGTTTAGGCTTATACATCATGTAATAGTATGTTTAGACTTATACATCATGTAATAGTATGTTTAGACTTATACACCATGTAATAGTGTGTTTAGGCTTATACATCATGTAATAGTATGTTTAGACTTATACACATGTAATAGTGTGTTTAGGCTTATACATCATGTAATAGTATGTTTAGGCTTATACACAGCTTATATATGTATATATATGTATATAGAATTATAAAAACCTTTGTTTACGGTTGCGGCGGCTAAAGAGGACCATGATCCTTTGCTCCATTTCGGGGCGTTTTCACATCTTTAATAGTGAGGATGAGATCATGAGCAAACAACAGCGTCATTATGAGCTCAGCGAGAGGGAAAGGGGGGGGAGGAGTGGTCTGATGACATCATCCCTCCTCTCCTGATGACTGTGTGTAAACTGTTCACACAGATTGGCTCTGGAAAAGGCCAAAGGTCACGACACAAACTGTTCAAACGCTCTCCTCTAGTTAGTTCTGCTCAAACAGGAAGTACCTTTGTAGGCTCTTTGTTTTACCGTTGGCTCCGCCCAAACCAATCACAGAGGAGGGCGTGGCTCAGGGATTCTCCAGAAAAGTGAAGAATCGTGAGAATTCAAAGAAGAAAAACTGCTGCAACTGCTAATGCTGCTGCTGCTGCTACTGTCACTGCTAATGCTACTGCTAATGCTGCTGCTGCTACTGTCACTGCTAATGCTACTGCTAATGCTGCTGCTGCTACTGTCCCTGCTAATGCTACTGCTAATGCTGCTGCTGCTACTGTCACTGCTAATGCTACTGCTAATGCTGCTGCTGCTACTGTCCCTGCTAATGCTACTGCTAATGCTGCTGCTGCTACTGTCACTGCTAATGCTACTGCTAATACTAATGCTACTGCTAATGCAGCTGCTGCTGCTGCTGCTAATGCTACTGCTGCTGCTAATGCAGCTGCTGCTGCTGCCGCTACTGTCACTGCTAATGCTACTGCTAATACTAATGCTACTGCTAATGCAGCTGCTGCTGCTAATGCTACTGCTGCTGCTAATGCAGCTGCTGCTGCTGCCGCTACTGTCACTGCTAATGCTGCTGCAAATGCTAATGCTACTGCTAATGCAGCTGCTGCTGCTGCTACTGCCACTGCTAATGCTACTGCTAATGCTACTGCTACTGCTAATGCAGCTGCTGCTGCTGCTACTGCTAATGCAGCTGCTGCTGCTACTGCTAATGCTACTGCTAATGCTACTGCTACTGCTAATGCAGCTGCTGCTGCTGCTACTGCCACTGCTAATGCTAATGCTAATGCTACTACTGCTGCTGCTGCTACTGCTGCTGCTGCTGCTGCTGCTGCTATGTCATGTGGATCTTAATCTCTATAATCTGAGCTGAGGCTTCTATCGGTTGTAACGAGAGTCACATTTAATCCTGTCCTGAAATCTGAACTTTAAACTCCAAGAACATTTGATTTGATCTTGGGGCTGTTTCCACAGCGACTGATGTTAGAGGCGTGTCTTATGAAGTGTGACATCACTGTGGACTCTTAATCCTGAATCATCCAATCTACAGTTAATCTCACTCATCATAGAGGCCCCGCCCTGCACAGGTCCTAGGACTAAACCAGGTCTAAACCAGGACTAAACCAGGACTAAACCAGGACTAAACCAGGTCCAAACCAGGTCCAAACCAGGACTAAACCACTAGGTCTACAGCAGATCTACAGCAAGTCCTGGTCTACAGCAGGTCTACAGCAGGTCTACAGCAGGTCTACTGCAGGACTACAGCAGGTCTACAGCAGGTCTACAGCAGGACTACAGCAGGTCTACAGCAGGTCTACAGCAGGACTACAGCAGGTCTACAGCAGGTCTACAGCAGGACTACAGCAGGTCTACAGCAGGTCTACAGCAGGACTACAGCAGGTCTACAGCAGGACTACAGCAGGTCTACAGCAGGTCTACTGCAGGACTACAGCAGGTCTACAGCAGGTCTACAGCAGGACTACAGCAGGACTACAGCAGGTCTACAGCAGGTCTACAGCAGGTCTACAGCAGGTCTACAGCAGGACTACAGCAGGTCTACAGCAGGTCTACAGCAGGACTACAGCAGGTCTACAGCAGGTCTACAGCAGGACTACAGCAGGTCTACAGCAGGACTACAGCAGGTCTACAGCAGGTCTACTGCAGGACTACAGCAGGTCTACAGCAGGTCTACAGCAGGACTACAGCAGGACTACAGCAGGACTACAGCAGGTCTACAGCAGGTCTACAGCAGGTCTACAGCAGGACTACAGCAGGACTACAGCAGGACTACAGCAGGTCTACAGCAGGTCTACAGCAGGTCTACAGCAGGACCTTCTCACACGTGGCCCTCAGAACATGGGGACATTTGCTCATGTCATAACAACAGAATTAAACACATTTATAAGTTAAACATGTGGATCATAAACGAGTTCAGGTTTTGATGTGATAAGAATAAGAACAGATCCAAGTTTGACTTTTAGACTAAAGTAAAGGTTCATCTTAAACGTGAACGCTCTAAATGTCACGCTCTAAAACAACTCTAAACACATCTGTATAAAACCATGATACAACTGTTTATCGTGCTAATATTCAGTTTGGAGGCTTATCAAATATACATTTCACTTATTCTAAAAAAGAATGACTCATGGAAATTCAAATGTGTCGCTTATTGTTATGAATGCCAACAATTCATTAGTATTTACATCTCAAATCAGTTAAATATGGAACAAAAGATGTGTTAAGTCTATTTTAGTTTCACCTTTAGTTGCCTCCGTTCTGGATATTTAAACTTTCAGAGGAAAATGCACTTTAAAGGGTTTAAATTTGATTCAGTTTCCCCTATATCTAATTACCACCAGCAGAGGGCGTAGTCTCCATGTCACCTTGCACTGCATTATTTGGCCATTAATTTCACTCAAATTCAGCCAATAAATCACAAATATCTCCCATAATACATCATAATTACAGTCGACATAATTATTGAATACCTCCGCTTGATTCGGGTTCGAGTTTAAAGGGAAAAACGCCTCATCTCCCGGACCACAACATCCCTGTCACTGATGGAGCTAATCACGTTTAGCCTCGTTTAGCATGAAAACGGGACCTTTCCGCGTCTCTTACCGGCTCCGCGCGCGTTAGTCCATGTCCCGGTGCTGTCCCGGTGCTGTCCCGGTGCTGTCCCGGGGCCGTGGCGGTGCGTGGGGCCGGGGATGGGCGTCGGTGGAGGCGGCTGCTGCGCGTGTGTGTGCTGCGGGCGGAGGATGCGCGACACTGCAGTGGGAGGCGGAGGAGAGGATGCTAGTGCTAATGCTAGTGCTAATGCTAATGCTAACACCAGGCTGGCGGTCCAATCAGCGGCGAGGGACCCGGCGGGTGATGCGGGACACTGCAGTGGGAGGCGGAGGAGAGGATGCTAACGCTAGTGCTAATGCTAGTGCTAATGCTAACGCCAGGCTAGCGGTCCAATCAGCGGCGCGGGGCTCGGCGGATGATGCGGCGGATTCGGGCTGGAAATGACGGCGAAAACGCGTCAAAAAGAGAGAAATAAAGGCTGAGTCAGAGTTAAAAGAGTCAGATTTCACCCAATTCGTCTTGAATTTAAGGATATTAAGGATATTAAAATAGATCCATGGAGTTTGAGGATGAGTCGGTGAAAGTGAGAGACGCCGCGCGCGCTGAGGATGATGCGGCACGTTTAAAGTCCAGAGAAAGTCAATGGTCCAAGTGCGACCGACCCACGTGCAACTGACCCAAGCACGACTGACCCAAGCGGGACTGACCCAAGCGGGACTGACCCAAGCAAGACTGACCCAAGCGGGACTGACCCAAGCGGGACTGACCCAAGCAGGACTGACCCAAGCACGACTGACCCAAGCACGACTGACCCAAGCAGGACTGACCCAAGCACGACTGACCCAAGCGGGACTGACCCAAGCACGACTGACCCAAGCAGGACTGACCCAAGCACGACTGACCCAAGCGGGCTGACCCAAGCACGACTGACCTAAGCAGGACTGACCCAAGCACGACTGACCCAAGCAGGACTGACCCAAGCACGACTGACCCAAGCGGGACTGACCCAAGCGGGACTGACCCAAGCAAGACTGACCCAAGCACGACTGACCCAAGCAGGACTGACCCAAGCACGAATGACCCAAGTGCGAATGACCCAAGCGGGACTGACCCAAGCAGGACTGACCCAAGCACGACTGACCCAAGCGGGACTGACCCAAGTGCGAATGACCCAAGCGGGACTGACCCAAGCAGGACTGACCCAAGCAGGACTGACCCAAGCAGGACTGACCCAAGTACGAATGACCCAAGCAGGACTGACCCAAGCAGGACTGACCCAAGCAGGACTGACCCAAGCAGGACTGACCCAAGCAGGACTGACCCAAGCAAGACTGACCCAAGTGCGAATGACCCAAGCGGGACTGACCCAAGCAAGACTGACCTAAGCAGGACTGACCCAAGCAGGACTGACCCAAGCAGGACTGACCTAAGCAGGACTGACCCAAGCAGGACTGACCTAAGCAGGACTGACCCAAGCAGGACTGACCCAAGCAGGACTGACCCAAGCAAGACTGACCCAAGTGCGAATGACCCAAGCGGGACTGACCCAAGCAGGACTGACCCAAGCAGGACTGACCCAAGCAGGACTGACCTAAGCAGGACTGACCCAAGTACGAATGACCCAAGCAGGACTGACCCAAGCAGGACTGACCCAAGCAGGACTGACCTAAGCAGGACTGACCCAAGCAGGACTGACCCAAGCAAGACTGACCCAAGTGCGAATGACCCAAGCAGGACTGACCCAAGCAGGACTGACCCAAGCACGAATGACCCAAGCGGGACTGACCCAAGTGCGAATGACCCAAGCGGGACTGACCCAAGCAGGACTGACCCAAGCAGGACTGACCCAAGCAGGACTGACCTAAGCAGGACTGACCCAAGTACGAATGACCCAAGCAGGACTGACCCAAGCAGGACTGACCCAAGCAGGACTGACCTAAGCAGGACTGACCCAAGCAGGACTGACCCAAGCAAGACTGACCCAAGTGCGAATGACCCAAGTGCGAATGACCCAAGCAGGACTGACCCAAGCAGGACTGACCCAAGCACGAATGACCCAAGCGGGACTGACCCAAGCAAGACTGACCCAAGCGGGACTGACCCAAGCACGAATGACCCAAGCGGGACTGACCCAAGCAAGACTGACCCAAGCGGGACTGACCCAAGCGGGACTGACCCACGTGTGACTGACCCACGTGCGACTGACCCACGTGCGACTGACCCACGTGCGACTGACCCAAGCGACTGACCCACGTGCGACTGACCCACGTGTGACTGACCCACGTGCGACTGACCCAAGCGACTGACCCACGTGCGACTGACCCACGTGCGACTGACCCACGTGTGACTGACCCACGTGCGACTGACCCACGTGTGACTGACCCACGTGTGACTGACCCAAGCGGGACTGACCCAAGCAAGACTGACCCAAGCACGACTGACCCAAGCAGGACTGACCCAAGCAGGACTGACCCAAGCAAGACTGACCCAAGTGCGAATGACCCAAGCAGGACTGACCCAAGCAGGACTGACCCAAGCACGAATGACCCAAGCGGGACTGACCCAAGTGCGAATGACCCAAGCGGGACTGACCCAAGCAGGACTGACCCAAGCAGGACTGACCCAAGCAGGACTGACCTAAGCAGGACTGACCCAAGTACGAATGACCCAAGCAGGACTGACCCAAGCAGGACTGACCCAAGCAGGACTGACCTAAGCAGGACTGACCCAAGCAGGACTGACCCAAGCAGGACTGACCCAAGCAGGACTGACCCAAGCAAGACTGACCCAAGCAAGACTGACCCAAGTGCGAATGACCCAAGCGGGACTGACCCAAGCAGGACTGACCCAAGCAAGACTGACCCAAGTGCGAATGACCCAAGCGGGACTGACCCAAGCAGGACTGACCCAAGCAGGACTGACCCAAGCAGGACTGACCTAAGCAGGACTGACCCAAGTACGAATGACCCAAGCAGGACTGACCCAAGCAGGACTGACCCAAGCAGGACTGACCTAAGCAGGACTGACCCAAGCAGGACTGACCCAAGCAGGACTGACCCAAGCAAGACTGACCCAAGTGCGAATGACCCAAGCAGGACTGACCCAAGCACGAATGACCCAAGCGGGACTGACCCAAGCAAGACTGACCCAAGCGGGACTGACCCAAGCACGAATGACCCAAGCGGGACTGACCCAAGCAAGACTGACCCAAGCGGGACTGACCCAAGCGGGACTGACCCAAGCGGGACTGACCCACGTGTGACTGACCCACGTGCGACTGACCCACGTGCGACTGACCCACGTGCGACTGACCCAAGCGACTGACCCACGTGCGACTGACCCACGTGTGACTGACCCACGTGCGACTGACCCACGTGTGACTGACCCACGTGTGACTGACCCAAGCGGGACTGACCCAAGCAAGACTGACCCAAGCAGGACTGACCCAAGCAGGACTGACCCAAGCAGGACTGACCCAAGCAAGACTGACCCAAGTGCGAATGACCCAAGCAGGACTGACCCAAGCAGGACTGACCCAAGCACGAATGACCCAAGCGGGACTGACCCAAGTGCGAATGACCCAAGCGGGACTGACCCAAGCAGGACTGACCCAAGCAGGACTGACCCAAGCAGGACTGACCTAAGCAGGACTGACCCAAGTACGAATGACCCAAGCAGGACTGACCCAAGCAGGACTGACCCAAGCAGGACTGACCTAAGCAGGACTGACCCAAGCAGGACTGACCCAAGCAGGACTGACCCAAGCAAGACTGACCCAAGTGCGAATGACCCAAGCGGGACTGACCCAAGCAAGACTGACCTAAGCAGGACTGACCCAAGCAGGACTGACCCAAGCAGGACTGACCTAAGCAGGACTGACCCAAGCAGGACTGACCCAAGCAGGACTGACCCAAGCAGGACTGACCTAAGCAGGACTGACCCAAGCAGGACTGACCCAAGCAGGACTGACCCAAGCAAGACTGACCCAAGCAAGACTGACCCAAGTGCGAATGACCCAAGCGGGACTGACCCAAGCAGGACTGACCCAAGCAAGACTGACCCAAGTGCGAATGACCCAAGCGGGACTGACCCAAGCAGGACTGACCCAAGCAGGACTGACCCAAGCAGGACTGACCTAAGCAGGACTGACCCAAGTACGAATGACCCAAGCAGGACTGACCCAAGCAGGACTGACCCAAGCAGGACTGACCTAAGCAGGACTGACCCAAGCAGGACTGACCCAAGCAGGACTGACCCAAGCAAGACTGACCCAAGTGCGAATGACCCAAGCAGGACTGACCCAAGCACGAATGACCCAAGCGGGACTGACCCAAGCAAGACTGACCCAAGCGGGACTGACCCAAGCACGAATGACCCAAGCGGGACTGACCCAAGCAAGACTGACCCAAGCGGGACTGACCCAAGCGGGACTGACCCACGTGCGACTGACCCAAGCGACTGACCCACGTGCGACTGACCCACGTGTGACTGACCCACGTGCGACTGACCCAAGCGACTGACCCACGTGCGACTGACCCACGTGCGACTGACCCACGTGTGACTGACCCACGTGCGACTGACCCACGTGTGACTGACCCACGTGTGACTGACCCAAGCGGGACTGACCCAAGCAAGACTGACCCAAGCACGACCGACCCAAGCAGGACTGACCCAAGCAGGACTGACCCAAGCAGGACTGACCCAAGCAAGACTGACCCAAGTGCGAATGACCCAAGCAGGACTGACCCAAGCAGGACTGACCCAAGCACGAATGACCCAAGCGGGACTGACCCAAGTGCGAATGACCCAAGCGGGACTGACCCAAGCAGGACTGACCCAAGCAGGACTGACCCAAGCAGGACTGACCTAAGCAGGACTGACCCAAGTACGAATGACCCAAGCAGGACTGACCCAAGCAGGACTGACCCAAGCAGGACTGACCTAAGCAGGACTGACCCAAGCAGGACTGACCCAAGCAGGACTGACCCAAGCAAGACTGACCCAAGTGCGAATGACCCAAGCGGGACTGACCCAAGCAAGACTGACCTAAGCAGGACTGACCCAAGCAGGACTGACCCAAGCAGGACTGACCCAAGCAGGACTGACCTAAGCAGGACTGACCCAAGCAGGACTGACCTAAGCAGGACTGACCCAAGCAGGACTGACCCAAGCAGGACTGACCCAAGCAAGACTGACCCAAGCAAGACTGACCCAAGTGCGAATGACCCAAGCGGGACTGACCCAAGCAGGACTGACCCAAGCAAGACTGACCCAAGTGCGAATGACCCAAGCGGGACTGACCCAAGCAGGACTGACCCAAGCAGGACTGACCCAAGCAGGACTGACCTAAGCAGGACTGACCCAAGTACGAATGACCCAAGCAGGACTGACCCAAGCAGGACTGACCCAAGCAGGACTGACCTAAGCAGGACTGACCCAAGCAGGACTGACCCAAGCAAGACTGACCCAAGTGCGAATGACCCAAGCAGGACTGACCCAAGCAGGACTGACCCAAGCACGAATGACCCAAGCGGGACTGACCCAAGTGCGAATGACCCAAGCGGGACTGACCCAAGCAGGACTGACCCAAGCAGGACTGACCCAAGCAGGACTGACCTAAGCAGGACTGACCCAAGCACGAATGACCCAAGCAGGACTGACCCAAGCAGGACTGACCTAAGCAGGACTGACCCAAGCAGGACTGACCCAAGCAAGACTGACCCAAGTGCGAATGACCCAAGCAGGACTGACCCAAGCAGGACTGACCCAAGCACGAATGACCCAAGCGGGACTGACCCAAGCAAGACTGACCCAAGCGGGACTGACCCAAGCAGGACTGACCCAAGCAGGACTGACCCAAGCAGGACTGACCTAAGCAGGACTGACCCAAGTACGAATGACCCAAGCAGGACTGACCCAAGCAGGACTGACCCAAGCAGGACTGACCTAAGCAGGACTGACCCAAGCAGGACTGACCCAAGCAGGACTGACCCAAGCAAGACTGACCCAAGTGCGAATGACCCAAGCGGGACTGACCCAAGCAAGACTGACCTAAGCAGGACTGACCCAAGCAGGTCTGACCCAAGCAGGACTGACCTAAGCAGGACTGACCCAAGCAGGACTGACCCAAGCAGGACTGACCTAAGCAGGACTGACCCAAGCAGGACTGACCCAAGCAGGACTGACCCAAGCAAGACTGACCCAAGCAAGACTGACCCAAGTGCGAATGACCCAAGCGGGACTGACCCAAGCAGGACTGACCCAAGCAAGACTGACCCAAGTGCGAATGACCCAAGCGGGACTGACCCAAGCAGGACTGACCCAAGCAGGACTGACCCAAGCAGGACTGACCTAAGCAGGACTGACCCAAGTACGAATGACCCAAGCAGGACTGACCCAAGCAGGACTGACCCAAGCAGGACTGACCTAAGCAGGACTGACCCAAGCAGGACTGACCCAAGCAGGACTGACCCAAGCAAGACTGACCCAAGTGCGAATGACCCAAGCAGGACTGACCCAAGCACGAATGACCCAAGCGGGACTGACCCAAGCAAGACTGACCCAAGCGGGACTGACCCAAGCACGAATGACCCAAGCGGGACTGACCCAAGCAAGACTGACCCAAGCGGGACTGACCCAAGCGGGACTGACCCACGTGCGACTGACCCACGTGCGACTGACCCAAGCGACTGACCCACGTGCGACTGACCCACGTGTGACTGACCCACGTGCGACTGACCCAAGCGACTGACCCACGTGCGACTGACCCACGTGCGACTGACCCACGTGTGACTGACCCACGTGCGACTGACCCACGTGTGACTGACCCACGTGTGACTGACCCAAGCGGGACTGACCCAAGCAAGACTGACCCAAGCACGACTGACCCAAGCAGGACTGACCCAAGCAGGACTGACCCAAGCAGGACTGACCCAAGCAAGACTGACCCAAGTGCGAATGACCCAAGCAGGACTGACCCAAGCAGGACTGACCCAAGCACGAATGACCCAAGCGGGACTGACCCAAGTGCGAATGACCCAAGCGGGACTGACCCAAGCAGGACTGACCCAAGCAGGACTGACCCAAGCAGGACTGACCTAAGCAGGACTGACCCAAGTACGAATGACCCAAGCAGGACTGACCCAAGCAGGACTGACCCAAGCAGGACTGACCTAAGCAGGACTGACCCAAGCAGGACTGACCCAAGCAGGACTGACCCAAGCAGGACTGACCTAAGCAGGACTGACCCAAGCAGGACTGACCCAAGCAAGACTGACCCAAGTGCGAATGACCCAAGCAGGACTGACCCAAGCAGGACTGACCCAAGCACGAATGACCCAAGCGGGACTGACCCAAGTGCGAATGACCCAAGCGGGACTGACCCAAGCAGGACTGACCCAAGCAGGACTGACCCAAGCAGGACTGACCCAAGCAGGACTGACCCAAGTACGAATGACCCAAGCAGGACTGACCCAAGCAGGACTGACCCAAGCAGGACTGACCTAAGCAGGACTGACCCAAGCAGGACTGACCCAAGCAAGACTGACCCAAGTGCGAATGACCCAAGTGCGAATGACCCAAGCAGGACTGACCCAAGCAGGACTGACCCAAGCACGAATGACCCAAGCGGGACTGACCCAAGCAAGACTGACCCAAGCGGGACTGACCCAAGCACGAATGACCCAAGCGGGACTGACCCAAGCAAGACTGACCCAAGCGGGACTGACCCAAGCGGGACTGACCCACGTGTGACTGACCCACGTGCGACTGACCCACGTGCGACTGACCCACGTGCGACTGACCCAAGCGACTGACCCACGTGCGACTGACCCACGTGTGACTGACCCACGTGCGACTGACCCAAGCGACTGACCCACGTGCGACTGACCCACGTGCGACTGACCCACGTGTGACTGACCCACGTGCGACTGACCCACGTGTGACTGACCCACGTGTGACTGACCCAAGCGGGACTGACCCAAGCAAGACTGACCCAAGCACGACTGACCCAAGCAGGACTGACCCAAGCAGGACTGACCCAAGCAAGACTGACCCAAGTGCGAATGACCCAAGCAGGACTGACCCAAGCAGGACTGACCCAAGCACGAATGACCCAAGCGGGACTGACCCAAGTGCGAATGACCCAAGCGGGACTGACCCAAGCAGGACTGACCCAAGCAGGACTGACCCAAGCAGGACTGACCTAAGCAGGACTGACCCAAGTACGAATGACCCAAGCAGGACTGACCCAAGCAGGACTGACCCAAGCAGGACTGACCTAAGCAGGACTGACCCAAGCAGGACTGACCCAAGCAGGACTGACCCAAGCAAGACTGACCCAAGTGCGAATGACCCAAGCGGGACTGACCCAAGCAAGACTGACCTAAGCAGGACTGACCCAAGCAGGACTGACCCAAGCAGGACTGACCTAAGCAGGACTGACCCAAGCAGGACTGACCCAAGCAGGACTGACCCAAGCAGGACTGACCTAAGCAGGACTGACCCAAGCAGGACTGACCCAAGCAGGACTGACCCAAGCAAGACTGACCCAAGCAAGACTGACCCAAGTGCGAATGACCCAAGCGGGACTGACCCAAGCAGGACTGACCCAAGCAAGACTGACCCAAGTGCGAATGACCCAAGCGGGACTGACCCAAGCAGGACTGACCCAAGCAGGACTGACCCAAGCAGGACTGACCTAAGCAGGACTGACCCAAGTACGAATGACCCAAGCAGGACTGACCCAAGCAGGACTGACCCAAGCAGGACTGACCTAAGCAGGACTGACCCAAGCAGGACTGACCCAAGCAGGACTGACCCAAGCAAGACTGACCCAAGTGCGAATGACCCAAGCAGGACTGACCCAAGCACGAATGACCCAAGCGGGACTGACCCAAGCAAGACTGACCCAAGCGGGACTGACCCAAGCACGAATGACCCAAGCGGGACTGACCCAAGCAAGACTGACCCAAGCGGGACTGACCCAAGCGGGACTGACCCAAGCGGGACTGACCCACGTGTGACTGACCCACGTGCGACTGACCCACGTGCGACTGACCCACGTGCGACTGACCCAAGCGACTGACCCACGTGCGACTGACCCACGTGTGACTGACCCACGTGCGACTGACCCAAGCGACTGACCCACGTGCGACTGACCCACGTGCGACTGACCCACGTGTGACTGACCCACGTGCGACTGACCCACGTGTGACTGACCCACGTGTGACTGACCCAAGCGGGACTGACCCAAGCAAGACTGACCCAAGCAGGACTGACCCAAGCAGGACTGACCCAAGCAGGACTGACCCAAGCAAGACTGACCCAAGTGCGAATGACCCAAGCAGGACTGACCCAAGCAGGACTGACCCAAGCACGAATGACCCAAGCGGGACTGACCCAAGTGCGAATGACCCAAGCGGGACTGACCCAAGCAGGACTGACCCAAGCAGGACTGACCCAAGCAGGACTGACCTAAGCAGGACTGACCCAAGTACGAATGACCCAAGCAGGACTGACCCAAGCAGGACTGACCCAAGCAGGACTGACCTAAGCAGGACTGACCCAAGCAGGACTGACCCAAGCAGGACTGACCCAAGCAAGACTGACCCAAGTGCGAATGACCCAAGCGGGACTGACCCAAGCAAGACTGACCTAAGCAGG
This sequence comes from Eucyclogobius newberryi, assembly GCF_026437365.1. Taxonomy (NCBI): domain Eukaryota; kingdom Metazoa; phylum Chordata; class Actinopteri; order Gobiiformes; family Gobiidae; genus Eucyclogobius; species Eucyclogobius newberryi. Next base: position 246,354 of record NW_027316456.1, on the reverse strand, counting down.
ACTGACCCAAGCAGGACTGACCCAAGCAGGACTGACCTAAGCAGGACTGACCCAAGCAGGACTGACCCAAGCAGGACTGACCCAAGCAGGACTGACCTAAGCAGGACTGACCCAAGCAGGACTGACCCAAGCAGGACTGACCCAAGCAAGACTGACCCAAGCAAGACTGACCCAAGTGCGAATGACCCAAGCGGGACTGACCCAAGCAGGACTGACCCAAGCAAGACTGACCGAAGTGCGAATGACCCAAGCGGGACTGACCCAAGCAGGACTGACCCAAGCAGGACTGACCCAAGCAGGACTGACCTAAGCAGGACTGACCCAAGTACGAATGACCCAAGCAGGACTGACCCAAGCAGGACTGACCCAAGCAGGACTGACCTAAGCAGGACTGACCCAAGCAGGACTGACCCAAGCAGGACTGACCCAAGCAAGACTGACCCAAGTGCGAATGACCCAAGCAGGACTGACCCAAGCACGAATGACCCAAGCGGGACTGACCCAAGCAAGACTGACCCAAGCGGGACTGACCCAAGCACGAATGACCCAAGCGGGACTGACCCAAGCAAGACTGACCCAAGCGGGACTGACCCAAGCGGGACTGACCCACGTGCGACTGACCCACGTGCGACTGACCCAAGCGACTGACCCACGTGCGACTGACCCACGTGTGACTGACCCACGTGCGACTGACCCAAGCGACTGACCCACGTGCGACTGACCCACGTGCGACTGACCCACGTGCGACTGACCCACGTGTGACTGACCCACGTGCGACTGACCCACGTGTGACTGACCCACGTGTGACTGACCCAAGCGGGACTGACCCAAGCAAGACTGACCCAAGCAGGACTGACCCAAGCAGGACTGACCCAAGCAGGACTGACCCAAGCAAGACTGACCCAAGTGCGAATGACCCAAGCAGGACTGACCCAAGCAGGACTGACCCAAGCACGAATGACCCAAGCGGGACTGACCCAAGCGGGACTGACCCAAGCAGGACTGACCCAAGCAGGACTGACCCAAGCAGGACTGACCTAAGCAGGACTGACCCAAGTACGAATGACCCAAGCAGGACTGACCCAAGCAGGACTGACCCAAGCAGGACTGACCTAAGCAGGACTGACCCAAGCAGGACTGACCCAAGCAGGACTGACCCAAGCAAGACTGACCCAAGTGCGAATGACCCAAGCGGGACTGACCCAAGCAAGACTGACCTAAGCAGGACTGACCCAAGCAGGACTGACCCAAGCAGGACTGACCTAAGCAGGACTGACCCAAGCAGGACTGACCCAAGCAGGACTGACCCAAGCAGGACTGACCTAAGCAGGACTGACCCAAGCAGGACTGACCCAAGCAGGACTGACCCAAGCAAGACTGACCCAAGCAAGACTGACCCAAGTGCGAATGACCCAAGCGGGACTGACCCAAGCAGGACTGACCCAAGCAAGACTGACCCAAGTGCGAATGACCCAAGCGGGACTGACCCAAGCAGGACTGACCCAAGCAGGACTGACCCAAGCAGGACTGACCTAAGCAGGACTGACCCAAGTACGAATGACCCAAGCAGGACTGACCCAAGCAGGACTGACCCAAGCAGGACTGACCTAAGCAGGACTGACCCAGGCAGGACTGACCCAAGCAGGACTGACCCAAGCAAGACTGACCCAAGTGCGAATGACCCAAGCAGGACTGACCCAAGCACGAATGACCCAAGCGGGACTGACCCAAGCAAGACTGACCCAAGCGGGACTGACCCAAGCACGAATGACCCAAGCGGGACTGACCCAAGCAAGACTGACCCAAGCGGGACTGACCCAAGCGGGACTGACCCACGTGCGACTGACCCACGTGCGACTGACCCAAGCGACTGACCCACGTGCGACTGACCCACGTGTGACTGACCCACGTGCGACTGACCCAAGCGACTGACCCACGTGCGACTGACCCACGTGCGACTGACCCACGTGTGACTGACCCACGTGCGACTGACCCACGTGTGACTGACCCACGTGTGACTGACCCAAGCGGGACTGACCCAAGCAAGACTGACCCAAGCACGACTGACCCAAGCAGGACTGACCCAAGCAGGACTGACCCAAGCAGGACTGACCCAAGCAAGACTGACCCAAGTGCGAATGACCCAAGCAGGACTGACCCAAGCAGGACTGACCCAAGCACGAATGACCCAAGCGGGACTGACCCAAGTGCGAATGACCCAAGCGGGACTGACCCAAGCAGGACTGACCCAAGCAGGACTGACCCAAGCAGGACTGACCTAAGCAGGACTGACCCAAGTACGAATGACCCAAGCAGGACTGACCCAAGCAGGACTGACCCAAGCAGGACTGACCTAAGCAGGACTGACCCAAGCAGGACTGACCCAAGCAGGACTGACCCAAGCAAGACTGACCCAAGTGCGAATGACCCAAGCGGGACTGACCCAAGCAAGACTGACCTAAGCAGGACTGACCCAAGCAGGACTGACCCAAGCAGGACTGACCCAAGCAGGACTGACCTAAGCAGGACTGACCCAAGCAGGACTGACCTAAGCAGGACTGACCCAAGCAGGACTGACCCAAGCAGGACTGACCCAAGCAAGACTGACCCAAGCAAGACTGACCCAAGTGCGAATGACCCAAGCGGGACTGACCCAAGCAGGACTGACCCAAGCAAGACTGACCCAAGTGCGAATGACCCAAGCGGGACTGACCCAAGCAGGACTGACCCAAGCAGGACTGACCCAAGCAGGACTGACCTAAGCAGGACTGACCCAAGTACGAATGACCCAAGCAGGACTGACCCAAGCAGGACTGACCCAAGCAGGACTGACCTAAGCAGGACTGACCCAAGCAGGACTGACCCAAGCAAGACTGACCCAAGTGCGAATGACCCAAGCAGGACTGACCCAAGCAGGACTGACCCAAGCACGAATGACCCAAGCGGGACTGACCCAAGTGCGAATGACCCAAGCGGGACTGACCCAAGCAGGACTGACCCAAGCAGGACTGACCCAAGCAGGACTGACCTAAGCAGGACTGACCCAAGCACGAATGACCCAAGCAGGACTGACCCAAGCAGGACTGACCTAAGCAGGACTGACCCAAGCAGGACTGACCCAAGCAAGACTGACCCAAGTGCGAATGACCCAAGCAGGACTGACCCAAGCAGGACTGACCCAAGCACGAATGACCCAAGCGGGACTGACCCAAGCAAGACTGACCCAAGCGGGACTGACCCAAGCAGGACTGACCCAAGCAGGACTGACCCAAGCAGGACTGACCTAAGCAGGACTGACCCAAGTACGAATGACCCAAGCAGGACTGACCCAAGCAGGACTGACCCAAGCAGGACTGACCTAAGCAGGACTGACCCAAGCAGGACTGACCCAAGCAGGACTGACCCAAGCAAGACTGACCCAAGTGCGAATGACCCAAGCGGGACTGACCCAAGCAAGACTGACCTAAGCAGGACTGACCCAAGCAGGTCTGACCCAAGCAGGACTGACCTAAGCAGGACTGACCCAAGCAGGACTGACCCAAGCAGGACTGACCCAAGCAGGACTGACCTAAGCAGGACTGACCCAAGCAGGACTGACCCAAGCAGGACTGACCCAAGCAAGACTGACCCAAGCAAGACTGACCCAAGTGCGAATGACCCAAGCGGGACTGACCCAAGCAGGACTGACCCAAGCAAGACTGACCCAAGTGCGAATGACCCAAGCGGGACTGACCCAAGCAGGACTGACCCAAGCAGGACTGACCCAAGCAGGACTGACCTAAGCAGGACTGACCCAAGTACGAATGACCCAAGCAGGACTGACCCAAGCAGGACTGACCCAAGCAGGACTGACCTAAGCAGGACTGACCCAAGCAGGACTGACCCAAGCAGGACTGACCCAAGTAAGACTGACCCAAGTGCGAATGACCCAAGCAGGACTGACCCAAGCACGAATGACCCAAGCGGGACTGACCCAAGCAAGACTGACCCAAGCGGGACTGACCCAAGCACGAATGACCCAAGCGGGACTGACCCAAGCAAGACTGACCCAAGCGGGACTGACCCAAGCGGGACTGACCCACGTGCGACTGACCCACGTGCGACTGACCCAAGCGACTGACCCACGTGCGACTGACCCACGTGTGACTGACCCACGTGCGACTGACCCAAGCGACTGACCCACGTGCGACTGACCCACGTGCGACTGACCCACGTGTGACTGACCCACGTGCGACTGACCCACGTGTGACTGACCCACGTGTGACTGACCCAAGCGGGACTGACCCAAGCAAGACTGACCCAAGCACGACTGACCCAAGCAGGACTGACCCAAGCAGGACTGACCCAAGCAGGACTGACCCAAGCAAGACTGACCCAAGTGCGAATGACCCAAGCAGGACTGACCCAAGCAGGACTGACCCAAGCACGAATGACCCAAGCGGGACTGACCCAAGTGCGAATGACCCAAGCGGGACTGACCCAAGCAGGACTGACCCAAGCAGGACTGACCCAAGCAGGACTGACCTAAGCAGGACTGACCCAAGTACGAATGACCCAAGCAGGACTGACCCAAGCAGGACTGACCCAAGCAGGACTGACCTAAGCAGGACTGACCCAAGCAGGACTGACCCAAGCAGGACTGACCCAAGCAAGACTGACCCAAGTGCGAATGACCCAAGCGGGACTGACCCAAGCAAGACTGACCTAAGCAGGACTGACCCAAGCAGGACTGACCCAAGCAGGACTGACCTAAGCAGGACTGACCCAAGCAGGACTGACCTAAGCAGGACTGACCCAAGCAGGACTGACCCAAGCAAGACTGACCCAAGTGCGAATGACCCAAGCGGGACTGACCCAAGCAGGACTGACCCAAGCAAGACTGACCCAAGTGCGAATGACCCAAGCGGGACTGACCCAAGCAGGACTGACCCAAGCAGGACTGACCCAAGCAGGACTGACCTAAGCAGGACTGACCCAAGTACGAATGACCCAAGCAGGACTGACCCAAGCAGGACTGACCCAAGCAGGACTGACCTAAGCAGGACTGACCCAAGCAGGACTGACCCAAGCAAGACTGACCCAAGTGCGAATGACCCAAGCAGGACTGACCCAAGCAGGACTGACCCAAGCACGAATGACCCAAGCGGGACTGACCCAAGTGCGAATGACCCAAGCGGGACTGACCCAAGCAGGACTGACCCAAGCAGGACTGACCCAAGCAGGACTGACCTAAGCAGGACTGACCCAAGCACGAATGACCCAAGCAGGACTGACCCAAGCAGGACTGACCTAAGCAGGACTGACCCAAGCAGGACTGACCCAAGCAGGACTGACCCAAGCAGGACTGACCCAAGCAGGACTGACCCAAGCACGAATGACCCAAGCGGGACTGACCCAAGCAAGACTGACCCAAGCGGGACTGACCCAAGCACGAATGACCCAAGCGGGACTGACCCAAGCAAGACTGACCCAAGCGGGACTGACCCACGTGCGACTGACCCACGTGCGACTGACCCAAGCGACTGACCCACGTGCGACTGACCCACGTGCGACTGACCCACGTGCGACTGACCCACGTGCGACTGACCCACGTGTGACTGACCCACGTGCGACTGACCCACGGAATGATGATGTTATTGACCTCAGAACATCACAAATAACTGACCACTGGAGAGTGAGTCTGGACACGATTAATGTCTTTATTTATTTATTTATTTAATGGGAGATTTATGATTGACACAAGATGATAATTATGATGATGATGATGATGTCATCAAGCGTTATGGTTCATTATACTTGTTATTATTTGTTGTTATCTGGACATTATGAAATCACAAGGTTAAAATGGGAAACAATTTCTGATCAATAATTCACTTTTAATATTCATGAGACTCTAGACCCAAACTCAGACCAGAACCAGGACTAAACCAAGTCTAAACAAGGTCTAAACCAGGACTAAACCAGGACTAAACCAGGACTAAACCAGGTCTAAACCAGGACTATACCAGGACTAAACCAGGACTAAACCAGGACTAAACCAGGTCTAAACCAGGACTATACCAGGACTAAACCAGGACTAAACTAGGACTAAACCAAGTCTAAACCAGGACTAAACCAGGACTAAACCAGGACTAAACCAGGACTAAACCAGGTCTAAACCAGGACTATACCAGGACTAAACCAGGACTAAACTAGGACTAAACCAAGTCTAAACCAGGACTAAACCAGGACTAAACTAGGACTAAACCAAGTCTAAACCAGGACTAAACCAGGACTAAACTAGGACTAAACCAGGACTAAACCAGGTCTAAACCAGGACTAAAACAGGTCTAAACCAGGACTAAACCAGGTCTAAACCAGGACTATACCAGGACTAAACCAGGACTAAACTAGGACTAAACCAGGACTAAACCAGGTCTAAACCAGGACTAAACCAGGTCTAAACCAAGTCTAAACCAGGTCTAAACCAGGACTAAACTAGGACTAAACCAGGACTAAACCAGGACTAAACCAGGACTAAACCAGGACTAAAAGAGGTCTAAACCAGGACTAAACCCGGACTAAACTAGGACTAAACCAGGTCTAAACCAAGTCTAAACCAGGACTAAATCAGGACTAAACCAGGACTAAACCAGGACTAAACCAGGTCTAAACCAGGACTAAACCAGGTCTAAACCAGGACTAAACCTGGACTAAACCAGGACTAAACTAGGACTAAACCAGGTCTAAACCTGGACTAAACCAGGACTAAACCAGGACTAAACCAGGTCTAAACCAAGTCTAAACCAGGACTAAACCAGGTCTAAAACAGGTCTAAACCAGGTCTAAACCAGGACTATACCAGGACTAAACCAGGACTAAACCAGGACTAAACCAGGACTAAACCAGGTCTAAACCAGGACTAAACCAGGTCTAAACCAAGTCTAAACCAGGTCTAAACCAGGACTAAACCAGGACTAAACCAGGACTAAACTAGGACTAAACCAGGTCTAAAACAGGTCTAAACCAGGACTAAACCCGGACTAAACTAGGACTAAACCAGGTCTAAACCAGGACTAAACCAGGACTAAACCAGGACTAAACTAGGACTAAACCAGGTCTAAACCAGGACTAAACCAGGACTAAACCAGGTCTAAAACAGGTCTAAACCAGGTCTAAACCAGGACTATACCAGGACTAAACCAGGACTAAACCAGGACTAAACCAGGTCTAAACCAGGTCTAAACCAAGACTATACCAGAACTAAACCAGGACTAAACCAGGACTAAACCAGGTCTAAACCAGGACTAAACTCAGACCGGTGTGAGGAGATGTAAATAAAGCCATGTTGTTGCCTGGAGCCTGTTGCCATGGATACAGAGAGACAGGCTGTGATTGGTGGACAGGGCGTGGCCCATGAGCAGATCTGATGTCTAAACCAGGGCGTGTGTGAAATATGATCTTCAGATATTAATCAGCAGTTCTCTCTTTAGCCTCGTGTTGTTTCTCTTTAGCCTCGTGTTGTTTCTCTTGAGCCTCGTGTTGTTTCTCTTTAGCCTCGTGTTGTTTCTCTTTAGCCTCGTGTTGTTTCTCTTTAGCCTCGTGTTGTTTCTCTTTAGCCTCGTGTTGTTTCTCTTGAGCCTCGTGTTGTTTCTCTTTAGCCTCGTGTTGTTTCTCTTTAGCCTCGTGTTGTTTCTCTTTAGCCTCGTGTTGTTTCTCTTTAGCCTCGTGTTGTTTCTCTTTAGCCTCGTGTTGTTTCTCTTTAGCCTCGTGTTGTTTCTCTTTAGCCTCGTGTTGTTTCTCTTTAGCCTCGTGTTGTTTCTCTTGAGCCTCGTGTTGTTTCTCTTTAGCCTCGTGTTGTTTCTCTTGAGCCTCGTGTTGTTTCTCTTGAGCCTCGTGTTGTTTCTCTTTAGCCTCGTGTTGTTTCTCCTGAGCCTCGTGTTGTTTCTCCTGAGCCTCGTGTTGTTTCTCTTGAGCCTCGTGTTGTTTCTCTTTAGCCTCGTGTTGTTTCTCTTGAGCCTCGTGTTGTTTCTCTTTAGCCTCGTGTTGTTTCTCTTGAGCCTCGTGTTGTTTCTCTTTAGCCTCGTGTTGTTTCTCTTGAGCCTCGTGTTGTTTCTCTTTAGCCTCGTGTTGTTTCTCCTGAGCCTCGTGTTGTTTCTCTTGAGCCTCGTGTTGTTTCTCTTGAGCCTCGTGTTGTTTCTCTTTAGCCTCGTGTTGTTTCTCTTTAGCCTCGTGTTGTTTCTCTTTAGCCTTGTGTTGTTTCTCTTTAGCCTCATGTTGTTTCTCTTTAGCCTCGTGTTGTTTCTCTTTAGCCTCGTGTTGTTTCTCTTGAGCCTCGTGTTGTTTCTCTTTAGCCTCGTGTTGTTTCTCCCTAGCCTCGTGTGGTTTGACTGGTCTCAGGGCGACATCTGGTGGTCAGGAGGAGGCATTACATGAGAACAGTTCTAATAAAGAATAAATTAAATCTGAGACGAGTTTAGGAAAAAGAATCATCTTTATTTGAAGTTTATGGAGCGTGTGATCTGTGTTTGTGACGTCCAGAGCCACGACCATGAGACGAGAGCGAGAACCCACAACCTTCTGGAAACATGTCCAACATCTGCATCACCAGATCATCCTCCCACCAGCAGCAGAAGCAGGGCACAAGACCCGGTTTAGTCCTGGTTTAGTCCTGGTTTAGTCCTGGTTTAGACCTGGTTTAGTCCTGGTTTAGTCCTGGTTTAGACCTGGTTTAGTCCTGGTTTAGTCCTGGTTTAGTCCTGGTTTAGTCCTGGTTTAGTCCTGGTTTAGACCTGGTTTAGTCCCGGTTTAGACCTGGTTTAGTCCTGGTTTAGTCCTGGTTTAGTCCTGGTTTAGTCCTGGTTTAGTCCTGGTTTAGACCTGGTTTAGTCCTGGTTTAGTCCTGCTTTAGTCCTGGTTTAGTCCTGGTTTAGTCCTGGTTTAGTCCTGGTTTAGACCTGGTTTAGACCTGGTTTAGTCCTGGTTTAGTCCTGGTTTAGACCTGGTTTAGTCCTGGTTTAGTCCTGGTTTAGTCCTGGTTTAGACCTGGTTTAGTCCTGGTTTAGTCCTGGTTTAGTCCTGGTTTAGACCTGGTTTAGTCCTGGTTTAGTCCTGCTTTAGTCCTGGTTTAGTCCTGGTTTAGTGCCTCTTCTGCTTCAGACTCTTTAGTGTTTTTCTGCTTCAGATGAAACAGAAAACACACAAAATGAACCACTTTTCATCAAACGCACTTCAACATGAGACGTGTCGGTTCAGCCCAGTTTACCCCGGCCCGGCCCACCTTCCATGACTCTGTGCAGTCTGGTACCGTAGCCATGGAAACCGCTCACAACAAACCAGCAAGATAAAAGACTGACCGAAGTATGAACAGCATTATTTCCAGATATATTTAATGTTAAAAGAGCTGGACCAATCAGAGCTCAGTGTTGGAGCTGGACCAATCAGAGCTCAGTGTTGGAGCTGGAGTTAAAATGTAAAGTGTAAAGTGTAAAGTTAAAGTAAAGTGTAAAGTTAAAGTAAAGTGTAAAGTTAAAGTAAAGTGTAAAATGAAAGGAAAGTAAAGTGTAAAGTTAAAGTAAAGTGTAAAGTTAAAGTAAAGTGTAAAGTTAAAGTAAAGTGTAAAGTTAAAGTAAAGTGTAAAGTTAAAGTAAAGTGTAAAACGTATAGATTTGGATCGTAAAAAACAAACAACAATCGAGTCTGTAGAAAATGACAGGAAGTGACATCACACCAGGAACACTCACGTTTATGCAGAATTTACACAAAGAAACAACTTTTTGACTCTAAACATGAATTCAACAAAATAAAGTCGCTCTTGTATATTTTTATTTGTCAAATTTAAAAAGAATGGTGATGAGTTTTGGCCCAGTGTTTTCTGGGTAATTTCCTATTGTGATGTCATCAATTACAAGCAGGAAGTGAAATTATAAACCTAATAATGTGCTGTTCTGGGATGACATTTGAAATATTTTTTGGCAAACACATATTTCCTGGTCAGTGTTTGAGAACGAGCGGTCAGAGCGGTCGGACGAGCGGTCAGACCAGCGGTCGGACGAGCGGTCAGAGGAGCGGTCAGACCGGCGGTCGGACGAGCGGTCAGACTAGACCGGCGGTCAGACGAGTGGTCGGACGAGCGGTCAGACCGGCGGTCGGACGAGCGGTCAGAGGAGCGGTCAGACCGGCGGTCGGACGAGCGGTCAGACTAGACCGGCGGTCAGACGAGTGGTCGGACGAGCGGTCAGACCAGCGGTCGGACGAGCGGTCAGAGGAGCGGTCAGACCGGCGGTCGGACGAGCGGTCAGACTAGACCGGCGGTCAGACGAGTGGTCGGACGAGCGGTCAGACCAGCGGTCGGACGAGCGGTCAGAGGAGCGGTCAGACCGGCGGTCGGACGAGCGGTCAGACTAGACCGGCGGTCAGACGAGTGGTCGGACGAGCGGTCAGACCAGCGGTCGGACGAGCGGTCAGAGGAGCGGTCAGACCGGCGGTCGGACGAGCGGTCAGACTAGACCGGCGGTCAGACGAGTGGTCGGACGAGCGGTCAGACCAGCGGTCGGACGAGCGGTCAGAGCGGCGGTCAGACCAGCGGTCAGACCAGCGGTTAGAGCGGTCGGACTTGCGGTCAGAGGCACTTTCAGCCTCAGCTCGTCTTCTGGACGTTGCATATTGGAAAGTGTTGATGAAAAGTCTGGTTCACTCACAAACATCGCCCAGAGCGAGTCCCGACTACGAGTTAGATTTATAGAGCTTTACTTATATATATCTGTCTATAGGAAAAACAAACTATTTGAAACAAAAATATGATGATTTCGGACAGAAATAAAAAGGCGAGGTTTGGATAAAATCCTTTACAAGTTCATATTATTTTGTCTTTTTTTCTCCTTAAAAGTTGCACTAAAACAGAGACATGCAAAAACAGGGAAGAACGCAGCGCCTCCTAGTGGTTCACGAGGGATCAGGCCGAGTTGTGTCGCCCACAGCGAGCTCGACTAACCCGGGTCTAAACTGGGCCTAAACCGGGTCTAAACCGAGTCTAATCCAGGTCTAAACCGGGTCCAAACCGAGTCTAATCCGGGTCTAAACCAGGTCTAAACCGGGCCTTAAATGGGAAATCCAAAGATTTTATATTATTTATAATATAATATTTTTTTAGGTTTTTAATGATTTTCTTGTTTCGTGTTTTCATTTGTGACTAAAACCTGATGTAAATAAACATCATTTACAACCAGGAAGTAGAATTATGAACCTAAAAACACTCACATGTGTCTTTAGTGGTTTGACGTTCAGTCATTATTTCTGGAACATGAAATTTGGACTTGAAATGTTGGATTTTTCACCTCCATTTAATCGTTTTTGGTGTGTTTTAAAATCACATTTTCCTCAACTTAAAGTAAAAACTCGCTGCGAACGACAAAACTCCAGCTCTTTTTCCTTTGGGCTGTTTCCTTGGCGATTACATTTTTGCATTGATTTCTCTGCTACAATTCGATTATTTGAGATTCTTTCGTCGACTTTCACCAGGTTCAGATCCGCTCCGGACGCAGCGCCAAAACCAAGAAGTACAAAACATCTGGAAAAATCATAGCAAAGGAGCGCGGACACCGAGCGTGCATGTGCTGTCCAGGAGGGGGCGCAGTTCACAGCGGCGGAGCTACAACGGCCGTAAATCCACCGAAAACAACTCCAAAATCAAAAATAATCCACGTTCTTTTTGTTATAAATCCTTTGTGCGTGAAAGTCACAGTGGAGGAACGAAACATGGCTTTGACCCAGTGTGAAGTCCATTTCCCGGGTCAGAAATTGCAGAAGTTTAAAGCAAAAGAAGCAGGGAAGACTCTTAATCCCAGAATCCACCCGAAAAGTCAAAAATATCCACAGTTTTTAATCCCTTTTTTGGGTCGGGCCCCGGACCGAGCGCGGGACAGTCGTGTGCTTTTGGTGAAGGGTCACGGCCGCGCGGTGGACGTTATGTGCCTAAAGGTCCAGCGTGCGGAAGAGTCCAGAAGGTCTCGGGTCCGGGACGAGCCCGGCGGTGGCGAGGGGCGGAGTCTCGTCCCCAGAATGTGTCGTCCAAAGTCGTCAGAGAAAGTGGAAAACGAGGAGTTTGTTCTGGTTCACGAGTGGTTAGTTTGGCTAGCTTAATCTCTTTAATATAATTTAATATTCATAAAAGGTGGAGTGTGTTTAGTCCTGGTTTAGTCCTGGTTTAGTCCTGGTTTAGTCCTGGTTTAGTCCTGGTTTAGTCCTGGTTAAGTCCCATTTTAGTCCCATCTTAGACCTGGTTTAGACCTGGTTTAGTCCCGGTTCAGTCCCGGTGTAGTCCTGGTTCAGTCCCGGTTCAGTCCCGGTGTAGTCCCGGTGTAGTCCCGGTGTAGTCCTGGTTCAGTCCCGGTGTAGTCCCAGTTCAGTCCCGGTGTAGTCCCGGTGTAGTCCCGGTGTAGTCCCAGTTCAGTCCCGGTGTAGTCCCGGTTCAGTCCCGGTGTAGTCCTGGTTCAGTCCCGGTGTAGTCCCAGTTCAGTCCCGGTGTAGTCCTGGTTCAGTCCCGGTGTAGTCCTGGTTCAGTCCCGGTGTAGTCCCGGTGTAGTCCCGGTGTAGTCCCGGTGTAGTCCTGGTTCAGTCCCGGTGTAGTCCCAGTTCAGTCCCGGTGTAGTCCTGGTTCAGTCCCGGTGTAGTCCTGGTTCAGTCCCGGTGTAGTCCCAGTTCAGTCCCGGTGTAGTCTCAGAGCAGGGGCTCGGGCTGCAGGTGGTGCTGGATCTGTGGCTGCAGAGGTGGAGGCAGCTGCAGGGGGAGCAGCGCCTCCACCATGCTGTGGCAGTGAGGAGGTGGAGTGCCTTCACTGCTGGAACTCTCGGCCACTTCTCCTCCGTGGAAGAAGTAATCGCTCTGAAGGATGAAGCACTCGACCACCGACTGGTTCAGTTTGGTGGTCGAGAGCGTGTCCATGTTCTCAAAGTCCGGACGCATCAGGGTCGGCCAGAAGCAGATGGAGAGGTTATCAGGGGTCATCAGGGTCATCTTACTGTGCTGGCTGACCCTAAACACACACATGAGGGTTAGACCTGGATAAGACCTGGTTTAGTCCTGGTTTAGTCCTGGTTTAGTCCTGGTTTAGGCCTGGTTTAGACCTGGTTTAGACCTGGTTTAGTCCTGGTTTAGTCCTGGTTTAGTCCTGGTTTAGGCCTGGTTTAGACCTGGTTTAGTCCTGGTTTAGGCCTGGTTTAGACCTGGTTTAGACCTGGTTTAGACCTGGTTTAGTCCTGGTTTAGGCCTGGTTTAGACCTGGTTTAGACCTGGATAAGACCTGGTTTAGTCCTGGTTTAGTCCTGGTTTAGTCCTGGTTTAGTCCTGGTTTAGGCCTGGTTTAGACCTGGTTTAGACCTGGTTTAGTCCTGGTTTAGACCTGGTTTAGACCTGGTTTAGTCCTGGTTTAGGCCTGGTTTAGACCTGGTTTAGACCTGGTTTAGTCCTGCTTTAGTCCTGCTTTAGTCCTGCTTTAGTCCTGGTTTAGTCCTGGTTTAGTCCTGCTTTAGTCCTGCTTTAGTCCTGGTTTAGACCTGGTTTAGACCTGGTTTAGTCCTGCTTTAGTCCTGGTTTAGGCCTGGTTTAGTCCTGCTTTAGACCTGGTTTAGACCTGCTTTAGACCTGGTTTAGACCTGGTTTAGTCCTGGTTTAGACCTGGTTTAGTCCTGCTTTAGTCCTGCTTTAGTCCTGGTTTAGACCTGGTTTAGTCCTGCTTTAGTCCTGCTTTAGTCCTGGTTTAGTCCTGGTTTAGTCCTGGTTTAGTCCTGGTTTAGACCTGGTTTAGTCCTGGTTTAGTCCTGCTTTAGTCCTGCTTTAGTCCTGGTTTAGACCTGGTTTAGTCCTGCTTTAGTCCTGCTTTAGTCCTGGTTTAGGCCTGGTTTAGTCCTGCTTTAGTCCTGCTTTAGTCCTGGTTTAGTCCTGGTTTAGTCCTGGTTTACCTGTTCAGGTGAGTGATGATGTATTTAAACACGTTGTAATTCACTGGAGGAAACTTCTTCACGATTTCCCTCAAAACCAGAAGTCGTTCCATAAAATCCACGATTTCTACAAAAACAGATTTGACAGATTTTAAAGACAAAATAAAGACTAAATATTTCTATTTCATGTCTTTTGTCTTAATCCCATAAATATAAAGTGGTCCTGTAGTTCCTTATCTCAAACAGCAGAGGGAGCTCCAGTATTAGGTTTAAAATGTTAAACAGAAACTACATAAACTGCAGAGAAATGTTTTATATTCAATCAAATGAGACTAAATTCAGCTCTAAATGTCAGATTCTGATGATAATTACAATGATTAAGTGACATCAGATCTAAATGAAAATGTTAATCTGTAGATTAATGACATAAAACTATTGTGCGTCAATATTTCTGTGAGAATTTGTCCTTCAAAATCTCAACAAATAAATTTAAATGTTTTATATAAAAAAAACAATACAAACTCAAAAGGGCCTATTGTACCTCCTCAAGAGGGCCTAGTTTACCTCCTCAAGAGGGCCTAGTTTACCTCCTCAAGAGGGCCTAGTTTACCTCCTCAAGAGGGCCTAGTTTACCTCCTCAAGAGGGCCTATTTTACCTCCTCAAGAGGGCCTATTGTACCTCCTCAAGAGGGCCTATTGTACCTCCTCAAGAGGGCCTAGTTTACCTCCTCAAGAGGGCCTATTGTACCTCCTCAAGAGGGCCTAGTTTACCTCCTCAAGAGGGCCTAGTTTACCTCCTCAAGAGGGCCTATTGTACCTCCTCAAGAGGGCCTATTGTACCTCCTCAAGAGGGCCTATTGTACCTCCTCAAGAGGGCCTAGTTTACCTCCTCAAGAGGGCCTAGTTTACCTCCTCAAGAGGGCCTAGTTTACCTCCTCAAGAGGGCCTATTTTACCTCCTCAAGAGGGCCTATTGTACCTCCTCAAGAGGGCCTATTGTACCTCCTCAAGAGGGCCTAGTTTACCTCCTCAAGAGGGCCTATTGTACCTCCTCAAGAGGGCCTAGTTTACCTCCTCAAGAGGGCCTAGTTTACCTCCTCAAGAGGGCCTATTGTACCTCCTCAAGAGGGCCTATTGTACCTCCTCAAGAGGGCCTATTGTACCTCCTCAAGAGGGCCTAGTTTACCTCCTCAAGAGGGCCTATTGTACCTCCTCAAGAGGGCCTAGTTTACCTCCTCAAGAGGGCCTAGTTTACCTCCTCAAGAGGGCCTATTGTACCTCCTCAAGAGGGCCTATTGTACCTCCTCAAGAGGGCCTATTGTACCTCCTCAAGAGGGCCTATTGTACCTCCTCAAGAGGGCCTAGTTTACCTCCTCAAGAGGGCCTAGTTTACCTCCTCAAGAGGGCCTATTTTACCTCCTCAAGAGGGCCTATTGTACCTCCTCAAGAGGGCCTATTGTACCTCCTCAAGAGGGCCTAGTTTACCTCCTCAAGAGGGCCTATTGTACCTCCTCAAGAGGGCCTAGTTTACCTCCTCAAGAGGGCCTATTTTACCTCCTCAAGAGGGCCTATTGTACCTCCTCAAGAGGGCCTAGTTTACCTCCTCAAGAGGGCCTATTGTACCTCCTCAAGAGGGCCTATTGTACCTCCTCAAGAGGGCCTAGTTTACCTCCTCAAGAGGGCCTATTTTACCTCCTCAAGAGGGCCTAGTTTACCTCCTCAAGAGAGCCTATTTTACCTCCTCAAGAGGGCCTATTTTACCTCCTCAAGAGGGCCTATTTTACCTCCTCAAGAGGGCCTAGTTTACCTCCTCAAGAGGGCCTAGTTTACCTCCTCAAGAGGGCCTAGTTTACCTCCTCAAGAGGGCCTAGTTTACCTCCTCAAGAGGGCCTAGTTTACCTCCTCAAGAGGGCCTAGTTTACCTCCTCAAGAGGGCCTAGTTTACCTCCTCAAGAGGGCCTAGTTTACTTCCTCAAGAGGGCCTAGTTTACCTCCTCAAGAGGGCCTAGTTTACCTCCTCAAGAGGGCCTAGTTTACCTCCTCAAGAGGGCCTAGTTTACCTCCTCAAGAGGGCCTAGTTTACTTCCTCAAGAGGGCCTAGTTTACTTCCTCAAGAGGGCCTAGTTTACTTCCTCAAGAGGGCCTAGTTTACCTCCTCAAGAGGGCCTAGTTTACCTCCTCAAGAGGGCCTAGTTTACCTCCTCAAGAGGGCCTAGTTTACCTCCTCAAGAGGGCCTAGTTTACTTCCTCAAGAGGGCCTAGTTTAACTATTTTAACTACTGTGGAGTGAAGCTGCTGCTGGACAAAGGGACTGACTTCACGGACGGTCCAGCAGTTCTCATGATCAAACACAGTGCAGGGGTTAATGGGGTTAATGGGGTTAATGGGGTTAATTGGGTTAATTGGCCGGACAACTGGTCTTTGTTCCCCACAAAACCATCACAATAGTCCTCGTCCGGGCCGTCTCCAGGGATCAGAGGTCATGCTGACCCGTCCAGCAGCTTCATAAACAGAAAAAAGCAGGTTTCATACTTGCAGCTTCCACGAGCTCCGGGTGCAGACTGTACGGGATCAGAGGGTCCGGCAGGTCAGCGAAGAACGCCTTCAGAGCACCGGCCGCCGCATTGACCGCTACGTCCAGAACCACCAAGTCCATGCTGTGGTCTGCAAGAGAGAGAGCGGTTTAGTCCTGGTTTAGTCCTGGTTTAGACCTAGTTTAGTTCTGGTTTAGTCCTGGTTTAGACCTGGTTTAGTCCTGGTTTAGTCCTGGTTTAGACCTAGTTTAGACCTAGTTTAGTTCTGGTTTAGTCCTGGTTTAGACCTAGTTTAGTCCTGGTTTAGACCTGGTTTAGTCCTGGTTTAGACCTAGTTTAGTCCTGGTTTAGACCTGGTTTAGTCCTGGTTTAGTCCTGGTTTAGTCCTGGTTTAGTCCTGGTTTAGACCTGGTTTAGACCTGGTTTAGTCCTAGTTTAGACCTAGTTTAGACCTAGTTTAGTCCTGGTTTAGTCCTAGTTTAGTCCTGGTTTAGTCCTGGTTTAGTCCTGGTTTAGACCTGGTTTAGACCTAGTTTAGTCCTGGTTTAACCTGGTTTAGTCCTGGTTTAGACCTGGTTTAGACCTGGTTTAGGCCTGGTTTAGGCCTGGTTTAGACCTGGTTTAGACCTGGTTTAGTCCTGGTTTAGACCTGGTTTAGACCTGGTTCAGTCCTGGTTTAGACCTGGTTTAGACCTGGTTTAGACCTGGTTTAGAACTGGTTTAGTCCTGGTTTAGACCTGGTTTAGTCCTGGTTTAGACCTGGTTTAGACCTGGTTTAGTCCTGGTTTAGACCTGGTTTAGACCTGGTTTAGGCCTGGTTTAGGCCTGGTTTAGGCCTGGTTTAGACCTGGTTTAGACCTGGTTTAGACCTGGTTTAGGCCTGGTTTAGGCCTGGTTTAGGCCTGGTTTAGGCCTGGTTTAGACCTGGTTTAGTCCTGGTTTAGGCCTGGTTTAGACCTGGTACAGGCCTGGTTTAGACCTGGTTTAGACCCGGTTTACTCCTGGTTTAGACCTGGTTTAGACCTGGTTTAGACCTGGTTTAGGCCTGGTTTAGACCTGGTTTAGACCTGGTTTAGTCCTGGTTTAGGCCTGGTTTAGACCTGGTTCAGGCCTGGTTTAGACCTGGTTTAGACCTGGTTTAGACCTGGTTTAGACCTGGTTTAGACCTGGTTTAGGCCTGGTTTAGACCCAGTTTACTCCTGGTTTAGACCTGGTTTAGGCCTGGTTTAGGCCTGGTTTAGGCCTGGTTTAGGCCTGGTTTAGACCTGGTTTAGACCTGGTTTAGTCCTGGTTTAGGCCTGGTTTAGACCTGGTTCAGGCCTGGTTTAGACCTGGTTTAGACCTGGTTTAGACCTGGTTTAGACCTGGTTTAGGCCTGGTTTAGACCCGGTTTACTCCTGGTTTAGACCTGGTTTAGGCCTGGTTTAGGCCTGGTTTAGACCTGGTTTAGACCTGGTTTAGACCTGGTTTAGTCCTGGTTTAGGCCTGGTTTAGACCTGGTTTAGTCCTGGTTTAGACCTGGTTCAGGCCTGGTTTAGACCTGGTTTAGACCTGGTTTAGACCTGGTTTAGACCTGGTTTAGGCCTGGTTTAGGCCTGGTTTAGACCTGGTTTAGTCCTGGTTTAGGCCTGGTTTAGACCTGGTTCAGTCCTGGTTTAGTCCTAGTTTAGGCCTGGTTTAGACCTGGTTTAGACCTGGTTTAGACCTGGTTCAGGCCTGGTTTAGACCTGGTTTAGACCTGGTTTAGACCTGGTTTAGGCCTGGTTTAGACCCGGTTTACTCCTGGTTTAGACCTGGTTTAGACCTGGTTTAGTCCTGCTTTACTCCTGGTTTAGTCCTGCTTTAGTCCTGCTTTAGTCCTGCTTTAGTCCTGGTTTAGTCCTGCTTTAGACCTGGTTTAGACCTGGTTTAGACCTGGTTTAGACCTGGTTTAGACCTGGTTTAGTCCTGGTTTAGGCCTGGTTTAGACCTGGTTTAGTCCTGGTTTAGACCTGGTTCAGGCCTGGTTTAGACCTGGTTTAGGCCTGGTTTAGACCCGGTTTACTCCTGGTTTAGACCTGGTTTAGACCTGGTTTAGACCTGGTTTAGACCTGGTTTAGACCTGGTTTAGACCTGGTTTAGACCTGGTTTAGTCCTGGTTTAGGCCTGGTTTAGACCTGGTTTAGGCCTGGTTTAGACCTGGTTTAGGCCTGGTTTAGACCCGGTTTACTCCTGGTTTAGACCTGGTTTAGACCTGGTTTAGACCTGGTTTAGACCTGGTTTAGACCTGGTTTAGGCCTGGTTTAGACCTGGTTTAGACCTGGTTCAGTCCTGGTTTAGTCCTAGTTTAGGCCTGGTTTAGACCTGGTTTAGACCTGGTTTAGACCTGGTTCAGGCCTGGTTCAGGCCTGGTTTAGACCTGGTTTAGACCTGGTTCAGTCCTGGTTTAGTCCTAGTTTAGGCCTGGTTTAGACCTGGTTTAGACCTGGTTCAGGCCTGGTTCAGGCCTGGTTTAGACCTGGTTTAGACCTGGTTTAGACCTGGTTTAGACCCGGTTTACTCCTGGTATTGAATGACATTGAGTGCGTTTGGCAGAAGCCCCGCCTCCACATGTGTTTCTCGTCACTCATTCGTCGTCTGGAGTCATTGGCTGCTCTTGGGGGCGGGGCCACAGGCCTGACACGGGAACGTTTTAAAAATGTCCCAAATCTGGAAGCGATCAACAAAATGGCCGCTGGTTCTGGAGGCTGAAGCTCGAGCGCTTTTGAGAGATCAAGTTTCAGAGTGAGACGTTTTGCCAAAGACCTTCCCCTGGACGTGTCTCGCCCCCAAACGACAGGGTTTGACTTCTGATCCTCACCTTGATCGAAGACTTTCTGGATGTTGTCTTGGTCCGTTTTGTTTCCGCTCACTCGATACAAACCCTCTGTCGTCAAACCTGCCAAACACACCAAGAGTCATGTTTAAAGACGGTTCTGCCAATTCATAGACCAAACAGTGGCTCGGGACACGCCCCCTCGGGACACGCCCCCTCGGGACACGCCCCCTCAGGACACGCCCCCTCTGAGTGGATTATGAGTGTGGCGTCAGAGCTGCTGAAGGAGGAGGATCTCCGTATCAGATCAGAGCCACTTCCTGTTCCCTCGGGCCCCACTTCCTGTGTGAGCGCGACACAAAACACACAACAACAACAACAACAACAACAACAACAACAACAACAACAACAACAACAACAACAACAACAACAACAACAACAACGACACAAGACACGGCCCTGACGAGTCGCACGTTTGCACAGTCTCTACATCGTAAACGTCTCGAGTCTGGAGTTCAAAACAGCTCCAGAAAACACCAGATCTGACCAAGACACAAGTGAAGCTCAGAGAAGAAGAGAGAAAAGCAGGACTAAAGCAGGACTAAAGCAGGACTAAACCAGGTCTAAACTAGGACTAAAGCAGGACTAAAGCAGGACTAAACCAGGTCTAAACTAGGACTAAAGCAGGACTAAAGCAGGACTAAACCAGGTCTAAACCAGGACTAAAGCAGGACTAAAGCAGGACTAAAGCAGGACTAAACCAGGTCTAAACTAGGACTAAAGCAGGACTAAAGCAGGACTAAACCAGGTCTAAACCAGGACTAAAGCAGGACTAAAGCAGGACTAAAGCAGGACTAAACCAGGTCTAAACTAGGACTAAAGCAGGACTAAAGCAGGACTAAACCAGGTCTAAACCAGGACTAAAGCAGGACTAAAGCAGGACTAAACCAGGTCTAAACCAGGACTAAAGCAGAACTAAAGCAGGACTAAACCAGGAGTAAAGCAGGAGTAAAGCAGCACTAAACCAGGACTAAACCAGGACTAAAGCAGGACTAAAGCAGGACTAAACCAGGACTAAACCAGGACTAAAGCAGGAGTAAAGCAGGACTAAACCAGGACTAAAGCAGGAGTAAAGCAGGACTAAACTAGGACTAAAGCAGGACTAAAGCAGGACTAAAGCAGGACTAAAGCAGGACTAAAGCAGGTCTAAACCAGGACTAAACCAGGACTAAAGCAGGACTAAACCAGGACTAAACCAGGACTAAAGCAGGACTAAACCAGCACTAAACCAGGACTAAAGCAGGACTAAACCAGGACTAAAGCAGGACTAAAGCAGGAGTAAAGCAGCACTAAACCAGGACTAAACCAGGACTAAAGCAGGACTAAAGCAGAACTAAAGCAGGACTAAACCAGGACTAAAGCAGGACTAAAGCAGAACTAAAGCAGGACTAAAACAGGACTAAAGCAGGAGTAAAGCAGGAGTAAAGCAGGACTAAACCAGGAGTAAAGCAGGACTAAAGCAGCACTAAACCAGGACTAAACCAGGACTAAAGCAGGAGTAAAGCAGGACTAAACCAGGACTAAAGCAGGACTAAAGCAGGACTAAACCAGGACTAAACCAGGACTAAAGCAGGACTAAACCAGGACTAAACCAGGACTAAAGCAGGAGTAAAGCAGCACTAAACCAGGACTAAACCAGGACTAAAGCAGGACTAAAGCAGGACTAAAGCAGGTCTAAACCAGGACTAAAGCAGGATTAAAGCAGGAGTAAAGCAGCACTAAACCAGGACTAAAGCAGGAGTAAAGCAGGACTAAACCAGGACTAAAGCAGGACTAAAGCAGAACTAAAGCAGGAGTAAAGCAGGACTAAACCAGGACTAAAGCAGAACTAAAGCAGGACTAAACCAGGACTAAAGCAGAACTAAAGCAGGACTAAAGCAGGAGTAAAGCAGGACTAAACCAGGGCTAAAGCAGGAGTAAAGCAGGACTAAAGCAGCACTAAACCAGGACTAAACCAGGACTAAAGCAGGACTAAAGCAGGACTAAACCAGGACTAAAGCAGAACTAAAGCAGGACTAAAACAGGACTAAAGCAGGAGTAAAGCAGGACTAAAGCAGGTCTAAAGCAGGACTAAAGCAGGACTAAAGCAGGACTAAACCAGGACTGAAGCAGAACTAAAGCAGGACTAAAACAGGACTAAAGCAGGACTAAACCAGGGCTAAAGCAGGACTAAAGCAGGAGTAAAGCAGGACTAAAGCAGGACTAAACCAGGACTAAAGCAGGACTAAAGCAGGACTAAAGCAGGACTAAACCAGGACTAAACCAGGACTAAAGCAGAACTAAACCAGGACTAAACCAGGACGAAAGCAGGACTAAAGCAGGACTAAACCAGGACTAAACCAGGACTAAAGCAGGACTAAACCAGGACTAAACCAGGACTAAAGCAGGAGTAAAGCAGCACTAAACCAGGACTAAACCAGGACTAAAGCAGGACTAAAGCAGGACTAAAGCAGGTCTAAACCAGGACTAAAGCAGGATTAAAGCAGGAGTAAAGCAGCACTAAACCAGGACTAAAGCAGGAGTAAAGCAGGACTAAACCAGGACTAAAGCAGGACTAAAGCAGAACTAAAGCAGGAGTAAAGCAGGACTAAACCAGGACTAAAGCAGAACTAAAGCAGGACTAAACCAGGACTAAAGCAGAACTAAAGCAGGACTAAAGCAGGAGTAAAGCAAGACTAAACCAGGGCTAAAGCAGGAGTAAAGCAGGACTAAAGCAGCACTAAACCAGGACTAAACCAGGACTAAAGCAGGACTAAAGCAGGACTAAACCAGGACTAAAGCAGAACTAAAGCAGGACTAAAACAGGACTAAAGCAGGAGTAAAGCAGGACTAAAGCAGGTCTAAAGCAGGACTAAAGCAGGACTAAAGCAGGACTAAACCAGGACTGAAGCAGAACTAAAGCAGGACTAAAACAGGACTAAAGCAGGACTAAACCAGGGCTAAAGCAGGACTAAAGCAGGAGTAAAGCAGGACTAAAGCAGGACTAAACCAGGACTAAAGCAGGACTAAAGCAGGACTAAAGCAGGACTAAAGCAGGACTAAACCAGGACTAAACCAGGACTAAAGCAGAACTAAACCAGGACTAAACCAGGACGAAAGCAGGACTAAAGCAGGACTAAACCAGGACTAAACCAGGACTAAAGCAGGACTAAAGCAGGACTAAAGCAGGACTAAACCAGGACTAAAGCAGGACTAAAGCAGGACTAAACCAGGTCTAAACTAGGACTAAACCAGGACTAAACCAGGTCTAAACCAGGACTAAAGCAGGAGTAAAGCAGGACTAAACCAGGACTAAACCAGGACTAAACCAGGACTAAAGCAGCACTAAACCAGGATTAAACCAGGACTAAACCAGGACTAAACCAGGACTTAAGCAGGAGTAAAGCAGGACTAAACTAGGACTAAAGCAGGACTAAAGCAGGAGTAAAGCAGGACTAAACTAGGACTAAAGCAGGACTAAAGCAGGACTAAAGCAGGAGTAAAGCAGGAGTAAAGCAGGACTAAACTAGGACTAAAGCAGGACTAAAGCAGGACTAAAGCAGGTCTAAACCAGGACTAAACCAGGACTAAAGCAGGACTAAAGCAGGACTAAATCAGGAGTAAAGCAGGACTAAACCAGCACTAAACCAGGACTAAAGCAGGACTAAAGCAGGACTAAACCAGGACTAAACCAGGACTAAAGCAGGATTAAAGCAGGAGTAAAGCAGCACTAAACCAGGACTAAAGCAGGAGTAAAGCAGGACTAAACCAGGACTAAAGCAGGACTAAAGCAGAACTAAAGCAGGAGTAAAGCAGGACTAAAGCAGGACTAAAGCAGGACTAAACCAGGTCTAAACCAGGACTAAACCAGGTCTAAACCAGGTCTAAACCAGGACTAAAGCAGAACTAAAGCAGGACTAAACCAGGACTAAAGCAGGACTAAAGCAGGACTAAAGCAGGACTAAACCAGGAGTAAAGCAGGAGTAAAGCAGCACTAAACCAGGACTAAACCAGGACTAAAGCAGGACTAAAGCAGGACTAAACCAGGACTAAACCAGGACTAAAGCAGCACTAAACCAGGACTAAAGCAGCACTAAACCAGGACTAAACCAGGACTAAAGCAGGAGTAAAGCAGGACTAAACCAGGACTAAACCAGGACTAAACCAGGACTAAACCAGGACTAAAGCAGGACTAAACCAGGTCTAAACCAGGACTAAAGCAGAACTAAAGCAGGACTAAACCAGGAGTAAAGCAGGAGTAAAGCAGCACTAAACCAGGACTAAACCAGGACTAAAGCAGGACTAAAGCAGGACTAAACCAGGACTAAACCAGGACTAAAGCAGGAGTAAAGCAGGACTAAACCAGGACTAAAGCAGGAGTAAAGCAGGACTAAACTAGGACTAAAGCAGGACTAAAGCAGGACTAAAGCAGGACTAAAGCAGGACTAAAGCAGGTCTAAACCAGGACTAAACCAGGACTAAAGCAGGACTAAACCAGGACTAAACCAGGACTAAAGCAGGACTAAACCAGCACTAAACCAGGACTAAAGCAGGACTAAACCAGGACTAAAGCAGGACTAAAGCAGGAGTAAAGCAGCACTAAACCAGGACTAAACCAGGACTAAAGCAGGACTAAAGCAGAACTAAAGCAGGACTAAACCAGGACTAAAGCAGGACTAAAGCAGAACTAAAGCAGGACTAAAACAGGACTAAAGCAGGAGTAAAGCAGGAGTAAAGCAGGACTAAACCAGGAGTAAAGCAGGACTAAAGCAGCACTAAACCAGGACTAAACCAGGACTAAAGCAGGAGTAAAGCAGGACTAAACCAGGACTAAAGCAGGACTAAAGCAGGACTAAACCAGGACTAAACCAGGACTAAAGCAGGACTAAACCAGGACTAAACCAGGACTAAAGCAGGAGTAAAGCAGCACTAAACCAGGACTAAACCAGGACTAAAGCAGGACTAAAGCAGGACTAAAGCAGGTCTAAACCAGGACTAAAGCAGGATTAAAGCAGGAGTAAAGCAGCACTAAACCAGGACTAAAGCAGGAGTAAAGCAGGACTAAACCAGGACTAAAGCAGGACTAAAGCAGAACTAAAGCAGGAGTAAAGCAGGACTAAACCAGGACTAAAGCAGAACTAAAGCAGGACTAAACCAGGACTAAAGCAGAACTAAAGCAGGACTAAAGCAGGAGTAAAGCAGGACTAAACCAGGGCTAAAGCAGGAGTAAAGCAGGACTAAAGCAGCACTAAACCAGGACTAAACCAGGACTAAAGCAGGACTAAAGCAGGACTAAACCAGGACTAAAGCAGAACTAAAGCAGGACTAAAACAGGACTAAAGCAGGAGTAAAGCAGGACTAAAGCAGGTCTAAAGCAGGACTAAAGCAGGACTAAAGCAGGACTAAACCAGGACTGAAGCAGAACTAAAGCAGGACTAAAACAGGACTAAAGCAGGACTAAACCAGGGCTAAAGCAGGACTAAAGCAGGAGTAAAGCAGGACTAAAGCAGGACTAAACCAGGACTAAAGCAGGACTAAAGCAGGACTAAAGCAGGACTAAAGCAGGACTAAACCAGGACTAAACCAGGACTAAAGCAGAACTAAACCAGGACTAAACCAGGACGAAAGCAGGACTAAAGCAGGACTAAACCAGGACTAAACCAGGACTAAAGCAGGACTAAACCAGGACTAAACCAGGACTAAAGCAGGAGTAAAGCAGCACTAAACCAGGACTAAACCAGGACTAAAGCAGGACTAAAGCAGGACTAAAGCAGGTCTAAACCAGGACTAAAGCAGGATTAAAGCAGGAGTAAAGCAGCACTAAACCAGGACTAAAGCAGGAGTAAAGCAGGACTAAACCAGGACTAAAGCAGGACTAAAGCAGAACTAAAGCAGGAGTAAAGCAGGACTAAACCAGGACTAAAGCAGAACTAAAGCAGGACTAAACCAGGACTAAAGCAGAACTAAAGCAGGACTAAAGCAGGAGTAAAGCAGGACTAAACCAGGGCTAAAGCAGGAGTAAAGCAGGACTAAAGCAGCACTAAACCAGGACTAAACCAGGACTAAAGCAGGACTAAAGCAGGACTAAACCAGGACTAAAGCAGAACTAAAGCAGGACTAAAACAGGACTAAAGCAGGAGTAAAGCAGGACTAAAGCAGGTCTAAAGCAGGACTAAAGCAGGACTAAAGCAGGACTAAACCAGGACTGAAGCAGAACTAAAGCAGGACTAAAACAGGACTAAAGCAGGACTAAACCAGGGCTAAAGCAGGACTAAAGCAGGAGTAAAGCAGGACTAAAGCAGGACTAAACCAGGACTAAAGCAGGACTAAAGCAGGACTAAAGCAGGACTAAAGCAGGACTAAACCAGGACTAAACCAGGACTAAAGCAGAACTAAACCAGGACTAAACCAGGACGAAAGCAGGACTAAAGCAGGACTAAACCAGGACTAAACCAGGACTAAAGCAGGACTAAAGCAGGACTAAAGCAGGACTAAACCAGGACTAAAGCAGGACTAAAGCAGGACTAAACCAGGTCTAAACTAGGACTAAACCAGGACTAAACCAGGTCTAAACCAGGACTAAAGCAGGAGTAAAGCAGGACTAAACCAGGACTAAACCAGGACTAAACCAGGACTAAAGCAGCACTAAACCAGGATTAAACCAGGACTAAACCAGGACTAAACCAGGACTTAAGCAGGAGTAAAGCAGGACTAAACTAGGACTAAAGCAGGACTAAAGCAGGAGTAAAGCAGGACTAAACTAGGACTAAAGCAGGACTAAAGCAGGACTAAAGCAGGAGTAAAGCAGGAGTAAAGCAGGACTAAACTAGGACTAAAGCAGGACTAAAGCAGGACTAAAGCAGGTCTAAACCAGGACTAAACCAGGACTAAAGCAGGACTAAAGCAGGACTAAATCAGGAGTAAAGCAGGACTAAACCAGCACTAAACCAGGACTAAAGCAGGACTAAAGCAGGACTAAACCAGGACTAAACCAGGACTAAAGCAGGATTAAAGCAGGAGTAAAGCAGCACTAAACCAGGACTAAAGCAGGAGTAAAGCAGGACTAAACCAGGACTAAAGCAGGACTAAAGCAGAACTAAAGCAGGAGTAAAGCAGGACTAAAGCAGGACTAAAGCAGGACTAAACCAGGTCTAAACCAGGACTAAACCAGGTCTAAACCAGGTCTAAACCAGGACTAAAGCAGAACTAAAGCAGGACTAAACCAGGACTAAAGCAGGACTAAAGCAGGACTAAAGCAGGACTAAACCAGGAGTAAAGCAGGAGTAAAGCAGCACTAAACCAGGACTAAACCAGGACTAAAGCAGGACTAAAGCAGGACTAAACCAGGACTAAACCAGGACTAAAGCAGCACTAAACCAGGACTAAAGCAGCACTAAACCAGGACTAAACCAGGACTAAAGCAGGAGTAAAGCAGGACTAAACCAGGACTAAACCAGGACTAAACCAGGACTAAACCAGGACTAAAGCAGCACTAAACCAGGACTAAAGCAGCACTAAACCAGGACTAAACCAGGACTAAACCAGGACTAAACCAGGACTAAACCAGCACTTAAGCAGGACTAAAGCAGGAGTAAAGCAGGACTAAACTAGGACTAAAGCAGGACTAAAGCAGGACTAAAGCAGGACTAAAGCAGCACTAAAGCAGGACTAAACTAGGACTAAAGCAGGACTAAAGCAGGACTAAAGCAGGACTAAAGCAGGTCTAAACCAGGACTAAACCAGGACTAAAGCAGGACTAAAGCAGGACTAAACCAGGACTAAAGCAGGACTAAAGCAGGAGTAAAGCAGGACTAAACCAGCACTAAACCAGGACTAAAGCAGGACTAAACCAGGACTAAACCAGGACTAAACCAGGACTAAAGCAGGACTAAAGCAGGAGTAAAGCAGCACTAAACCAGGACTAAACCAGGACTAAAGCAGAACTAAAGCAGGACTAAAACAGGACTAAAGCAGGAGTAAAGCAGGAGTAAAGCAGGACTAAACCAGGAGTAAAGCAGGACTAAAGCAGCACTAAACCAGGACTAAACCAGGACTAAAGCAGGAGTAAAGCAGGACTAAACCAGGACTAAAGCAGCACTAAACCAGGACTAAACCAGGACTAAAGCAGGACTAAAGCAGAACTAAAGCAGGAGTAAAGCAGGACTAAACCAGGACTAAAGCAGAACTAAAGCAGGACTAAACCAGGACTAAAGCAGAACTAAAGCAGGACTAAAGCAGGAGTAAAGCAGGACTAAACCAGGGCTAAAGCAGGAGTAAAGCAGGACTAAAGCAGCACTAAACCAGGACTAAACCAGGACTAAAGCAGGACTAAAGCAGGACTAAACCAGGACTAAAGCAGAACTAAAGCAGGACTAAAACAGGACTAAAGCAGGAGTAAAGCAGGACTAAAGCAGGTCTAAAGCAGGACTAAAGCAGGACTAAAGCAGGACTAAACCAGGACTGAAGCAGAACTAAAGCAGGACTAAAACAGGACTAAAGCAGGACTAAACCAGGGCTAAAGCAGGACTAAAGCAGGAGTAAAGCAGGACTAAAGCAGGACTAAACCAGGACTAAAGCAGGACTAAAGCAGGACTAAAGCAGGACTAAAGCAGGACTAAAGCAGGACTAAACCAGGACTAAACCAGAACTAAACCAGGACTAAACCAGGACGAAAGCAGGACTAAAGCAGGACTAAACCAGGACTAAACCAGGACTAAAGCAGGACTAAAGCAGGACTAAAGCAGGACTAAACCAGGACTAAAGCAGGACTAAAGCAGGACTAAACCAGGTCTAAACTAGGACTAAACCAGGACTAAACCAGGTCTAAACCAGGACTAAAGCAGGAGTAAAGCAGGACTAAACCAGGACTAAACCAGGACTAAAGCAGCACTAAACCAGGATTAAACCAGGACTAAACCAGGACTAAAGCAGGACTAAACTAGGACTAAAGCAGGACTAAAGCAGGAGTAAAGCAGGACTAAACTAGGACTAAAGCAGGACTAAAGCAGGACTAAAGCAGGAGTAAAGCAGGAGTAAAGCAGGACTAAACTAGGACTAAAGCAGGACTAAAGCAGGACTAAAGCAGGTCTAAACCAGGACTAAACCAGGACTAAAGCAGGACTAAAGCAGGAGTAAAGCAGGACTAAACTAGGACTAAAGCAGGACTAAAGCAGGTCTAAACCAGGACTAAACCAGGACTAAAGCAGGACTAAAGCAGGACTAAATCAGGAGTAAAGCAGGACTAAACCAGCACTAAACCAGGACTAAAGCAGGACTAAAGCAGGACTAAACCAGGACTAAACCAGGACTAAAGCAGGATTAAAGCAGGAGTAAAGCAGCACTAAACCAGGACTAAAGCAGGAGTAAAGCAGGACTAAACCAGGACTAAAGCAGGACTAAAGCAGAACTAAAGCAGGAGTAAAGCAGGACTAAACCAGGACTAAACCAGGACTAAAGCAGAACTAAAGCAGGACTAAAACAGGACTAAAGCAGGAGTAAAGCAGGACTAAACCAGGGCTAAAGCAGGAGTAAAGCAGGACTAAAGCAGCACTAAACCAGGACTAAACCAGGACTAAAGCAGGAGTAAAGCAGGACTAAACCAGGACTAAAGCAGGAGTAAAGCAGGACTAAACCAGGACTAAAGCAGGACTAAACCAGGACTAAAGCAGGAGTAAAGTAGCACTAAACCAGGACTAAACCAGGACTAAACCAGGACTAAAGCAGGTCTAAACCAGGACTAAAGCAGGACTAAAACAGGACTAAAGCAGGAGTAAAGCAGGACTAAACCAGGGCTAAAGCAGGAGTAAAGCAGGACTAAAGCAGCACTAAACCAGGACTAAACCAGGACTAAAGCAGGAGTAAAGCAGGACTAAACCAGGACTAAAGCAGGAGTAAAGCAGGACTAAACCAGGACTAAAGCAGGACTAAACCAGGACTAAAGCAGGACTAAAGCAGGACTAAACCAGGACTAAACCAGGACTAAAGCAGGAGTAAACCAGGACTAAAGCAGGACTAAAGCAGGAGTAAAGCAGGACTAAACCAGGACTAAAGCAGAACTAAAGCAGGACTAAAGCAGGACTAAACCAGGACTAAAGTAGAACTAAAGCAGGACTAAAACAGGACTAAAGCAGGACTAAACCAGGGCTAAAGCAGGACTAAAGCAGGAGTAAAGCAGGACTAAACCAGGGCTAAAGCAGGAGTAAAGCAGGACTAAAGCAGCACTAAACCAGGACTAAAGCAGGAGTAAAGCAGGACTAAACCAGGACTAAAGCAGGACTAAAGCAGGACTAAAGCAGGACTAAACCAGGACTAAAGCAGGACTAAAGCAGGACTAAAGCAGGACTAAAGCAGGACTAAAGCAGAACTAAACCAGGACTAAAGCAGGACTAAAGCAGGACTAAAGCAGGACTAAAACAGGACTAAAGCAGGAGTAAAGCAGGACTAAACCAGGGCTAAAGCAGGACTAAAGCAGGACTAAAGCAGGAGTAAAGCAGGACTAAACCAGGGCTAAAGCAGGAGTAAAGCAGGACTAAAGCAGCACTAAACCAGGACTAAAGCAGGAGTAAAGCAGGACTAAAGCAGGACTAAACCAGGACTAAAGCAGGACTAAAGCAGGACTAAACCAGGACTAAAGCAGAACTAAACCAGGACTAAACCAGGACTAAAGCAGGACTAAAGCAGGACTAAAGCAGAACTAAACCAGGACTAAACCAGGACTAAAGCAGGACTAAAGCAGCACTAAAGCAGGACTAAAGCAGCACTAAACCAGGACTAAACCAGGACTAAACCAGGAGTAAAGCAGGACTAAACCAGGACTAAAGCAGGACTAAAGCAGGACTAAACCAGGTCTAAACTAGGACTAAACCAGGACTAAACCAGGTCTAAACCAGGACTAAAGCAGGAGTAAAGCAGGACTAAACTAGGACTAAAGCAGGACTAAAGCAGGTCTAAAGCAGGTCTAAAGCAGGACTAAAGCAGGACTAAAGCAGGAGTAAAGCAGGACTAAACTAGGACTAAAGCAGGACTAAAGCAGGACTAAAGCAGGACTAAAGCAGGTCTAAACCAGGACTAAACCAGGACTAAAGCAGGACTAAAGCAGGAGTAAAGCAGGACTAAACCAGCACTAAACCAGGACTAAACCAGGACTAAACCAGGACTAAAGCAGGACTAAAGCAGGACTAAAGCAGGAGTAAAGCAGCACTAAAGCAGAACTAAAGCAGGAGTAAAGCAGGACTAAACCAGGACTAAACCAGGACTAAAGCAGAACTAAAGCAGGACTAAAACAGGACTAAAGCAGGAGTAAAGCAGGAGTAAAGCAGGACTAAACCAGGAGTAAAGCAGGACTAAAGCAGAACTAAACCAGGACTAAAGCAGGACTAAAGCAGGACTAAAGCAGGACTAAAACAGGACTAAAGCAGGAGTAAAGCAGGAGTAAACCAGGACTAAAGCAGAACTAAACCAGGACTAAACCAGGGCTAAAGCAGGACTAAAGCAGGAGTAAAGCAGGACTAAACCAGGGCTAAAGCAGGAGTAAAGCAGGACTAAAGCAGCACTAAACCAGGACTAAAGCAGGAGTAAAGCAGGACTAAAGCAGGACTAAACCAGGACTAAAGCAGGACTAAAGCAGGACTAAACCAGGACTAAAGCAGAACTAAACCAGGACTAAACCAGGACTAAAGCAGGACTAAAGCAGGACTAAAGCAGAACTAAACCAGGACTAAACCAGGACTAAAGCAGGACTAAAGCAGCACTAAAGCAGGACTAAAGCAGCACTAAACCAGGACTAAACCAGGACTAAACCAGGAGTAAAGCAGGACTAAACCAGGACTAAAGCAGGACTAAAGCAGGACTAAAGCAGGACTAAAACAGGACTAAAGCAGGAGTAAAGCAGGACTAAACCAGGGCTAAAGCAGGACTAAAGCAGGAGTAAAGCAGGACTAAACCAGGGCTAAAGCAGGAGTAAAGCAGGACTAAAGCAGCACTAAACCAGGACTAAAGCAGGAGTAAAGCAGGACTAAAGCAGGACTAAACCAGGACTAAAGCAGGACTAAACCAGGACTAAAGCAGAACTAAACCAGGACTAAACCAGGACTAAAGCAGGACTAAAGCAGGACTAAAGCAGAACTAAACCAGGACTAAACCAGGACTAAAGCAGGACTAAAGCAGGACTAAAGCAGCACTAAACCAGGACTAAACCAGGACTAAACCAGGAGTAAAGCAGGACTAAACCAGGACTAAAGCAGGACTAAAGCAGGACTAAACCAGGTCTAAACTAGGACTAAACCAGGACTAAACCAGGTCTAAACCAGGACTAAAGCAGGAGTAAAGCAGGACTAAACTAGGACTAAAGCAGGACTAAAGCAGGTCTAAAGCAGGTCTAAAGCAGGACTAAAGCAGGACTAAAGCAGGAGTAAAGCAGGACTAAACTAGGACTAAAGCAGGACTAAAGCAGGACTAAAGCAGGACTAAAGCAGGTCTAAACCAGGACTAAACCAGGACTAAAGCAGGACTAAAGCAGGAGTAAAGCAGGACTAAACCAGCACTAAACCAGGACTAAACCAGGACTAAACCAGGACTAAAGCAGGACTAAAGCAGGACTAAAGCAGGAGTAAAGCAGCACTAAAGCAGAACTAAAGCAGGAGTAAAGCAGGAGTAAACCAGGACTAAACCAGGACTAAAGCAGAACTAAAGCAGGACTAAAACAGGACTAAAGCAGGAGTAAAGCAGGAGTAAAGCAGGACTAAACCAGGAGTAAAGCAGGACTAAAGCAGCACTAAACCAGGACTAAACCAGGACTAAAGCAGGAGTAAAGCAGGACTAAACCAGGACAAAAGCAGGAGTAAAGCAGGACTAAACCAGGACTAAAGCAGGACTAAAGCAGGACTAAACCAGGACTAAACCAGGACTAAAGCAGGACTAAACCAGGACTAAAGCAGCACTAAACCAGGACTAAACCAGGACTAAACCAGGATTAAAGCAGGACTAAAGCAGGACTAAACCAGGACTAAAGCAGGACTAAAGCAGGAGTAAACCAGGACTAAACCAGGACTAAAGCAGGACTAAACCAGGACTAAAGCAGGACTAAAGCAGGAGTAAAGCAGGACTAAACCAGGACTAAAGCAGAACTAAAGCAGGACTAAAGCAGGACTAATCCAGGACTAAAGCAGAACTAAAGCAGGACTAAAGCAGGAGTAAAGCAGGACTAAACCAGGGCTAAAGCAGGACTAAAGCAGGACTAAAGCAGGAGTAAAGCAGCACTAAAGCAGAACTAAAGCAGGAGTAAAGCAGGACTAAACCAGGACTAAACCAGGACTAAAGCAGAACTAAAGCAGGACTAAAACAGGACTAAAGCAGGAGTAAAGCAGGAGTAAAGCAGGACTAAACCAGGAGTAAAGCAGGACTAAAGCAGCACTAAACCAGGACTAAACCAGGACTAAAGCAGGACTAAACCAGGACAAAAGCAGGAGTAAAGCAGGACTAAACCAGGACTAAAGCAGGACTAAAGCAGGACTAAACCAGGACTAAACCAGGACTAAAGCAGGACTAAACCAGGACTAAAGCAGCACTAAACCAGGACTAAACCAGGACTAAACCAGGATTAAAGCAGGACTAAAGCAGGACTAAACCAGGACTAAAGCAGGACTAAAGCAGGAGTAAACCAGGACTAAACCAGGACTAAACCAGGACTAAAGCAGGACTAAACCAGGACTAAAGCAGGACTAAAGCAGAACTAAAGCAGGAGTAAAGCAGGACTAAACCAGGACTAAAGCAGAACTAAAGCAGGACTAAAGCAGGACTAAACCAGGACTAAAGCAGAACTAAAGCAGGACTAAAGCAGGAGTAAAGCAGGACTAAACCAGGGCTAAAGCAGGACTAAAGCAGGAGTAAAGCAGGACTAAACCAGGGCTAAAGCAGGAGTAAAGCAGGACTAAAGCAGCACTAAACCAGGACTAAAGCAGGACTAAAGCAGGAGTAAAGCAGGACTAAAGCAGCACTAAACCAGGACTAAAGCAGGACTAAAGCAGAACTAAAGCAGGAGTAAAGCAGGACTAAACCAGGGCTAAAGCAGGAGTAAAGCAGGACTAAACCAGGACTAAACCAGGACTAAAGCAGGACTAAAGCAGAACTAAAGCAGGAGTAAAGCAGGACTAAACCAGGACTAAAGCAGAACTAAAGCAGGACTAAAGCAGGACTAAACCAGGACTAAAGCAGAACTAAAGCAGGACTAAAGCAGGAGTAAAGCAGGACTAAACCAGGGCTAAAGCAGGACTAAAGCAGGAGTAAACCAGGACTAAAGCAGGACTAAAGCAGGAGTAAAGCAGGACTAAACCAGGACTAAACCAGGACTAAAGCAGAACTAAAGCAGGACTAAAACAGGACTAAAGCAGGAGTAAAGCAGGACTAAAGCAGGTCTAAAGCAGGACTAAAGCAGGACTAAAGCAGGACTAAACCAGGACTAAACCAGGACTAAAGCAGAACTAAAGCAGGACTAAAACAGGACTAAAGCAGGACTAAAGCAGGACTAAACCAGGGCTAAAGCAGGACTAAAGCAGGAGTAAAGCAGGACTAAACCAGGACTAAAGCAGGACTAAAGCAGGAGTAAAGCAGGACTAAAGCAGGACTAAAGCAGGACTAAACCAGGACTAAACCAGGACTAAAGCAGAACTAAACCAGGACGAAAGCAGGACTAAAGCAGGACTAAACCAGGACTAAACCAGGACTAAACCAGGACTAAAGCAGGACTAAAGCAGGACTAAAGCAGGACTAAACCAGGACTAAAGCAGCACAAAACCAGGACTAAACCAGGACTAAACCAGGACTAAAGCAGGACTAAAGCAGGACTAAACCAGGTCTAAACTAGGACTAAACCAGGACTAAACCAGGTCTAAACCAGGACTAAAGCAGGAGTAAAGCAGGACTAAACCAGGACTAAACCAGGACTAAACCAGGACTAAAGCAGCACTAAACCAGGATTAAACCAGGACTAAACCAGGACTAAACCAGGACTTAAGCAGGAGTAAAGCAGGACTAAACTAGGACTAAAGCAGGACTAAAGCAGGAGTAAAGCAGGACTAAACTAGGACTAAAGCAGGACTAAAGCAGGACTAAAGCAGGACTAAAGCAGGACTAAAGCAGGAGTAAAGCAGGACTAAACCAGGACTAAAGCAGGACTAAAGCAGGACTAAAGCAGGACTAAAGCAGGACTAAAGCAGAACTAAACCAGGACTAAAGCAGGACTAAAGCAGGACTAAAGCAGGACTAAAACAGGACTAAAGCAGGAGTAAAGCAGGACTAAACCAGGACTAAAGCAGGACTAAAGCAGGACTAAAGCAGGACTAAAGCAGGACTAAAGCAGAACTAAACCAGGACTAAAGCAGGACTAAAGCAGGACTAAAGCAGGACTAAAACAGGACTAAAGCAGGAGTAAAGCAGGACTAAACCAGGGCTAAAGCAGGAGTAAAGCAGGACTAAAGCAGCACTAAACCAGGACTAAAGCAGGAGTAAAGCAGGACTAAACCAGGACTAAAGCAGGACTAAAGCAGGACTAAACCAGGACTAAACCAGGACTAAAGCAGGACTAAACCAGGACTAAAGCAGCACTAAACCAGGACTAAACCAGGACTAAACCAGGATTAAAGCAGGACTAAAGCAGGACTAAACCAGGACTAAAGCAGGACTAAAGCAGGAGTAAACCAGGACTAAACCAGGACTAAACCAGGACTAAACCAGGACTAAAGCAGGACTAAAGCAGGACTAAACCAGGACTAAACCAGGACTAAAGCAGGACTAAAGCAGCACTAAAGCAGGACTAAAGCAGGACTAAAGCAGCACTAAACCAGGACTAAACCAGGACTAAACCAGGAGTAAAGCAGGACTAAACCAGGACTAAAGCAGGACTAAAGCAGGACTAAACCAGGTCTAAACTAGGACTAAACCAGGACTAAACCAGGTCTAAACCAGGACTAAAGCAGGAGTAAAGCAGGACTAAACTAGGACTAAAGCAGGACTAAAGCAGGTCTAAAGCAGGTCTAAAGCAGGACTAAAGCAGGACTAAAGCAGGAGTAAAGCAGGACTAAACTAGGACTAAAGCAGGACTAAAGCAGGACTAAAGCAGGACTAAAGCAGGTCTAAACCAGGACTAAACCAGGACTAAAGCAGGACTAAAGCAGGAGTAAAGCAGGACTAAACCAGCACTAAACCAGGACTAAACCAGGACTAAACCAGGACTAAAGCAGGACTAAAGCAGGACTAAAGCAGGAGTAAAGCAGCACTAAAGCAGAACTAAAGCAGGAGTAAAGCAGGACTAAACCAGGACTAAACCAGGACTAAAGCAGAACTAAAGCAGGACTAAAACAGGACTAAAGCAGGAGTAAAGCAGGAGTAAAGCAGGACTAAACCAGGAGTAAAGCAGGACTAAAGCAGCACTAAACCAGGACTAAACCAGGACTAAAGCAGGAGTAAAGCAGGACTAAACCAGGACAAAAGCAGGAGTAAAGCAGGACTAAACCAGGACTAAAGCAGGACTAAAGCAGGACTAAACCAGGACTAAACCAGGACTAAAGCAGGACTAAACCAGGACTAAAGCAGCACTAAACCAGGACTAAACCAGGACTAAACCAGGATTAAAGCAGGACTAAAGCAGGACTAAACCAGGACTAAAGCAGGACTAAAGCAGGAGTAAACCAGGACTAAACCAGGACTAAACCAGGACTAAAGCAGGACTAAACCAGGACTAAAGCAGGACTAAAGCAGAACTAAAGCAGGAGTAAAGCAGGACTAAACCAGGACTAAAGCAGAACTAAAGCAGGACTAAAGCAGGAGTAAAGCAGGACTGAACCAGGGCTAAAGCAGGACTAAAGCAGGACTAAAGCAGGACTAAAGCAGGAGTAAAGCAGCACTAAAGCAGAACTAAAGCAGGAGTAAAGCAGGACTAAACCAGGACTAAACCAGGACTAAAGCAGAACTAAAGCAGGACTAAAACAGGACTAAAGCAGGAGTAAAGCAGGAGTAAAGCAGGACTAAACCAGGAGTAAAGCAGGACTAAAGCAGCACTAAACCAGGACTAAACCAGGACTAAAGCAGGAGTAAAGCAGGACTAAACCAGGACAAAAGCAGGAGTAAAGCAGGACTAAACCAGGACTAAAGCAGGACTAAAGCAGGACTAAACCAGGACTAAACCAGGACTAAAGCAGGACTAAACCAGGACTAAAGCAGCACTAAACCAGGACTAAACCAGGACTAAACCAGGATTAAAGCAGGACTAAAGCAGGACTAAAGCAGGACTAAACCAGGACTAAAGCAGGACTAAAGCAGGAGTAAACCAGGACTAAACCAGGACTAAACCAGGACTAAAGCAGGACTAAACCAGGACTAAAGCAGGACTAAAGCAGAACTAAAGCAGGAGTAAAGCAGGACTAAACCAGGACTAAAGCAGAACTAAAGCAGGACTAAAGCAGGACTAAACCAGGACTAAAGCAGAACTAAAGCAGGACTAAAGCAGGAGTAAAGCAGGACTAAACCAGGGCTAAAGCAGGACTAAAGCAGGAGTAAAGCAGGACTAAACCAGGGCTAAAGCAGGAGTAAAGCAGGACTAAAGCAGCACTAAACCAGGACTAAACCAGGACTAAAGCAGGACTAAAGCAGGACTAAACCAGGACTAAACCAGGACTAAAGCAGAACTAAAGCAGGACTAAAACAGGACTAAAGCAGGAGTAAAGCAGGACTAAAGCAGGTCTAAAGCAGGACTAAAGCAGGACTAAAGCAGGACTAAACCAGGACTAAACCAGGACTAAAGCAGAACTAAAGCAGGACTAAAACAGGACTAAAGCAGGACTAAAGCAGGACTAAACCAGGGCTAAAGCAGGACTAAAGCAGGAGTAAAGCAGGACTAAACCAGGACTAAAGCAGGACTAAAGCAGGAGTAAAGCAGGACTAAAGCAGGACTAAAGCAGGACTAAACCAGGACTAAACCAGGACTAAAGCAGAACTAAACCAGGACGAAAGCAGGACTAAAGCAGGACTAAACCAGGACTAAACCAGGACTAAACCAGGACTAAAGCAGGACTAAAGCAGGACTAAAGCAGGACTAAAGCAGGACTAAACCAGGACTAAAGCAGCACAAAACCAGGACTAAACCAGGACTAAACCAGGACTAAAGCAGGACTAAAGCAGGACTAAACCAGGTCTAAACTAGGACTAAACCAGGACTAAACCAGGTCTAAAGCAGGACTAAACCAGGACTAAACCAGGACTAAACCAGGACTAAAGCAGCACTAAACCAGGATTAAACCAGGACTAAACCAGGACTTAAGCAGGAGTAAAGCAGGACTAAACTAGGACTAAAGCAGGACTAAAGCAGGTCTAAACCAGGACTAAAACAGGACTAAAGCAGGAGTAAAGCAGGACTAAACCAGGTCTAAAGCAGGACTAAAGCTGGACTAAACCAGGACGAAAGCAGGACTAAAGCAGGACTAAACCAGGTCTAAAGCAGGACTAAAGCAGGACTAAAGCAGGTCTAAACCAGGACTAAAACAGGTCTAAAGCAGGACTAAAGCAGGACTAAACCAGGGCTAAAGCAGGACTAAACCAGGACTAAACCAGGACGAAAG
Source organism: Eucyclogobius newberryi (assembly GCF_026437365.1). Lineage (NCBI taxonomy): Eukaryota > Metazoa > Chordata > Actinopteri > Gobiiformes > Gobiidae > Eucyclogobius > Eucyclogobius newberryi. Next base: position 208,464 of record NW_027316456.1, on the reverse strand, counting down.
CAGGACTAAAGCAGGACTAAACCAGGACTAAAGCAGGACTAAAGCAGGAGTAAAGCAGGACTAAAGCAGGACTAAAGCAGGACTAAACCAGGACTAAAGCAGAACTAAACCAGGACTAAACCAGGACGAAAGCAGGACGAAAGCAGGACTAAAGCAGGACTAAACCAGGACTAAAGCAGGACTAAAGCAGGACTAAAGCAGGACTAAAGCAGGACTAAACCAGGACTAAAGCAGCACTAAACCAGGACTAAACCAGGACTAAACCAGGAGTAAAGCAGGACTAAACCAGGACTAAAGCAGGACTAAAGCAGGACTAAACCAGGTCTAAACTAGGACTAAACCAGGACTAAACCAGGTCTAAACCAGGAGTAAAGCAGGACTAAACCAGGACTAAACCAGGCTAAACCAGGACTAAAGCAGCACTAAACCAGGACTAAACCAGGACTAAACCAGGACTTAAGCAGGATAGAATTCAAAATTCTACTCTTGACCTACAAAGCCATAAATGACATGGCCCCATCCTACCTCAAAGATGCTATAGAACCATATCATCCAAACAGAGCTCTTCGCTCTCAGAATGCCGGCCTTCTGGTGGTGCCAAGAGTCTCTAAAAGTACTGTAGGAGGTAGAGCGTTTAGCTACCAAGCTCCTGTGTTATGGAATCAGCTCCCGACCCATGTTAAATATGCTGACACAGTCTCTTCAATTAAGTCCAGGCTTAAAACGTTCCTCTTCGAACTCGCTTATGGTCAGACTAGTTAGGAACAGAAAGATAAACCCACAGCTTCAGCTACGCTGCCCTAGGAGTAACTGTGCTGGGGGAAGTATGACAGCTTGAGCACTATCCTCTTCTTCTTCTGACTACTTATGCTATCAAACAATATTTATTTTTTGATTCCACTTGCAAACTGTTCACCGCCTTCTTTTCTTTCTCTCACTCCTGAGGACCTGTGGACCCAGATGTCCCTCCCCTGGTGAAGTGGTCCCTGCCCTGTGTGGACGGTCCCTCATCTGCCTGAAGAGTGGGTCCAGCTCCAGTCTCCTCGTGTCCGTCTGTCCGTCTGTGAGAGTCGGATCTCTCCTTCACTGGAACTCCTCCAGGTTTCTACGCTTTTTTCCCAAAGAGGTTTTTTTTGTACTTTTTCCTGGTCCAGAAGGAGAGTCTAAGGACAGAGGACCCTGGGACATCGTCCCTCGTCCCCACAGACATTGTTGATTCATTTCTCCCTGTGGCCCTCAGAGGCAACTGTTGTTGTGATTTTGGGCCTTACAAAAATAAATTGATTTGATGATTTGATTTGACTAAACTAGGACTAAACTAGGACTAAAGCAGGACTAAAGCAGGTCTAAACCAGGACTAAACCAGGACTAAAGCAGGACTAAAGCAGGACTAAAGCAGGACTAAACCAGGACTAAAGCAGGACTAAACCAGGACTAAACCAGGACTAAAGCAGGACTAAAGCAGGGGTAAAGCAGCACTAAACCAGGACTAAAGCAGGAGTAAAGCAGGACTAAACCAGGACTAAAGCAGGACTAAAGCAGAACTAAAGCAGGAGTAAAGCAGGACTAAAGCAGGAGTAAAGCAGGACTAAACCAGGGCTAAAGCAGGAGTAAAGCAGGACTAAAGCAGCACTAAACCAGGACTAAACCAGGACTAAAGCAGGAGTAAAGCAGGACTAAAACAGGACTAAAGCAGGAGTAAAGCAGGACTAAACCAGGGCTAAAGCAGGAGTAAAGCAGGACTAAAGCAGCACTAAACCAGGACTAAACCAGGACTAAAGCAGGAGTAAAGCAGGACTAAACCAGGACTAAACCAGGACTAAAGCAGGACTAAACCAGGACTAAACCAGGACTAAAGCAGGAGTAAAGCAGCACTAAACCAGGACTAAACCAGGACTAAACCAGGACTAAAGCAGGTCTAAACCAGGACTAAAGCAGGACTAAAGCAGGACTAAACCAGGACTAAAGCAGGACTAAAGCAGGAGTAAACCAGGACTAAAGCAGGAGTAAAGCAGGACTAAACCAGGACTAAAGCAGGACTAAAGCAGAACTAAAGCAGGAGCAAAGCAGGACTAAACCAGGACTAAAGCAGAACTAAAGCAGGACTAAAGCAGGACTAAACCAGGACTAAAGCAGAACTAAAGCAGGACTAAAACAGGACTAAAGCAGGAGTAAAGCAGGACTAAACCAGGGCTAAAGCAGGACTAAAGCAGGACTAAACCAGGACTAAAGCAGGACTAAAGCAGGACTAAAGCAGGAGTAAAGCAGGACTAAACCAGGACTAAAGCAGGACTAAAGCAGGACTAAACCAGGACTAAACCAGGACTAAAGCAGGACTAAAGCAGGACTAAAGCAGGACTAAACCAGAACTAAACCAGGACTAAACCAGGACTAAAGCAGGACTAAAGCAGGACTAAAGCAGGACTAAAACAGGACTAAAGCAGGAGTAAAGCAGGACTAAACCAGGGCTAAAGCAGGACTAAAGCAGGAGTAAAGCAGGACTAAACCAGGGCTAAAGCAGGAGTAAAGCAGGACTAAAGCAGCACTAAACCAGGACTAAAGCAGGAGTAAAGCAGGACTAAAGCAGGACTAAAGCAGGACTAAACCAGGACTAAAGCAGAACTAAAGCAGGACTAAACCAGGACTAAAGCAGGACTAAAGCAGGACTAAACCAGGACTAAACCAGGACTAAAGCAGCACTAAAGCAGGACTAAAGCAGGACTAAACCAGGTCTAAACCAGGTCTAAACCAGGACTAAAGCAGGACTAAAGCAGGACTAAAGCAGGACTAAACCAGGACTAAAGCAGGACTAAAGCAGGACTAAAGCAGGACTAAAGCAGGACTAAAGCAGGACTAAAGCAGCACTAAACCAGGACTAAACCAGGACTAAAGCAGGACTAAACCAGGACTAAAGCAGGACTAAACCAGGACTAAACCAGGACTAAAGCAGGACTAAACCAGGACTAAAGCAGGAGTAAAGCAGGACTAAACCAGGACTAAAGCAGCACTAAACCAGGACTAAAGCAGGACTAAAGCAGGACTAAAGCAGGACTAAAGCAGGAGTAAAGCAGGACTAAACTAGGACTAAACCAGGACTAAAGCAGGACTAAAGCAGGACTAAACCAGGACTAAAGCAGGACTAAAGCAGGACTAAACCAGGACTAAAGCAGGAGTAAAGCAGCACTAAACCAGGACTAAACCAGGACTAAAGCAGGAGTAAAGCAGGACTAAAGCAGGACTAAAGCAGAACTAAAGCAGGAGTAAAGCAGGACTAAACCAGGACTAAAGCAGAACTAAAGCAGGACTAAAACAGGACTAAAGCAGGAGTAAAGCAGGACTAAACCAGGGCTAAAGCAGGAGTAAAGCAGGACTAAAGCAGCACTAAACCAGGACTAAAGCAGGAGTAAAGCAGGACTAAAGCAGGAGTAAAGCAGCACTAAACCAGGACTAAAGCAGGACTAAAGCAGGACTAAACCAGGACTAAAGCAGGACTAAAGCAGGACTAAAGCAGGACTAAACCAGGACTAAAGCAGGACTAAAGCAGGAGTAAACCAGGACTAAAGCAGGACTAAACCAGGAGTAAAGCAGGACTAAAGCAGAACTAAAGCAGGAGTAAAGCAGGACTAAACCAGGACTAAAGCAGAACTAAAGCAGGACTAAAGCAGGACTAAACCAGGACTAAAGCAGAACTAAAGCAGGACTAAAACAGGACTAAAGCAGGAGTAAAGCAGGACTAAACCAGGGCTAAAGCAGGACTAAAGCAGGAGTAAAGCAGGACTAAACCAGGGCTAAAGCAGGAGTAAAGCAGGACTAAAGCAGCACTAAACCAGGACTAAAGCAGGAGTAAAGCAGGACTAAACCAGGACTAAAGCAGGACTAAAGCAGGACTAAACCAGGACTAAACCAGGACTAAACCAGGACTAAAGCAGGACTAAAGCAGGACTAAAGCAGGACTAAACCAGGACTAAAGCAGAACTAAAGCAGGACTAAAGCAGGACTAAACCAGGACTAAAGCAGAACTAAAGCAGGACTAAAACAGGACTAAAGCAGGAGTAAAGCAGGACTAAACCAGGGCTAAAGCAGGACTAAAGCAGGAGTAAAGCAGGACTAAACCAGGGCTAAAGCAGGAGTAAAGCAGGACTAAACCAGGACTAAAGCAGGACTAAAGCAGGACTAAAGCAGGACTAAAGCAGGAGTAAAGCAGGACTAAACCAGGACTAAAGCAGGACTAAACCAGGACTAAACCAGGACTAAAGCAGGACTAAAGCAGGACTAAAGCAGGACTAAACCAGAACTAAACCAGGACTAAACCAGGACTAAAGCAGGACTAAAGCAGGACTAAAGCAGGACTAAAACAGGACTAAAGCAGGAGTAAAGCAGGACTAAACCAGGGCTAAAGCAGGACTAAAGCAGGAGTAAAGCAGGACTAAACCAGGGCTAAAGCAGGAGTAAAGCAGGACTAAAGCAGCACTAAACCAGGACTAAAGCAGGACTAAAGCAGGACTAAAGCAGGACTAAAGCAGAACTAAACCAGGACTAAACCAGGACTAAAGCAGGACTAAAGCAGGACTAAAGCAGAACTAAACCAGGACTAAAGCAGGACTAAAGCAGCACTAAAGCAGGACTAAAGCAGGACTAAACCAGGACTAAAGCAGGTCTAAACCAGGACTAAAGCAGGACTAAAGCAGGACTAAAGCAGGACTAAACCAGGACTAAACCAGGACTAAAGCAGGACTAAAGCAGGACTAAACCAGGACTAAAGCAGGACTAAAGCAGGACTAAACCAGGACTAAAGCAGGACTAAAGCAGGACTAAAGCAGGACTAAAGCAGGACTAAAGCAGCACTAAACCAGGACTAAACCAGGACTAAACCAGGACTAAAGCAGGACTAAACCAGGACTAAAGCAGGACTAAAGCAGGAGTAAAGCAGGACTAAACCAGGACTAAAGCAGGACTAAAGCAGGACTAAAGCAGGACTAAAGCAGGACTAAAGCAGGACTAAAGCAGGACTAAAGCAGGAGTAAAGCAGGACTAAACTAGGACTAAACCAGGACTAAACCAGCACTAAACCAGGACTAAAGCAGGACTAAAGCAGGACTAAACCAGGACTAAACCAGGACTAAAGCAGGAGTAAAGCAGCACTAAACCAGGACTAAAGCAGGAGTAAAGCAGGACTAAAGCAGGACTAAAGCAGAACTAAAGCAGGAGTAAAGCAGGACTAAACCAGGACTAAACCAGGACTAAAGCAGAACTAAAGCAGGACTAAAACAGGACTAAAGCAGGAGTAAAGCAGGACTAAACCAGGGCTAAAGCAGGAGTAAAGCAGGACTAAAGCAGCACTAAACCAGGACTAAAGCAGGAGTAAAGCAGGACTAAAGCAGGAGTAAAGCAGCACTAAACCAGGACTAAAGCAGGACTAAAGCAGGACTAAACCAGGACTAAAGCAGGACTAAAGCAGGACTAAACCAGGACTAAAGCAGGACTAAAGCAGGACTAAACCAGGAGTAAAGCAGGACTAAAGCAGGACTAAAGCAGAACTAAAGCAGGAGTAAAGCAGGACTAAACCAGGACTAAAGCAGAACTAAAGCAGGACTAAAGCAGGACTAAACCAGGACTAAAGCAGAACTAAAGCAGGACTAAAACAGGACTAAAGCAGGAGTAAAGCAGGACTAAACCAGGGCTAAAGCAGGACTAAAGCAGGAGTAAAGCAGGACTAAACCAGGGCTAAAGCAGGAGTAAAGCAGGACTAAAGCAGCACTAAACCAGGACTAAAGCAGGAGTAAAGCAGGACTAAACCAGGACTAAATCAGGACTAAACCAGGACTAAACCAGGACTAAACCAGGACTAAAGCAGGACTAAATCAGGACTAAAGCAGGACTAAAGCAGGACAAAAGCAGGACTAAAGCAGGACTAAACCAGGACTAAACCAGGACTAAAGCAGAACTAAAGCAGGACTAAAACAGGACTAAAGCAGAACTAAAGCAGAACTAAAGCAGGACTAAAGCAGGACTAAACCAGGACTAAACCAGGGCTAAAGCAGGACTAAAGCAGGACTAAAGCAGAACTAAAGCAGGACTAAAACAGGACTAAAGCAGGAGTAAAGCAGGACTAAACCAGGGCTAAAGCAGGACTAAACCAGGACTAAAGCAGGAGTAAAGCAGGACTAAACCAGGACTAAAGCAGGACTAAAGCAGGACTAAAGCAGGACTAAACCAGGGCTAAAGCAGGAGTAAAGCAGGACTAAAGCAGCGCTAAACCAGGACTAAAGCAGGAGTAAAGCAGGACTAAAGCAGGACTAAAGCAGGACTAAACCAGGACTAAATCAGGACTAAAGCAGGACTAAAGCAGGACTAAACCAGGACTAAAGCAGGACTAAAGCAGGACTAAACCAGAACTAAAGCAGGACTAAAGCAGGAGTAAAGCAGGACTAAAGCAGAACTAAAGCAGGAGTAAAGCAGGAGTAAAGCAGGACTAAACCAGCGTTGAAGCAGGACTAAAGCAGGACTAAAGCAGAACTAAAGCAGGACTAAACCAGGACTAAAGCAGAACTAAAGCAGGACTAAAACAGGACTAAAGCAGAACTAAAGCAGAACTAAAGCAGGACTAAAGCAGGACTAAACCAGGACTAAACCAGGGCTAAAGCAGGACTAAAGCAGGACTAAAGCAGAACTAAAGCAGGACTAAAACAGGACTAAAGCAGAACTAAAGCAGGACTAAAACAGGACTAAAGCAGGAGTAAAGCAGGACTAAACCAGGGCTAAAGCAGGACTAAACCAGGACTAAAGCAGGAGTAAAGCAGGACTAAACCAGGACTAAAGCAGGACTAAAGCAGGACTAAACCAGGGCTAAAGCAGGAGTAAAGCAGGACTAAAGCAGCACTAAACCAGGACTAAACCAGGACTAAAGCAGGAGTAAAGCAGGACTAAAGCAGGACTAAAGCAGGACTAAACCAGGACTAAATCAGGACTAAAGCAGGACTAAAGCAGGACTAAACCAGGACTAAAGCAGGACTAAAGCAGGACTAAACCAGAACTAAAGCAGGACTAAAGCAGGAGTAAAGCAGGACTAAAGCAGAACTAAAGCAGGAGTAAAGCAGGAGTAAAGCAGGACTAAACCAGGGTTGAAGCAGGACTAAAGCAGGACTAAAGCAGAACTAAAGCAGGACTAAAACAGGACTAAAGCAGGAGTAAAGCAGGACTAAACCAGGGCTAAAGCAGGACTAAAGCAGGAGTAAAGCAGGACTAAACCAGGGCTAAAGCAGGACTAAACCAAGTACAAGTCAAGACAAATCCAGAACTAATTGACCTAAAACAAGACCAAAGATATAAACGAGAGCTAAACCTGCCAATGAAACAATAAAAGAAAAAGTAAGTGGGCAAATAAGGGGCAGGTGTTCGGGGCAGGTGTTCGGGGCAGGTGTTTGCGGGCAGGTGTTCGGGGCAGGTGTTCGGGGCAGGTGTTTGCGGGCAGGTGTTCGGGGCAGGTGTTCGGGGGCAGGTGTTCGGGGCAGGTGTTCGGGGCAGGTGTTCGGGGCAGGTGTTTGCGGGCAGGTGTTCGGGGCAGGTGTTCGGGGGCAGGTGTTCGGGGCAGGTGTTCGGGGCAGGTGTTCGGGGCAGGTGTTTGCGGGCAGGTGTTCGGGGCAGGTGTTCGGGGCAGGTGTTTGCGGGCAGGTGTTCGGGGCAGGTGTTCGGGGCAGGTGTTCGGGGCAGGTGTGCGGAGTTGACTTTGGTCAACTGTTGATTATGAACAACGTGTGAATCCTGAGGCCGGTGACACGTGTGACCCTCTCTCCTCCCTCTTCCTCTCCTCCCTCTTGCTCTCTCCTCCCTCTCCTCTCGTCTCGTCTCATCTTTTGTCTCTCATCTTTTGTCTCTCATCTTTTGTCTCTCATCTTTTGTCTCTCATCTTTTGTCTCTCAAACTCTTCCAGGAACTCGTCTTGTTGCCGCGGTGACTCAGCCTGAACTCGTTTCTCTTTCAGCTCGTTCCTCTGTGACCGGCCATGTCGTCACGGCAACGTCACAGCTGCTGTTCCTCGACGTGGAACCCAAACCTCCTTCATTAAACCCCCTTGACTCCTCCCACGTGGGCTCAGGTGAACGGAGTCAAAGGTTAACGCACCTTTAAAAACAACAACAATGAGGCCTGGTTAGACCTGCTTAGACCTGGTTTAGTCCTGGTTTAGTCCTGGATTAGACCTGGTTTAGTCCTGGATTAGACCTGGATTAGACCTGGATTAGACCTGGTTTAGTCCTGGTTTAGTCCTGGATTAGTCCTGGATTAGACCTGGATTAGTCCTGGTTTAGTCCTGGATTAGACCTGGATTAGACCTGGTTTAGTCCTGGTTTAGACCTGGTTTAGTCCTGGATTAGACCTGGATTAGTCCTGGATTAGACCTGGATTAGACCTGGATTAGACCTGGTTTAGTCCTGGATTAGACCTGGATTAGACCTGGATTAGTCCTGGATTAGACCTGGATTAGACCTGGATTAGTCCTGGATTAGACCTGGATTAGTCCTGGATTAGACCTGGATTAGACCTGGATTAGACCTGGATTAGACCTGGATTAGTCCTGGATTAGACCTTGATTAGACCTGGATTAGACCTGGTTTAGACCTGGTTTAGTCCTGGATTAGACCTGGATTAGACCTGGATTAGACCTGGTTTAGTCCTGGTTTAGTCCTGGATTAGACCTGGTTTAGTCCTGGATTAGACCTGGATTAGACCTGGATTAGACCTGGTTTAGTCCTGGATTAGACCTGGATTAGACCTGGTTTAGTCCTGGATTAGACCTGGATTAGACCTGGATTAGTCCTGGATTAGACCTGGATTAGTCCTGGATTAGTCCTGGATTAGACCTGGATTAGACCTGGATTAGACCTGGATTAGACCTGGATTAGTCCTGGATTAGACCTGGATTAGACCTTGATTAGACCTGGATTAGACCTGGTTTAGTCCTGGTTTAGACCTGGTTTAGTCCTGGATTAGACCTGGTTTAGTCCAGGATTAGACCTGGATTAGACCTGGTTTAGTCCTGGTTTAGACCTGGTTTAGTCCTGGTTTAGACCTGGTTTAGTCCAGGATTAGACCTGGATTAGACCTGGTTTAGTCCTGGTTTAGACCTGGTTTAGTCCTGGATTAGTCCTGGATTAGTCCTGGATTAGACCTGGATTAGACCTGGTTTAGTCTTGGTTTAGTCCTGGATTAGACCTGGTTTAGTCCTGGATTAGACCAGGATTAGACCAGGATTAGACCTGGATTAGACCTGGTTTAGTAGTGGTTTAGTCCTGGTTTAGTCCTGGTTCTTATGGTGTTCTCAGTGGGAGGAGCAATAACGGTTGAATGTGTTTTATTTCCCAATATAATAAACATAATTATATAATATAATAATAATCATAAAGTGCAGAATTGGAGCGTCTGGTTTGAGCAGATGGAGCGACTCACGAGGGTCAAAACAGACGAGTCGCTGCTGCTCCAGAGAACGAGTGGCAGAGTGGTCAGGTCTAAACTGGGTCTAAACTGGGTCTAAACTGGGTCTAAACTGGGACTAAACTGGGATTAAACTGGGACTAAATTGGGTCTATATTTGGACTAAACTGGGAGTAAACTGGGTCTATATTTGGACTAAACTGGGTCTAAATTGGGACAAAACTGGGACTAAACTGGGTCTAAATTGGGTCTATATTTGGACTAAACTGGGTCTAAATTGGGTCGATGATTGGACTAAACTGGGTCTAAATTGGGTCTATATTTGGACTAAAACTGGGACTAAACTGGGTCTAAATTGGGACAAAACTGGGACTAAACTGGGTCTATATTTGGACTAAACTGGGACTAAACTGGGTCTACATTGGGTCTATATTTGGACTAAACTGGGACTAAACTGGTTCTAAATTGGGACTAAACTGGGTCTAAATTGGGACTATACTGGGACTAAACTGGGTCTAAATTGGGACTATACTGGGACTAAACTGGGTCTAAATTGGGTCTATGATTGGACTAAAATGAGTCTACATTGGGTCTATATTTGGACTAAACTGGGTCAAAATTGGGTCTACATTGGGTCTATATTTGGACTAAATTAGGACTACACTAGGCCTGAATTGGGTCTATATTTGGACTAAACTGGGACTAAACTAGGCCTAAATTGGGTCTATATTTGGATTAAACTGGGACTAAACTGGGTCTAAATTGGGTCTATGATTGGACTAAACTGGGTCTAAATTGGGTCTATATTTGGACTAAACTGGGTCTAAATTGGGTCTATATTTGGACTAAACTGGGTCTAAATTGGGTCTATTTGGACTAAACTGGGTCTAAATTGAGACTATGATTGGACTAAACTGGGTCTAAATTGGGTCTATATTTGGACTAAACTGGGTGTACATTGGGTCTATATTTGGTCTACACTGGGTCAAAATTGGGTCAATATTTGGACTAAACTGGGACTAAACTGGGTCTAAATTGGGTCTATATTTGGACTAAACTGGGTCTACATTGGGTCTATATTTGGACTAAACTGGGTCAAAATTGGGTCAATATTTGGACTAAACTGGGACTAAACTGGGTCTAAATTGGGTCTATATTTGGACTAAACTGGGACTAAACTGGGTCTACATTGGGTCTATATTTGGACTAAACTGGGTCTATATTTGGGTCTATATTTGGACTAAACTGGGTCAAAATTGGGTCTATATTTGGACTAAACTGGGTCAAAATTGGGTCTATATTTGGACAAAACTGGGTCTAAATTGGGACTACACTAGGCCTGAATTGGGTCTATAGTTGGACTAAACTAGGACTAAACTGGGCCTAAATTGGGTCTATATTTGGATTAAACTGGGACTAAACTGGGTCTAAATTGGGTCTATATTTGGACTAAACTGGGTCTAAATTGGGTCGATGATTGGACTAAACTGGGTCTAAATTGGGTCTATATTTGGACTAAACTGGGACTAAACTGGGTCTAAATTGGGTCTATATTTGGACTAAACTGGGTCTACATTTGGACTAAACTGGGTCAAAATTGGGTCTATATTTGGACTAAACTTGGACTAAACTGGGTCTACATTGGGTCTATATTTGAACTAAACTTGGTCAAAATTGGGTCTATATTTGGACAAAACTGGTTCTAAATTGGGACTAAACTAGGCCTGAATTGGGTCTATATTTGCACTAAACTGGGACTAAACTGGGTCTAAATTGGGACTAAACTGGGTCTATATTTGCACTAAACTGGGTCTAAATTGGGACTAAACTGGGTCTATATTTGGACTAAACTGGGACTAAACTGGGTCTAAATTGGGTCTATATTTGGACTAAACTGGGACTAAACTGGATCTAAATTGGGTCTATATTTGGTCTACACTGGGACTAATGTGTGTCTAAACCAGAGCTAAAGTTGTCCCACAGCAGGATCGAGTCAGAGTTAAAGTGCTGCTCTCGTCTGTCGGACTCTCAATCCATCACATGAAATATAAAGTGTTTTTCCCCAAGGACTCGTTCTGATGATGAGAGCGAGGAGAGCCCGAGAAGCAGCGAGGAGAGCCCGAGAGGAGGCGAGGAGAGCCCGAGAGGAGGCGAGGAGAGCCCGAGAAGCAGCGAGGAGAGCCCGAGAGGAGGCGAGGAGAGCCCGAGAAGCAGCGAGGAGAGCCCGAGAAGCAGCGAGGAGAGCCCGAGAGGAGGCGAGGAGAGCCCGAGAAGCAGCGAGGAGAGCCCGAGAGGAGGCGAGGAGAGCCCGAGAAGCAGCGAGGAGAGCCCGAGAAGCAGCGAGGAGAGCCCGAGAAGCAGCGAGGAGAGCCCGAGAGGAGGCGAGGAGAGCCCGAGAGGAGGCGAGGAGAGCCCGAGAGGAGGCGAGGAGAGCCCGAGAGGAGGCGAGGAGAGCCCGAGAAGCAGCGAGGAGAGCCCGAGAGGAGGCGAGGAGAGCCCGAGAAGCAGCGAGGAGAGCCCGAGAAGCAGCGAGGAGAGCCCGAGAAGCAGCGAGGAGAGCCCGAGAGGAGGCGAGGAGAGCCCGAGAGGAGGCGAGGAGAGCCCGAGAGGAGGCGAGGAGAGCCCGAGAAGCAGCGAGGAGAGCCCGAGAAGCAGCGAGGAGAGCCTGAGAGGAGGCGAGGAGAGCCCGAGAGGAGGCGAGGAGAGCCCGAGAGGAGGCGAGAGCCCGAGAAGCAGCAAGGAGAGCCTGAGAGGAGGCGAGGAGAGCCCAAGAGGAGGCGAGGAGAGCCCGAGAAGCAGCGAGGAGAGCCCGAGAAGCAGCGAGGAGAGCCCGAGAGGAGGCGAGGAGAGCCCGAGAAGCAGCGAGGAGAGCCCGAGAGGAGGCGAGGAGAGCCCGAGAAGCAGCGAGGAGAGCCCGAGAAGCAGCGAGGAGAGCCCGAGAAGCAGCGAGGAGAGCCCGAGAGGAGGCGAGGAGAGCCCGAGAGGAGGCGAGGAGAGCCCGAGAGGAGGCGAGGAGAGCCCGAGAGGAGGCGAGGAGAGCCCGAGAAGCAGCGAGGAGAGCCCGAGAGGAGGCGAGGAGAGCCCGAGAAGCAGCGAGGAGAGCCCGAGAAGCAGCGAGGAGAGCCCGAGAAGCGGCGAGGAGAGCCCGAGAGGAGGCGAGGAGAGCCCGAGAGGAGGCGAGGAGAGCCCGAGAGGAGGCGAGGAGAGCCCGAGAAGCAGCGAGGAGAGCCCGAGAAGCAGCGAGGAGAGCCTGAGAGGAGGCGAGGAGAGCCCGAGAGGAGGCGAGGAGAGCCCGAGAGGAGGCGAGAGCCCGAGAAGCAGCAAGGAGAGCCTGAGAGGAGGCGAGGAGAGCCCAAGAGGAGGCGAGGAGAGCCCGAGAAGCAGCGAGGAGAGCCCGAGAAGCAGCGAGGAGAGCCCGAGAGGAGGCGAGGAGAGCCCGAGAAGCAGCGAGGAGAGCCCGAGAGGAGGCGAGGAGAGCCCGAGAAGCAGCGAGGAGAGCCCGAGAAGCAGCGAGGAGAGCCCGAGAGGAGGCGAGGAGAGCCCGAGAAGCAGCGAGGAGAGCCCGAGAGGAGGCGAGGAGAGCCCGAGAAGTAGCGAGGAGAGCCCGAGAGGAGGCGAGGAGAGCCCGAGAAGCAGCGAGGAGAGCCCGAGAAGCAGCGAGGAGGGCCCGAGAAGCAGCGAGGAGAGCCCGAGAGGAGGCGAGGAGAGCCCGAGAGGAGGCGAGGAGAGCCCGAGAGGAGGCGAGGAGAGCCCGAGAAGCAGCGAGGAGAGCCTGAGAGGAGGCGAGGAGGGCCCGAGAAGCAGCGAGGAGAGCCCGAGAAGCAGCGAGGAGAGCCCGAGAAGCAGCGAGGAGAGCCCGAGAGGAGGCGAGGAGAGCCCGAGAGGAGGCGAGGAGAGCCCGAGAAGCAGCAAGGAGAGCCTGAGAGGAGGCGAGGAGAGCCCGAGAGGAGGCGAGAGCCCGAGAGGAGGCGAGAGCCCGAGAAGCAGCGAAAAGAGCCCGAGAGGAGGCGAGGAGAGCCCGAGAGGAGGCGAGGAGAGCCCGAGAGGAGGCGAGGAGAGCCCGAGAAGCAGCGAGGAGAGCCTGAGAGGAGGCGAGGAGAGCCCGAGAGGAGGCGAGAGCCTGAGAAGCAGCGAGGAGAGCCCGAGAGGAGGCGAGGAGAGCCCGAGAGGAGGTGAGAGGAGGCGAGGAGAGCCCGAGAGGAGGCGAGAGCCCGAGAAGCAGCGAGGAGAGCCTGAGAGGAGGCGAGGAGAGCCCGAGAAGCAGCGAGGAGAGCCCGAGAGGAGGCGAGGAGAGCCCGAGAGGAGGCGAGAGCCCGAGAAGCAGCGAGGAGAGCCTGAGAGGAGGCGAGGAGAGCCCGAGAGGAGGCGAGAGCCCGAGAAGCAGCGAGGAGAGCCTGAGAGGAGGCGAGGAGAGCCCGAGAAGCAGCGAGGAGAGCCCGAGAGGAGGCGAGGAGAGCCCGAGAAGCAGCGAGGAGAGCCTGAGAGGAGGCGAGGAGAGCCCGAGAAGCAGCGAGGAGAGCCTGAGAGGAGGCGAGGAGAGCCCGAGAAGCAGCGAGGAGAGCCTGAGAGGAGGCGAGGAGAGCCCGAGAAGCAGCGAGGAGAGCCTGAGAGGAGGCGAGGAGAGCCCGAGAAGCAGCGAGGAGAGCCTGAGAGGAGGCGAGGAGAGCCCGAGAAGCAGCGAGGAGAGCCTGAGAGGAGGCGAGGAGAGCCCGAGAAGCAGCGAGGAGAGCCTGAGAGGAGGCGAGGAGAGCCCGAGAAGCAGCGAGGAGAGCCTGAGAGGAGGCGAGAGCCCGATTAAAAGCTCCTGATGCTCTAATGCAGCGCCTGACAAACTGACAAACAACCAGGAGAAAGTAGAAGATGTTTCCTGGTGTGGGCGGGATTTAACCTGGTGTGGGCGGGATTTAACCTGGTGTGGGCGGGATTTAACCTGGTGTGGGCGGGATTTAACCTGGTGTGGGCGGGATTTAACCTGGTGTGGGCGGGATTTAACCTGGTGTGGGCGGGATTTAACCTGGTTTAGGACTCGTTTAGGCCGGTTTAGAAACAAGACTCAAACTGGAGCCGTTATCCTTTAGTCAACTGGACAATTAGTCTTTATTTAAACAGGTTAAGCCATCGTTATTTTATTGATCTTTGTTCAAACGGTGACATCATCATGAGTCTGGAACATTCCTCAGAAAAGACGGTTATTTTTAAATAAATGTGACGAGTTTGGTCCAAAAAGTGTAAAAGACGAGAATCATCTTCAAGAGTTTAAGCTCCAGCACTGCAGGCGAGAAGAACGCTCTTATTTATGACCACATCCTGTCGTTTATGACCACGTCCTGTCGTTTATGACCACGTCCTGTCGTTTATGACCACGTCCTGTCGTTTATGACCACGTCCTGTCGTTTATGACCACGTCCTGTCGTTTATGACCACGTCCTGTCGTTTATGACCACGTCCTGTCGTTTATGACCACGTCCTGTCGTTTATGACCACGTCCTGTCGTTTATGACCACGTCCTGTCGTTTATGACCACGTCCTGTCGTTTATGACCACGTCCTGTCGTTTATGACCACGTCCTGTCGTTTATGACCACGTCCTGTCGTTTATGACCACGTCCTGTCGTTTATGACCACGTCCTGTCGTTTATGACCACGTCCTGTCGTTTATGACCACGTCCTGTCGTTTATGACCACGTCCTGTCGTTTATGACCACATCCTGTCGTTTATGACCACTTTAGTTCTGTCCCGGCCCACTTTAGACCTGTCCCGGCCCACTTTAGCCGCTCTGAGCTTCAGTGGATAAAGTCATTAAGTCTGACTCATGTTTGTGGTTCTTTTAAACGGTTTGAACTTTGAAACGAAACCACAGACCACACGCCTCATGAGCTGTGGTCAGGTCTGAAACCGGGTTTAGTCCTGGTTTAGTCCTGGTTTAGTCCTGGTTTAGACCTGCTTTAGTCCTGGTTTAGTCCTGGTTTAGACCTGCTTTAGTCCTGCTTTAGTCCTGGTTTAGTCCTGGTTTAGTCCTGCTTTAGTCCTGCTTTAGTCCTGCTTTAGTCCTGGTTTAGACCTGCTTTAGTCCTGCTTTAGTCCTGGTTTAGTCCTGCTTTAGTCCTGCTTTAGTCCTGGTTTAGACCTGCTTTAGTCCTGGTTTAGTCCTGCTTTAGTCCTGCTTTAGTCCTGCTTTAGTCCTGCTTTAGTCCTGGTTTAGACCTGCTTTAGTCCTGGTTTAGTCCTGGTTTAGACCTGCTTTAGTCCTGCTTTAGTCCTGCTTTAGTCCTGGTTTAGTCCTGCTTTAGTCCTGCTTTAGTCCTGCTTTAGTCCTGCTTTAGTCCTGGTTTAGACCTGCTTTAGTCCTGCTTTAGTCCTGCTTTAGTCCTGCTTTAGTCCTGGTTTAGTCCTGGTTTAGTCCTGGTTTAGACCTGCTTTAGTCCTGCTTTAGTCCTGCTTTAGTCCTGCTTTAGTCCTGCTTTAGTCCTGCTTTAGTCCTGCTTTAGTCCTGCTTTAGTCCTGGTTTAGACCTGCTTTAGACCTGCTTTAGTCCTGCTTTAGTCCTGCTTTAGTCCTGGTTTAGTCCTGGTTTAGACCTGCTTTAGTCCTGGTTTAGACGTGCTTTAGTCCAAACCAGGTCTAAACCAGGTCCAAACCAGGACTAAACCAGGACTAAACCAGGTCTAAACCAGGACTAAACCAGGTCTAAACCAGGACTAAATCAGGACTAAACCAGGACTAAACCAGGTCTAAACCAGGACTAAACCAGGTCTAAACCAGGACTAAATCAGGACTAAACCAGGACTAAACCAGGACTAAACCAGGTCTAAATCAGGACTAAACCAGGACTAAACCAGGACTAAACCAGGACTAAACCAGGTCTAAATCAGGACTAAACCAGGACTAAACCAGGACCAGGTCTAAGTCTGTCAGACACGTCGGTCTATCAGCACAACACTCTGATGAAACAAACGTGAGATGATGTGTTCCACAAGTTCAAGACTCTAAATGTGAGAAACACAGGATAAAAACATGAGCCACAGACGGAACATTATGCAACAAACTCAAATATTCAACTCTTCAAATTATTCATCCACCGAAGGAACGTTCAAGAAGGAGAAGATCACCAACGTTTGGAGCCAGACCTGACCCAAAAGGGACCTGGACCTGGACCAGAACACACTGGCTCAAGCAACTTTTAGAACCTGGACTCTAGCTCTCCTGACGCCGCCCACAGACCAAACCAGGACCACAGACCAAACCAGGACCACAGACCAAACCAGGACCACAGACCAAACCAGGACCACAGACCACAGACCAAACCAGGACCACAGACCAAACCAGGACCACAGACCACAGACCAAACCAGGACCACAGACCACAGACCAAACCAGGACCACAGACCAAACCAGGACCACAGACCACAGACCAAACCAGGACCACAGACCAAACCAGGACCACAGACCAAACCAGGACCACAGACCACAGACCAAACCAGGACCACAGACCACAGACCAAACCAGGACCACGGACCAAACCAGGACCACAGACCAAACCAGGACCACAGACCAAACCAGGACCACAGACCAAACCAGGACCACAGACCACAGACCAAACCAGGACCACAGACCACAGACCAAACCAGGACCACGGACCACAGACCAAACCAGGACCACGGACCAAACCAGGACCACAGACCAAACCAGGACCACAGACCAAACCAGGACCACAGACCAAACCAGGACCACAGACCAAACCAGGACCACAGACCACAGACCAAACCAGGACCACAGACCACAGACCAAACCAGGACCACGGACCACAGACCAAACCAGGACCACAGACCAAACCAGGACCACAGACCAAACCAGGACCACAGACCAAACCAGGACCACAGACCAAACCAGGACCACAGACCAAACCAGGACCACAGACCAAACCAGGACCACAGACCACAGACCAAACCAGGACCACAGACCAAACCAGGACCACAGACCAAACCAGGACCACAGACCACAGACCAAACCAGGACCACAGACCACAGACCAAACCAGGACCACGGACCACAGACCAAACCAGGACCACGGACCAAACCAGGACCACAGACCACAGACCAAACCAGGACCACAGACCACAGACCAAACCAGGACCACAGACCAAACCAGGACCACAGACCAAACCAGGACCACAGACCACAGACCAAACCAGGACCACAGACCAAACCAGGACCACAGACCAAACCAGGACCACAGACCACAGACCAAACCAGGACCACAGACCAAACCAGGACCACAGACCAAACCAGGACCACAGACCAAACCAGGACCACAGACCACAGACCAAACCAGGACCACGGACCAAACCAGGACCACAGACCAAACCAGGACCACAGACCAAAGACTCGTCGTTTAAAGCCTGGTTTCCCTCTCAGACTCACCGGTCTTCTCGATGTAGTCCACGCACTTCTCGATGAAGAGCGGGATGGGCCGGTCCTGGGTCACGAGGTTCTCCAGTGGGACGCCAAAGTAGTTGCTGTCCCAGGTCCTGCGGGTGGGCGGGTACAGGGGCTTGGCCGGCTTCGACGACTTGGGCTGAAACGGAGAGCGTTAAAGACGTTAACGAGCTTTGACCCCAGGGCGAGCTCACTCAGAGTTCTATTTTTCACTTCATTTGTCCTGCGACTGAACAGAAAAGCCCCGTTTTCACCTACCCTCTAGCCCCGCCCACATCGCTGTACTCAAGGCGATCGTTCGAGTGTTCCAAAAAAAAAATAAACCTGTCTGCCGCTTGTTGCGGTGAAAGAGGCGGGGCCTGTCGCTGTGGGGAGGCAGGGCTTGTTGCTGTGAGGAGGCGGGGCTTGTTGCTGTGAGGGGGCGGGGCTTATCAACAGCTCGGTCGTTCGGAACAGGCTCGTTTTTGATCAAAATTGAAGATGGTGATTTACTTATGTTTTAGTTCAATATTTAACCTTTAAACGTTCGAAACATCTAGAATATGAGGATTCATCTTATAGCTCGGTGGATAATCTATATTTATTGTCATTTTAATGCAGTTTGAAGCAGAAGTCAGACTTTGTTGGAAGAAACTGGAATATTTTTGTGTAAAAAGTCTGTATTTCTTACGATCATGAAATCAATTCAAGACATTTTTATTTTGCTTTTGAAAAGGAAAATGTAATTTAAAAGAATCTAAATCAATCACAACAAAGGAAATAGATGAATAATTCTTTTCGACGCACTTTTGCCCAGCTCTGTTTGGACCTGACGCATCAGAAACATCATCTTTGGTCAAACCAGGACAGAACTGTGTGTTTTTAAACTCGTGAGTCACAGGATCATCTTCTCCACACCTCGCTCTCCTTTATGGCATTATAAATATAGACTTTTTAATCATTTGTGTCTTTTGCATGTCGCTTCTCACTCCAGGCGGATCAAACCAAGTCTAAAGTAAGTTAAAAGCATCACAAATCATCAAATTAAATGAACTTGCTTAAACACAACTAAACACATCACGTGACGGTCTTTTGACGTGTCCGTGGCGCGTGTGGACGGCAGGAAGACCACTTATTGCTCCATAAATGAAGCATTAATAATAATAATTAATATTAATACCGCTTTCGTTGAACGATGCGGTTGAACTTTAGCCGCGGTCGGACTCGATGCAAAAGTTTCCCCGAGCCGTCGTGAGTCATTGGCTCTTCGGCGCGTTGTCGGGACGATCGCGGCGAACACGTCGAGTCTGTCCTCTCCGATTATCCCCGACGACGGGTTTGTCTGCTCTGATTGTCCCCGATGACGGCCTCAAAGCGTCAGGGGAGAGAAGACGAGAGCGTTTCTGAAGGAGCCGCGGGCGATTCGTCGTCTGCATCGTCTGTTTGACTAAAGCGCCTGTTCAAACATCCTGAGCTTTTATTTAATGAGCTGCAAAGACTTTATACCATCTGCTTCAGACCTGGTTTAGTCCTGGTTTGAACCCGGTTCAGCTCAGGTTTAACTCAGGTTTAGCCCCAGTTTAGCTCCGATTTGTTTCTGTTTTAGCCCCGGTTTAGCCCCGGTTTAGCACTGTTCTCGGCACAAATATTTCCTCTGTTCTTCAGTCGGTCTGGATTAAACTCGTGTCACAGTCACATCTCTGTGTGGGAGTGACACATTTTACAGTGGGCGTGTCTCTGTGTGGGAGTGACACATTTTACAGTGGGCGTGTCTCTGTGTGGGAGTGACACATTTTACAGTGGGCGTGTCTCTGTGTGAGTGACACATTTTACAGTGGGCGTGTCTCTGTGTGGGAGTGACACATTTTACAGTGGGCGTGTCTCTGTGTGGGAGTGACACATTTTACAGTGGGCGTGTCTCTGTGTGGGAGTGACACATTTTACAGTGGGCGTGTCTCTGTGTGGGAGTGACACATTTTACAGTGGGCGTGTCTCTGTGTGGGAGTGACACATTTTACAGTGGGCGTGTCTCTGTGGGTGTGACACATTTTACAGTGGGCGTGTCTCTGTGGGTGTGACATATTTTACAGTGGGCGTGTCTCTGTGGGTGTGACACATTTTACAGTGGGCGTGTCTCTGTGGGTGTGACACATTTTACAGTGGGCATGTCTCTGTGTGGGTGTGACACGTTTTACAGTGGGCGTGTCTCTGTGGGTGTGACACATTTTACAGTGGGCATGTCTCTGTGTGGGTGTGACACATTTTACAGTGGGCGTGTCTCTGTGTGGGTGTGACACATTTTACAGTGGGCGTGTCTCTGTGGGTGTGACACATTTTACAGTGGGCGTGTCTCTGTGTGGGAGTGACACATTTTACAGTGGGCGTGTCTCTGTGGGTGTGACACATTTTACAGTGGGCGTGTCTCTGTGTGGGTGTGACACATTTTACAGTGGGCGTGTCTCTGTGTGAGTGACACATTTTACAGTGGGCGTGTCTGTGTGGGAGTGACACATTTTACAGTGGGCGTGTCTCTGTGGGTGTGACACATTTTACAGTGGGCGTGTCTGTGGGTGTGACACATTTTACAGTGGGCGTGTCTCTGTGGGTGTGACACATTTTACAGTGGGCGTGTCTCTGTGTGAGTGACACATTTTACAGTGGGCGTGTCTCTGTGTGGGAGTGACACATTTTACAGTGGGCGTGTCTCTGTGGGTGTGACACATTTTACAGTGGGCGTGTCTCTGTGGGTGTGACACATTTTACAGTGGGCGTGTCTCCGTGGGTGTGACACATTTTACAGTGGGCGTGTCTCTGTGTGAGTGACACATTTTACAGTGGGCGTGTCTCTGTGTGGGAGTGACACATTTTACAGTGGGCGTGTCTCTGTGGGTGTGACACATTTTACAGTGGGCGTGTCTCTGTGGGTGTGACACATTTTACAGTGGGCGTGTCTCTGTGGGTGTGACACATTTTACAGTGGGCGTGTCTCTGTGTGGGAGTGACACATTTTACAGTGGGCGTGTCTCTGTGGGTGTGACACATTTTACAGTGGGCGTGTCTCTGTGTGGGAGTGACACATTTTACAGTGGGCGTGTCTCTGTGTGGGAGTGACACATTTTACAGTGGGCGTGTCTCTGTGTGGGTGACACATTTTACAGTGGGCGTGTCTCTGTGGGAGTGACACATTTTACAGTGGGCGTGTCTCTGTGGGAGTGACACATTTTACAGTGGGCGTGTCTCTGTGTGGGTGTGACACATTTTACAGTGGGCGTGTCTCTGTGTGGGAGTGACACATTTTACAGTGGGCGTGTCTCTGTGTGGGAGTGACACATTTTACAGTGGGCGTGTCTCTGTGTGGGAGTGACACATTTTACAGTGGGCGTGTCTCTGTGTGGGAGTGACACATTTTACAGTGGGCGTGTCTCTGTGGGTGTGACACATTTTACAGTGGGCGTGTCTCTGTGGGTGTGACACATTTTACAGTGGGCGTGTCTCTGTGTGGGAGTGACACATTTTACAGTGGGCGTGTCTCTGTGTGGGTGACACATTTTACAGTGGGCGTGTCTCTGTGTGGAGTGACACATTTTACAGTGGGCGTGTCTCTGTGTGGGAGTGACACATTTTACAGTGGGCGTGTCTCTGTGTGGGAGTGACACATTTTACAGTGGGCGTGTCTCTGTGGGTGTGACACATTTTACAGTGGGCGTGTCTCTGTGTGGGAGTGACACATTTTACATTGGGCGTGTCTCTGTGTGGGAGTGACACATTTTACAGTGGGCGTGTCTCTGTGTGGGAGTGACACATTTTACAGTGGGCGTGTCTCTGTGGGTGTGACACATTTTACAGTGGGCGTGTCTCTGTGTGGGAGTGACACATTTTACAGTGGGCGTGTCTCTGTGGGTGTGACACATTTTACAGTGGGCGTGTCTCTGTGTGGGAGTGACACATTTTACAGTGGGCGTGTCTCTGTGTGGGAGTGACACATTTTACAGTGGGCGTGTCTCTGTGTGGGAGTGACACATTTTACAGTGGGCGTGTCTCTGTGGGTGTGACACATTTTACAGTGGGCGTGTCTCTGTGGGTGTGACACATTTTACAGTGGGCGTGTCTCTGTGGGTGTGACACATTTTACAGTGGGCGTGTCTCCGTGGGTGTGACACATTTTACAGTGGGCGTGTCTCTGTGTGGGAGTGACATTTTACAGTGGGCGTGTCTCTGTGTGAGTGACACATTTTACAGTGGGCGTGTCTCTGTGTGGGAGTGACACATTTTACAGTGGGCGTGTCTCTGTGGGTGTGACACATTTTACAGTGGGCGTGTCTCTGTGGGTGTGACACATTTTACAGTGGGCGTGTCTCTGTGTGGGAGTGACACATTTTACAGTGGGCGTGTCTCTGTGGGAGTGACACATTTTACAGTGGGCGTGTCTCTGTGTGGGTGTGACACATTTTACAGTGGGCGTGTCTCTGTGTGGGTGTGACACATTTTACAGTGTATTTACATTTAATCACTAATAACACAGATCTCAAGTCATGTTTTTCGAGATACTTTTCAGGATACAAACACCTATAACTCATTCCATGTTCCAGGTTGGACTGTAAAGCTTTAAATTTTATTAGTCGACTAATTTTATTGGAATTATTAAGTTGAGCTGAACGATTCTAAGAAAAAACAATATCTCGGTAATTTTTGGCATAAATTTGATAACAATATTCTTGATATCTTCACAATCCATCAAGAATGTGCTAAATTGTGCCTGTCAATGTCTTGTTGAGGTTCAAGTACGGCATAAAACATATAGTGTGCAGAAACATCTCTTTATGTCCTAATGAGACGTTTCTGTCTCTTTTATCGCTAACTTTTAATCGTTTGAATGTAGCTCATACGCTCCATATTATCATGTGCACATCTCCAGAACAACCATCGCAATATCATCCTCTTTCTTTCAACACAGTTGGTCGAGGCTTTTGCTCATTTTACGCCCTCTTTGCACAGTTAATGTCACAACAAACAAACACGTCCCTCACCTTCTTAGGCTCTTTGGGCGGCTTTCCTCCCTTCTTCTTCTTCATCTTCTTCTCGTCTTGCTCGGGGTCAGAGGTTATGGCCGGGTTATCGATCCCCTGCTTCCACGGATCGGCGGGCGACAGCAGCGGGTCCTCCTCGCTCCCCCGGTGAGCTCGTCCCTTCTTCTTCTTCTGCGTCGCCGGCCCGCTCTCCTCGCCGTCGCTGTCCGACTGGAACCGCCTCTGGTACATTTTCGTTTTGCTGAAGAGTATTTTCGAGCGGTGCTTGTACTTAGAAGGCCGGCGCGCCGTGGAGTTGGCCTTCCGCTCGTACCCGTTCTCCTCCTCCGGTCCGCCGTGATGCAGACCGCCCAGGTTACGGATCTTAATCAGACGACCGTGTGAATCCTCCGGGACGGCGTAAATGTCGTCGTTGAGGTAGCCCCTCGATCGCAGCTTGTCGACCGGATCGGCGTAGTTCTCCGAAGTTTCCACGTCGTCGGCGTGCGCGAGCGGCGATCGGGGCATTCGCCGGTTGCTCCTCATTCCCGCCTCTATCGTTTTGAGCAAGTTCGGATCGAGTTTCCGTACGTTGGGTTTGGTCAGGACGGGTTTGGGCCGGACCGGAGGAGGCACTTTGTGGTTGCGCTCGTGTTCGCCGACAGGAGTGCTATGGACGGGATACTCGTTCCCTTCCAAGTCGATCCGGTATTTCGCCCTTTCGCTCGGAGTCGGTAAAAGTTGCACGTCGTCCCCGATTGGGCTGTAGGGGGGCGGGGCTTCGTTGTCGTCGTCCGAATCGGGATAGTATGTGTTGTAGGCGGGGGAGTGGCTGTGCGGCGAGGTCGGGAACACGTCTTCGCTGGCTCCGGTCGTGCACTCTCTGGACGAGTTGTCAAACAGGAAGGAACTTTCGATACTTTGCCTTTTCTCGTAGACTTCGTTGAAAAACGGTGTGAAGACTTCGGTCTGTCTGTGATACTGCGACAAAGAGTACAACGCTGTGAACTTGGCTACGATCTCCGTCGCGATGTGCTCTCCTTCCGTCATCAGCTCTTTGATCGCGTCGTTTTCAAAAAAGTCCGCCTGGCTGTCAGTTATGGCGACCATTTGTACCGGAATGACGTCCTGAACTTCGGCTAAAAACGCTCGCAACGTCGCCATGGAAGCTTTGCGTTTTGCCGAATACACCAAGATGTATCCGTGGACGAGTTCGTCTTTTCGCACGCCGATGGCAGAATGGTAGGACAAAACGGTGACTTGGATCCTTCTCCTTGTGTCGCCGAGGATTTTGTCGAGGATGAGCGTGTTGCTTTGGCCGGTCGGGCCGGCGCTACAGCAATGAGAGTCCAAAAACGGGGACAAAATCAGGTCGACGCTGAAGGGATCCCAACACATGGCGCACATCACGATCCGGAGATCAGCGTCGGACATGTCTTTTATCGACGGAAGAGGTGCCAAGAAGTCAAAGTTGTGTTTCATATTGTCTAGAACCGCTCTCAGTCCTTGTTTGATTTGGAACTCCGTAAATTTCCTGGGAAATGCCCCGGACGGGATGTCGACAAACGTGCACTGGAGTTTGTTGGCGAGCTGCTGACCCTGGTGACGCAAAATTGGGATGTTTTTGCATATGCTGTCCCTTTGATTGGCGAGAATCAGGATGAACGGCAGAGGTTGGGCGAAACGATCTCTCCGACTCCCTGCAATCTCAGCACGAATCCTCCCGATACAATCCCCGATGGAATTCAGGCTTTCAATCGAACTAAAAACGCAAAAACATCCGTGGGGTTTGAACGTTGAGACCCACGTGTGGCTGAAAAGCAAAGTCGAATTCACGTCAACGGGGAGCAGTTCGAGTTCGTAGATTTTGCCGTCCAGAGTGTACTCGTCGTCCGTGGATTGCGCTCGGATCTCGTTGGCCAGTTCTTGCGCGAGTCCCTCCTTTCCTAAGAGACACAAGTTGAGTTTATCCACACCGGGATTGTTGTAGTACAAGTTCGAGCGACCGTGGTCCAGCTGAACCAACCTGTTCGCCAAAACCTGCTCGACTTTAAGATCGACGCAGTTTTGACCGCTCAGGCACGTCTCCTTGGTCGGATGGTAGACAAATCCGATGTGTTTGAGCAAGAGCGATTCCCTGTCGGGCGCCAGCTTCTGCAGCGCCCGGTACCTCGGCTCTTCGCTCAAGACGCTGTGGATCTCCGTCATTTTGTCGTAACTCGGCGTGGCGTTGAGGTCCAGGTCGTAGAACAGCTCGGCGTGTTCGAAAAGCATTTCC
Organism: Eucyclogobius newberryi; assembly: GCF_026437365.1. NCBI lineage: Eukaryota > Metazoa > Chordata > Actinopteri > Gobiiformes > Gobiidae > Eucyclogobius > Eucyclogobius newberryi. The sequence continues at coordinate 183,338 of NW_027316456.1, read as the reverse complement.
TGAAACTCCTCTTTGGCGCGCTCGACTATCTCCTGCTGGTGCCGTGCGTAGACGTCCCGCCGGTCCATTTCCGTGATGTACTTGTAAGCCTCGTCCTCCATGACGAAGCACATCACTTCCTCCCAGGGTTGACCGGCGCCGATGAAATGGACCCTCTCGAGCGTCTTCTTGAATCGCTCTTTCATTTCGCCTCTACGTTTCTCCGTCAACAGATGCTGAACGTGATTGCGGTATATCCTTTCCGCTTCGGGCGTGTCCAGTAAATCGAATGGTATCCTTCTGTCGCTGTTGTCGACGTGGTCCGATTCGTCCCAAGGAGTCTGATCCAGGATGATGAACCAGAATTGAAAGTCGTGCCTGTTTCGGATGACGCTCTGCGCTTCGTGCCACGACAAATGCTCCACTTCGTCCAAATTATTCAACATGTTGTTCAAGGTTTTGGGCAGCGTGGTCAGGTACTCTTCCCTTCTTTTCCGGATGTGCTCGTGCTTCAGTTGTGCAATGTGCTTGGAGAACGTGTTCCGTGCTTTCCGCGTCCCCTCCAGCGTTATGAACTCCTCGTAATCCGACTGCCCTCTGAGATTATTGGTCACCGCTTTCCACGTGGTGTGGTAATCCCGCACGGTCTGCACCATCAGCTTCTCGAATCGATCCGTGACCGACGCGACCGCCTGGCGCTGGACTTTGTACGACTCGAGGTACGGTACCGTTTTGGGTTTCCCCCGCGACTTGTCCAACTGCTGCAGCAGCGAGTTGAAGCACAGCTCGACGTTGACGTTGGTCCTCGACGACGTCTCGACGAGGAGCAGGTTCTTCTTGCTCGCCACGTACGCCTGCAGGTCCCTCAGATGCTGGTCCACGCACTCGTCGCATTTGGTGGCGGCGACGACGATGGGCTTCTTGGTTTTGGCGACGTGCGAGTACAGGCTGTTCACGAACTTCATCTGGTCGTCGAACTTGCGGTTGCAGCCTTTGCTCACGTCTATGCACAGGACGAACCCGTCGATGTTGAGCTTCCCGTCGGGCATTTGCTTCTGGTCAAAGTCCTGCTCCAGACCCAGCTGATCCGTGCAAATGTACATGAGCTTCTCCGCCGACTGCAGCTTGGTGGACGCCGCCCGCTTCGTGTACGGCTGCAGGTTGGTGCTCCGGTGCGGCAGGAAGGTCTGGTCGTCGATGAACTCCGTCTGCTCGATGATCTGGATCCTGCAGTCCAGCCCGTCGTCTCCCCGGTGACAGACGTCCCCCCAGTACAGGAAGTGATCGTTGTTGACCACCCGGCCGCCGAAGTCTATCGTGCTGAGGACGGAGGTGTGTTCCGAGTAGTAGTTGTCGGCGTCCGGGCGCACGTAGCGGTTGCAGAGGCACGATTTCCCCACGCCGCAGTTCCCTTTGTCCTTCTCCGTCCCCGATAGGCCGACCACGCTGACGGCGAACGTCGGTGGTCGGGCATCCTTGTTTTTGGCCATTATTTCGCCGCACTCATGTCGTTAGAGGATCATGGTAAGGGTTTGTTTTTTTGTCCTGTTTTGCCGTTTTGTGCTTCTGTCCAGAGGAGCTGGGATGGACCTCTCGGTATCACCTTCCTGAAACAGAGACAGAAGCCAGGTAAGAACAGGAAGAACAAGGAAATGAACACGTTTAAACTGGAACGTCCGATTGAGAGCAAGCGAAGTTCTGCCAATTTATATTTAAGATAAAAAGTGGTTTATCCTGGCACATTTCAATAAAAACACACAATTTAATATATATATATATATAATAAAAGAACTGTGTATTAAACGCTAGTAACCAATTAAAATGTGCCAAATAATTATTGAAAAAGCAACTAAAATCAAAACAAACAAAAAAATAAAACCAAATTTAAAATGATTTTTAATCACTTTAAATGTAAATATACAAACATTTTCCCCCTAAAAAAGTGGTTCATCCTGGAACATTTCACATAATCTGTCATCATTTATTTTTTTAAAAGCAATTTAATATATATATATAACAGAAGTGTGTATTAACCACTACAAACCAAGCTTAAATGTGCCAAATTATTGATGAAAAAGTAACTAAAATCAAAACATTCAAAATCACTTTTTTTAAATCATGATTTTAAATGTAAATACACAATCATTTCCCTCTAAAGTGCTCTAGATGTTTGTGTTCTGCCAGTCACAAACGCTGTTTTCACTCTCCGTCAACATTAGCCTTTATTTTGTTCCATTTGAATTAATTTGTTTAAAAGGCAGCGACAAAAAGCCTGAATAAAAAGCTCTTGATGCAGAAAACGCACGCTTTTAAAATATTAAACGTTTGCATAATGAATCAGGGCCTCGGAGGAAGAAACACATTTGAATAAAGACGCAGACGGATGAAGACGTTTCATCTCTGATGCAACATAGTGTTCGCCGTCTGTTTCAGTCCGAGACGTTTCAACACTTTATCAAGAGCTACAGGAGGACAAATGTGCTTTTATTACAGGGTCAAACCCGAGACTAAGCCAGGACTAAATATGGACCTGAATCATGACCCTGAACACCTCAGTATCCCCCATCACGACCCTGAACACCTCAGTATCCCCCTTTCATGACCCTGAACACCTCAGTATCCCCCTTTCATGACCCTGAACACCTCAGTATCCCCCTTTCATGACCCTGAACACCTCAGTATCCCCCTTTCATGACCCTGAACACCTCAGTATCCCCCATCACGACCCTGAACACCTCAGTATCCCCCATCACAACCCTGAACACCTCAGTATCCCCCTTTCACAACCCTGAACACCTCAGTATCCCCCTTTCACGACCCTGAACACCTCAGTATCCCCCTTTCATGACCCTGAACACCTCAGTATCCCCCATCACGACCCTGAACACCTCAGTATCCCCCATCACGACCCTGAACACCTCAGTATCCCCCATCACGACCCTGAACACCTCAGTATCCCCCTTTCATGACCCTGAACACCTCAGTATCCCCCATCACGACCCTGAACACCTCAGTATCCCCCATCATGACCCTGAACACCTCAGTATCCCCCATCACGACCCTGAACACCTCAGTATCCCCCATCACGACCCTGAACACCTCAGTATCCCCCTTTCACGACCCTGAACACCTCAGTATCCCCCTTTCATGACCCTGAACACCTCAGTATCCCCCTTTCACGACCCTGAACACCTCAGTATCCCCCTTTCACGACCCTGAACACCTCAGTATCCCCCCTTCACGACCCTGAACACCCCATTATCCCCCTTTCACGACCCTGAACACCTCAGTATCCCCCCTCAACACCTCAGTATCCCCCCATCACGACCCTAAACACCCCAGTATCCCCTCTTCACGACCCTGAACACCCCAGTATCCCCTCTTCACGACCCTCAACACCTCAGTATCCCCCCATCATGACCCTGAACACCTCAGTATCCCCCATCATGACCCTGAACACCTCAGTATCCCCCCTTTCATGACCCTGAACACCTCAGTATCCCCCCTTTCACGACCCTGAACACCTCAGTATCCCCCCTTCACGACCCTGAACACCCCATTATCCCCCCTTCACGACCCTGAACACCCCATTATCCCCCCTTCACGACCCTGAACACCTCAGTATCCCCCTTTCACGACCCTGAACACCTCAGTATCCCCCCTCAACACCTCAGTATCCCCCCATCACGACCCTAAACACCCCAGTATCCCCCCTTTCACGACCCTGAACACCTCAGTATCCCCCATCACGACCCTAAACACCCCAGTATCCCCCCTTTCACGACCCTGAACACCTCAGTATCCCCCCTCAACACCTCAGTATCCCCCCATCACGACCCTAAACACCCCAGTATCCCCCCTTTCACGACCCTGAACACCTCAGTATCCCCCATCACGACCCTGAACACCCCAGTATCCCCTCTTCACGACCCTGAACACCCCAGTATCCCCTCTTCACGACCCTCAACACCTCAGTATCCCCCCATCACGACCCTGAACAGAGCGTGACATCAGGATTCTTCGCCCGTCACAGGCGTTTGTTTTGACGGCAGACGGTGATGGAGCTGGTGTTTGGGGCGATCGAGGGTCTGAATGGGACAAATACTTATTCACTCGAGGAGGAGAAATGCTTCAAATACTTGCATAAATTAAGTCAACGACAGAGCGCAGTACACACGCAGTACACACGCAGTACACAGCAGTACACAGCAGTACAGTTTGTGTAAAAATCAGACTTTAAAATGACAGGAAGTGGAGTTGAGTCCCTCTGTGATGTCATCAGTGTGCGACACAGACACAGTTTAAACCATGATTGGACTAAATAAAAGGTGTTTTATGGTCTTATTGTGTGTCAGATCAGATCATGTTGTGTCATTTATGTGGAGTTTGGCTCTTGTTTACAGTCTGGTTGCTATGGAAACAGCTGTGGAACGACCTCTGACCTCTACCTGTGTCATATCTCACGTCCAACCAGGAAGTACAACTATAAACTTTACACAAACGGGCAAACTGGAGACTTCTAGAGAGAATATTTATGACTAAAGTGTAATATGTCAGATGCCCTCCACACACACTGGGAGGGCATCTGACACACTGGGAGGGCATCTGACACACTGGGAGGGCATCTGACACACACTGGGAGGGCATCTGACACACTGGGAGGGCATCTGACACACTGGGAGGGCATCTGACACACACTGGGAGGGCATCTGACACACTGGGAGGGCATCTGACACACACTGGGAGGGCATCTGACACACTGGGAGGGCATCTGACACACTGGGAGGGCATCTGACACACACTGGGAGGGCATCTGACACACTGGGAGGGCATCTGACACACTGGGAGGGCATCTGACACACACTGGGAGGGCATCTGACACACACTGGGAGGGCATCTGACACACACTGGGAGGGCATCTGACACACGACACACACAGCAAACATCAGGTCGGATCAGTCTGAGCCGCTCCTAAAACGACAAGTTCAGACAGATCGGAAAATCACAAGAGCAAAGTCATAAAAGACGACAAAAGAACGACAACGCTCCAGGAGACTAAACCAGCTCTAAACCAGCTCTAAACCTGGACTAAACCAGGCCTAAACCAGGCCTAAACCAGCTCTAAACCAGGACTAAACCAGGCCTAAACCAGGCCTAAACCAGGCCTAAACCAGCTCTAAACCAGGACTAAACCAGGACTAAACCAGGCCTAAACCAGGCCTAAACCAGGCCTAAACCAGGACTAAACCAGGACTAAACCATGTCTAAACCAGGACTAAACCAGGACTAAACCAGGTCTAAACCAGGTCTAAACCAGGTCTAAACCAGGTCTAAACCAGGACTAAACCAGGACTAAACCAGGTCTAAACCAGGACTAAACCAGGTCTAAACCAGGTCTAAACCAGGACTAAACCAGGTCTAAACCAGGTCTAAACCAGGTCTAAACCAGGACTAAACCAGGACTAAACCAGGACTAAACCAGGACTAAACCAGGTCTAAACCAGGTCTAAACCAGGACTAAACCAGGATTAAACCAGGACTAAACCAGGACTAAACCAGGTCTAAACCAGGTCTAAACCAGGACTAAACCAGGTCTAAACCAGGATTAAACCAGGATTAAACCAGGACTAAATCAGGACTAAACCAGGACTAAACCAGGTCTAAACCAGGATTAAACCAGGACTAAATCAAGACTAAACCAGGACTAAACCAGGACTAAACCAGGACTAAACCAGGTCTAAACCAGGTCTAAACCAGGATTAAACCAGGATTAAACCAGGACTAAACCAGGTCTAAACCAGGATTAAACCAGGACTAAACCAGGTCTAAACCAGGTCTAAACCAGGACTAAACCAGGTCTAAACCAGGACTAAATCAGGACTAAACCAGGTCTAAACCAGGTCTAAACCAGGATTAAACCAGGATTAAACCAGGTCTAGACCAGGTCCAATGCAGGTTAAATCTCGCATCCATTTCCTGCTTCAAACACATCATGTTCGAAGACTAAACATCCGCGCGCTCCAGATTATCTTTTAAAGCCACGATGCTAATTTCATCTGTATAAAGCCATAAACCCGCATAAAGCTAACGGCTAAAACGTCCTAATTTTAGCGCGAGCCGCTGCCGCAGCGTCGTGGATTAGAGTTGCTTCACGCAGAGATCTGACCTCGGACTCTAATCGCACGGACCGTTCCCACAAACGCCACGATCGCGGGGGTTTTACACGGGAAACGCTAACGGACTTTCAGGAATCGCAAAAGAGTGCGACAAATCGATCGGGACGTGGTTCTTCACTTCCTGTTGCGTCTCGTGTCGCTTCGGCCGAGAAAAGAGGAAAAGACAGAAGTGAAAACTGTTTGAAAAGCGCTTTTGGTTTTTGCCGTTTCTGAAATACAAACTCGTGATGAACATTTAAGTTTATGACGTTACTGTAAATAAAGTTCTGTTTGCATCTGACACGACGGTGAATGTACAGGACGGGCCCGTTTCCATGGAGCTGTGTTTACACGGCGTTTATGAGACTGAATCTCCACGACGACCGCGTTCACGAGCTCGTATGGAATCATCACATCCATTTCCGATCTAAATATGTTGAATATTGCGTAGTGGGTTAGAAAGAACTTTGTGGCTCAATGCTAACGCTAATGCTAATGCTAATTTGAGGCATGATAAATGTTAAAATAAACAAACTGACGTAATCTACAAATAAAAACCATTGGGCATGTTGTTATTTTAAATGTGAATTGGTTGTTTATTTTATATTTTACGCTTAATAAAAGTTAGCATTAGCCTCGAGACACGTGAGCTAGCGAGCATGCTAACATAAACAGACTTTTGTAAAAATGTAAAATTGTTTTAAACAAATCTATGGGAAAAACTAAACTCGGACAAAATCAGGTACTAAACTCGGACAAAAAGGTACTAAACAAAGACAAATCAGGTATTAAACCAGGACAAAATCACGTACTAATCTTGGACAAAATCAGGTACTAAACTCGAAGAAAATCAGGTACTAAACTCGAACAAAATCAGGTACTAAACTAGGATAAAAAGGTACTAAACTCGAACAAAATCAGGTACTAAACTCGGACAAAAGGTACTAAACGAAGACAAATCAGGTATTAAACCAGGGCAAAATCAGGTACGAAATCAGGACTGTATTTGTATTTGACACGACGGTGAATGTACAGGACGGGCCCGTTTCCATGGAGCTGTGTTTACACGGCGTTTATGAGACCGAATCTCCACGACGACCGCGTTCACGAGCTCGTATGGAATCATCACATCCATTTCCGATCTAAATATGTAGAATATTGCGTAATTGTTGCGACATCAGAATATTGAGGAAGTGCAAGGCATGTGCGAGATTGCAAACAAGAAGATAAAGTCATATTTCTGCACTTATGACACTTTTGTGCACATTCTGAAGCGTTGTGTTAATATCGTTATCGAATTATGCAAAAATATAAAGGAGTTAATCATTTCTGTCGTTGTTTTCAAGTCATTTCTTTGAACGTAAAAGGACAAATTTCACAACATTTGCATTTGTTGATTGTTCTTTTCACTCGCTCGTTTCTATCTTTGTCAAAGCAATAAAAAAAAGGAGTATTTAATAAACGTAAACACTATTTCCAACACCAGTTTCATAGCAGTTCCTTTCTGTTTCACGTGGTCTTTTACTCGTACTGACGTCTTCGAGATCGTTCAAAAACATGTTCAGGAAAAGTCCAATTTTGTCCCGTTTGTGCCGTTATTTATGACTCGTGAACGACAAACCGACAGCACGGCTCGAGAATCGCTGCGTCGAGCTGTGCATCACGTGCGGCGCGTCGGGAGCCAACGTGACGCAGCCAACGACGCCACGACCTCCGCGCTACAGAGAGGACGAACGTGGTCGATGTGCAGGGCCGGCCCCAAGCCTTCAGGGGGCTTTCAGGGGGCCCCGAGCGGCTGTTTAGTCCCTGTCGATGTGCGGTGAAAGCGTGACGATATCGGAGTCGTCCATCCAAAGGCGTGACTTTTCTGGTGGAGGGTCCGAGATGCTTTGTCTGAGCTCAACGAGTCCGTCCCATTTGACCTTAGAACGGTGCCTCTCGGCTGTGGGACTCCTGCGATGGAGATGGGTCGTGGATACTTAACGGCGCATGGTCCATATGTGTCCAGAAAATAGATTAAAAATGATATTATGAAATGATTTCACATTAAACATTCCTCACATCAAGAGATATTGTTGCAGCTTTTACTTTGAAGGAGTCGATTTACTGCACATTAAACAGACAAAAGACAAAAAACATCTGGAATTGAATAAATGTCGGATACGTTTAAAGCCAAACTGTGGAACATTCCAGGCAAAACACAAGAAGACGTGGAAAAGTTTGAGTTTAAAACGACAAAGGGAAGTCGAGACTGAAGTGTTCACCTGATCCAGGGGCCAAACTCTTTTCACTGAGGGCCGGGGCCACAAACAACCTGACAGTGTTCTATTTGTAGAATGACAAATTGAATCTTTAGCAAATTTTGCATTTGACATTATTTAAAATACACTTCAGCACAAAAAGTAACTTTAACACCTAAAAACCAGGAGTAAAACTGGACTTTTCTCTAACGAACTTATTTAGTCATGAAGTGATTTGAAACGTTCCGAGAGCGTCAGAGACAAACACCACGTTGTAATTAACTTATAACGACGTTACGAGCGTTCGAACTGTGATTTATGATTATTTCAGACGTATAAACGAGGATTATGGACACGTACGGAACATAAATGGAACATAAACTGAACATAAACGTGACAAACTGAATCAAATCTGACGGAAAATTAACTGTTGAAGCAGAAGTGGACGTTTCTCTGGACATAATCAGGTCAGTGGGTCAGGAGCGGTCAGGGGAATTCATGAACTAAACCCAAGATTGAATCAAGGTCTAAAGCTGCAACTATAATTAGACAGGTCTGAATGAGTTACCGTGACAACTCTGAAGAAGAGAGAGGCAACACCTTCATTTCATTCTCAGTCATGATAAATCCTTTAGAACGTGAAAACGAGCATGGAATAAAGTGATATTTCTCAAACTTTGTGGTTTATTCTAGTTTGTGATCCGCTCACATATTTATAAAAAAAAAAATTCAAAAATACAATGCATAAAACGTCGCGATAAATGACAATATAAATGAGACTTCATCCACAAAACACATTTAAAATCACAGTTAACTCTTTTACAAAAGAACACACCGATAAAACATGAGCTGCAAATATAAATACAATAAATACTATAAATACCAGCAAAATATAAGTTTATATTTATTATTTTAAGGTAATTTGGCCCAATAATGTAAATGTACAAAACCATTTAGAAAAGAGTCACGTCCAGCGCCAAAACTATAATATTAATAAGTAAAAATGACAAAAGTGTCATCCTGACAGATCTACACATTTACATGAGTAACAGTACTTTCAGCTGCAGTATTACTGTAGTATTACTCTAGTGTACTTTCAGCTGCAGTATTACTGTAGTATTACTCTAGTGTACTTTCAGCTGCAGTATTACTGTAGTATTACTCTAGTGTACTTTCAGCTGCAGTATTACTGTAGTATTACTCTAGTGTACTTTCAGCTGCAGTATTACTGTAGTATTACTCTAGTGTACTTTCAGCTGTAGTATTACTGTAGTATTACTCTAGTGTACTTTCAGCTGCAGTATTACTGTATTACTCTAGTGTACTTTCAGCTGCAGTATTACTGTAGTATTACTCTAGTGTACTTTCAGCTGCAGTATTACTGTAGTATTACTCTAGTGTACTTTCAGCTGCAGTATTACTGTAGTATTACTCTAGTGTACTTTCAGCTGTAGTATTACTGTAGTATTACTCTAGTGTACTTTCAGCTGCAGTATTACTGTATTACTCTAGTGTACTTTCAGCTGTAGTATTACTGTAGTATTACTCTAGTGTACTTTCAGCTGCAGTATTACTGTAGTATTACTCTAGTGTACTTTCAGCTGCAGTATTACTGTAGTATTACTCTAGTGTACTTTCAGCTGCAGTATTACTGTAGTATTACTCTAGTGTACTTTCAGCTGCAGTATTACTGTATTACTCTAGTGTACTTTCAGCTGCAGTATTACTGTATTACTCTAGTGTACTTTCAGCTGCAGTATTACTGTAGTATTACTCTAGTGTACTTTCAGCTGCAGTATTACTGTATTACTCTAGTGTACTTTCAGCTGCAGTATTACTGTAGTATTACTCTAGTGTACTTTCAGCTGCAGTATTACTGTAGTATTACTCTAGTGTACTTTCAGCTGCAGTATTACTGTAGTATTACTCTAGTGTACTTTCAGCTGTAGTATTACTGTAGTATTACTCTAGTGTACTTTCAGCTGTAGTATTACTGTATTACTCTAGTGTACTTTCAGCTGCAGTATTACTGTAGTATTACTCTAGTGTACTTTCAGCTGCAGTATTACTGTAGTATTACTCTAGTGTACTTTCAGCTGTAGTATTACTGTAGTATTACTCTAGTGTACTTTCAGCTGCAGTATTACTGTATTACTCTAGTGTACTTTCAGCTGCAGTATTACTGTATTACTCTAGTGTACTTTCAGCTGTAGTATTACTGTAGTATTACACTAGTGTACTTTCAGCTGTAGTATTACTGTAGTATTACTCTAGTGTACTTTCAGCTGCAGTATTACTGTAGTATTACTCTAGTGTACTTTCAGCTGCAGTATTACTGTAGTATTACACTAGTGTACTTTCAGCTGCAGTATTACTGTAGTATTACTCTAGTGTACTTTCAGCTGCAGTATTACTGTAGTATTACACTAGTGTACTTTCAGCTGTAGTATTACTGTAGTTTTACTCTAGTGTACTTTCAGCTGTAGTATTACTGTAGTATTACTCTAGTGTACTTTCAGCTGCAGTATTACTGTAGTATTACTCTAGTGTACTTTCAGCTGCAGTATTACTGTAGTATTACTCTAGTGTACTTTCAGCTGCAGTATTACTGTAGTATTACTCTAGTGTACTTTCAGCTGCAGTATTACTGTAGTATTACACTAGTGTACTTTCAGCTGCAGTATTACTGTAGTATTACTCTAGTGTACTTTCAGCTGTAGTATTACTGTAGTATTACTCTAGTGTACTTTCAGCTGCAGTATTACTGTAGTATTACTCTAGTGTACTTTCAGCTGTAGTATTACTGTAGTATTACTCTAGTGTACTTTCAGCTGCAGTATTACTGTTGTATTACTCTAGTGTACTTTCAGCTGTAGTATTACTGTAGTATTACTCTAGTGTACTTTCAGCTGTAGTATTACTGTAGTATTACTCTAGTGTACTTTCAGCTGTAGTATTACTGTAGTATTACTCTAGTGTACTTTCAGCTGCAGTATTACTGTATTACTCTAGTGTACTTTCAGCTGTAGTATTACTGTAGTATTACTCTAGTGTACTTTCAGCTGCAGTATTACTGTAGTATTACTCTAGTGTACTTTCAGCTGCAGTATTACTGTTGTATTACTCTAGTGTACTTTCAGCTGCAGTATTACTGTAGTATTAGTGTAGTGTACTTTCAGCTGCAGTATTACTGTTGTATTACTCTAGTGTACTTTCAGCTGTAGTATTACTGTAGTATTAGTGTAGTGTACTTTCAGCTGCAGTATTACTGTAGTATTACTCTAGTGTACTTTCAGCTGCAGTATTACTGTAGTATTACTCTAGTGTACTTTCAGCTGCAGTATTACTGTAGTATTACTCTAGTGTACTTTCAGCTGCAGTATTACTGTATTATTACTCTAGTGTACTTTCAGCTGTAGTATTACTGTAGTATTACTCTAGTGTACTTTCAGCTGCAGTATTACTGTAGTATTACTCTAGTGTACTTTCAGCTGTAGTATTACTGTAGTATTACTCTAGTGTACTTTCAGCTGCAGTATTACTGTTGTATTACTCTAGTGTACTTTCAGCTGCAGTATTACTGTTGTATTACTCTAGTGTACTTCCAGCTGCAGTATTACTGTAGTATTAGTGTAGTGTACTTTCAGCTGCAGTATTACTGTTGTATTACTCTAGTGTACTTTCAGCTGCAGTATTACTGTATTACTCTAGTGTACTTTCAGCTGTAGTATTACTGTAGTATTACTCTAGTGTACTTTCAGCTGTAGTATTACTGTATTACTCTAGTGTACTTTAAGCTGCAGTATTACTGTAGTATTACACTAGTGTACTTTCAGCTGCAGTATTACTGTTGTATTACTCTAGTGTACTTTCAGCTGTAGTATTACACTAGTGTACTTTCAGCTGTAGTATTACTGTAGTATTAGTGTAGTGTACTTTCAGTTGCAGTATTACTGTAGTATTACTCTAGTGTACTTTCAGCTGCAGTATTACTGTAGTATTACTCTAGTGTACTTTCAGCTGTAGTATTACTGTAGTATTACTCTAGTGTACTTTCAGCTGTAGTATTACTGTAGTATTACTCTAGTGTACTTTCAGCTGCAGTATTACTGTAGTATTACTCTAGTGTACTTTCAGCTGTAGTATTACTGTAGTATTAGTGTAGTGTACTTTCAGCTGTAGTATTACTGTAGTATTACTCTAGTGTACTTTCAGCTGCAGTATTACTGTAGTGTACTTTCAGCTGCAGTATTACTGTAGTATTACTCTAGTGTACTTTCAGCTGTAGTATTACTGTAGTATTACTCTAGTGTACTTTCAGCTGTAGTATTACTGTAGTATTACACTAGTGTACTTTCAGCTGCAGTATTACTGTAGTATTACTCTAGTGTACTTTCAGCTGTAGTATTACTGTAGTATTACTCTAGTGTACTTTCAGCTGTAGTATTACTGTAGTATTACTCTAGTGTACTTTCAGCTGCAGTATTACTGTATTACTCTAGTGTACTTTCAGCTGCAGTATTACTGTAGTATTACTCTAGTGTACTTTCAGCTGCAGTATTACTGTAGTATTACTCTAGTGTACTTTCAGCTGCAGTATTACTGTAGTATTACACTAGTGTACTTTCAGCTGCAGTATTACTGTAGTATTACTCTAGTGTACTTTCAGCTGCAGTATTACTGTAGTATTACACTAGTGTACTTTCAGCTGTAGTATTACTGTAGTATTACTCTAGTGTACTTTCAGCTGTAGTATTACTGTAGTATTACTCTAGTGTACTTTCAGCTGCAGTATTACTGTAGTATTACTCTAGTGTACTTTCAGCTGCAGTATTACTGTAGTATTACTCTAGTGTACTTTCAGCTGCAGTATTACTGTAGTATTACTCTAGTGTACTTTCAGCTGCAGTATTACTGTAGTATTACTCTAGTGTACTTTCAGCTGCAGTATTACTGTAGTATTACACTAGTGTACTTTCAGCTGCAGTATTACTGTAGTATTACTCTAGTGTACTTTCAGCTGCAGTATTACTGTAGTATTACTCTAGTGTACTTTCAGCTGCAGTATTACTGTAGTATTACACTAGTGTACTTTCAGCTGTAGTATTACTGTAGTATTACTCTAGTGTACTTTCAGCTGCAGTATTACTGTATTACTCTAGTGTACTTTCAGCTGTAGTATTACTGTAGTATTACTCTAGTGTACTTTCAGCTGCAGTATTACTGTTGTATTACTCTAGTGTACTTTCAGCTGTAGTATTACTGTAGTATTAGTGTAGTGTACTTTCAGCTGCAGTATTACTGTAGTATTACTCTAGTGTACTTTCAGCTGTAGTATTACTGTAGTATTACTCTAGTGTACTTTCAGCTGTAGTATTACTGTAGTATTACTCTAGTGTACTTTCAGCTGCAGTATTACTGTATTACTCTAGTGTACTTTCAGCTGTAGTATTACTGTAGTATTACTCTAGTGTACTTTCAGCTGCAGTATTACTGTAGTATTACTCTAGTGTACTTTCAGCTGCAGTATTACTGTTGTATTACTCTAGTGTACTTTCAGCTGCAGTATTACTGTAGTATTAGTGTAGTGTACTTTCAGCTGCAGTATTACTGTTGTATTACTCTAGTGTACTTTCAGCTGTAGTATTACTGTAGTATTAGTGTAGTGTACTTTCAGCTGCAGTATTACTGTAGTATTACTCTAGTGTACTTTCAGCTGCAGTATTACTGTAGTATTACTCTAGTGTACTTTCAGCTGCAGTATTACTGTAGTATTACTCTAGTGTACTTTCAGCTGCAGTATTACTGTAGTATTACTCTAGTGTACTTTCAGCTGCAGTATTACTGTATTATTACTCTAGTGTACTTTCAGCTGTAGTATTACTGTAGTATTACTCTAGTGTACTTTCAGCTGCAGTATTACTGTAGTATTACTCTAGTGTACTTTCAGCTGTAGTATTACTGTAGTATTACTCTAGTGTACTTTCAGCTGCAGTATTACTGTTGTATTACTCTAGTGTACTTTCAGCTGCAGTATTACTGTTGTATTACTCTAGTGTACTTCCAGCTGCAGTATTACTGTAGTATTAGTGTAGTGTACTTTCAGCTGTAGTATTACTGTAGTATTACTCTAGTGTACTTTCAGCTGTAGTATTACTGTATTACTCTAGTGTACTTTAAGCTGCAGTATTACTGTAGTATTACACTAGTGTACTTTCAGCTGCAGTATTACTGTTGTATTACTCTAGTGTACTTTCAGCTGTAGTATTACTGTAGTATTACACTAGTGTACTTTCAGCTGTAGTATTACTGTAGTATTAGTGTAGTGTACTTTCAGTTGCAGTATTACTGTAGTATTACTCTAGTGTACTTTCAGCTGCAGTATTACTGTAGTATTACTCTAGTGTACTTTCAGCTGTAGTATTACTGTAGTATTACTCTAGTGTACTTTCAGCTGTAGTATTACTGTAGTATTGCTCTAGTGTACTTTCAGCTGCAGTATTACTGTAGTATTAGTGTAGTGTACTTTCAGCTGCAGTATTACTGTAGTATTACTCTAGTGTACTTTCAGCTGTAGTATTACTGTATTACTCTAGTGTACTTTCAGCTGTAGTATTACTGTAGTATTACTCTAGTGTACTTTCAGCTGCAGTATTACTGTAGTATTACACTAGTGTACTTTCAGCTGTAGTATTACTGTAGTATTACTCTAGTGTACTTTCAGCTGTAGTATTACTGTAGTATTACTCTAGTGTACTTTCAGCTGTAGTATTACTGTAGTATTACTCTAGTGTACTTTCAGCTGTAGTATTACTGTATTACTCTAGTGTACTTTCAGCTGTAGTATTACTGTAGTATTAGTGTAGTGTACTTTCAGCTGTAGTATTACTGTAGTATTACTCTAGTGTACTTTCAGCTGTAGTATTACTGTATTACTCTAGTGTACTTTCAGCTGTAGTATTACTGTAGTATTACTCTAGTGTACTTTCAGCTGTAGTATTACTGTAGTATTACTCTAGTGTACTTTCAGCTGTAGTATTACTGTAGTATAAGTGTAGTGTACTTTCAGCTGTAGTATTACTGTAGTATTACTCTAGTGTACTTTCAGCTGCAGTATTACTGTAGTATTACTCTAGTGTACTTTCAGCTGTAGTATTACTGTAGTATTACTCTAGTGTACTTTCAGCTGCAGTATTACTGTAGTATTACACTAGTGTACTTTCAGCTGTAGTATTACTGTAGTATTACTCTAGTGTACTTTCAGCTGTAGTATTACTGTAGTATTACTCTAGTGTACTTTCAGCTGTAGTATTACTGTAGTATTACTCTAGTGTACTTTCAGCTGTAGTATTACTGTATTACTCTAGTGTACTTTCAGCTGTAGTATTACTGTAGTATTAGTGTAGTGTACTTTCAGCTGTAGTATTACTGTAGTATTACTCTAGTTTACTTTCAGCTGTAGTATTACTGTATTACTCTAGTGTACTTTCAGCTGTAGTATTACTGTAGTATTACTCTAGTGTACTTTCAGCTGTAGTATTACTGTAGTATTACTCTAGTGTACTTTCAGCTGTAGTATTACTGTATTACTCTAGTGTACTTTCAGCTGTAGTATTACTGTAGTATTACTCTAGTGTACTTTCAGCTGTAGTATTACTGTAGTATAAGTGTAGTGTACTTTCAGCTGTAGTATTACTGTAGTATTACTCTAGTGTACTTTCAGCTGCAGTATTACTGTAGTATTACTCTAGTGTACTTTCAGCTGTAGTATTACTGTAGTATAAGTGTAGTGTACTTTCAGCTGTAGTATTACTGTAGTATTACTCTAGTGTACTTTCAGCTGCAGTATTACTGTAGTATTACTCTAGTGTACTTTCAGCTGCAGTATTACTGTAGTGTACTTTCAGCTGCAGTATTACTGTAGTGTACTTTCAGCTGTAGTATTACTGTAGTACTGGTACATTGTACAGAACTGTAGTATTACTGTAGTACTGGTACATTGTACAGAACACACGTGTGAACGATGGTAAAATAATAATATAATAATAATATAATAACATGACTTTGGACTCGACTGTCGTGACTTTGTTTCTGTGATTGTTCGGTTTGTGTTTCTTTATGTATTTTTACTTCTTACCAAACAGTTATTGACATGTTTAAACATGTTTAATAAAATAAAGGTCTTGTGTAGTGTATTATTGATGAAATTCTGATTTATTGTATTTGTCTCGCCTTAAACGTTGTAATAAATGCTTTTATAGCACGTGTTACATCTTATACTTATGACGATTACCACAATAAAACAAACCGGAACTACAGTTAATATAAACACCTTAAATAGATTAAAGTTGTTATTGCACAAACACGCGTCATTTGAACTAAACCTGCGCAAACTTTGCCCCGGGACGTGCCGCGGTCGCACCGGGACGTGCCGCGGTCGCACCGGGACGTGCCGCGGTCAAACGCGTTTGTCACCGCGGAAACAAACGCGTTAAACCGCCGCGTAACTCGACCCGGGACTGACACCTCCACACACTTTATTAAACCGCGTCGAAACGTCCCGATCCGCCCCGCGTCAGCCGCATCTGTCCCCGGGGACGGTCACCGGACACCGGGAGCCGTGCCCGGGGGGCCCCGCGGCGGCTCCTGGCCCCGGGTTTTCACACGCGCTCCGTGGGAAACATCACGGCTCCGCGCGGCGCTACCTTTTTTCCCCCGAATCCCGATTAGCCGCTAGCAGCCGTTAGCCTAGCATTGCCGACGGGCCGATGCGACGCTAGAGAGGCCGTTGTCATGGTAACCTACAGTAACCTACAGTAGCCAGCGTCCAGCTGCAGGCGGCGGCCATGTTCCGACTGTAACGGTCAAACTCAACGACTCTTTTGAGCGATAAACTCGGATTTATCAGGCCTAAACTCGGGCTTAACCGAGGCTAACGCGAAGCTAACTTGAGGCTAAACGGCGGATGGTGACATTAATAATGATTAAAAACATGAATGACTCTAAACAAACACTCAAACTGCCGAGGGCCCGTGTACCACCAGACGTACACGTACCACAGTTTGACAATCACTGTTTACACTGTTGTTGTTGTTGTTATATTATTATTACATTATTATTGTTGTTGTTGTTGTTGTTGTTGTTGTTGTTGTTGTTTTATGGCGGTTGGCATCCAAGTGTTGCATTACCGCCAGACTTTATTCCTCAGACTTTACCGTTGTTTACTCCAGAGCCTTTGAACTGTCACGTGATTAGATAGTTCAAAGTGACAGAATGAAGTAGAACGTGACAGTCATCGATTAAACCACTATCTTTGGAATCGTTGATGTTTTTAGTCTTTAATGAAATAAAACGTGCGAACTATTTTGAATTTACAGGGAATAAATGTGAGTTCTTTTGCTTTTTTCCATCACAAATGGGAGGAATTGGTCCTTCGTGGACTTTAAACTGTGTTCACAAACTTTCTAAAGATAAAAGCAGAATTTGTCGACCTACAGCCGCAAGATGGCCGCC
>NW_027316456.1:137951-160451 GCF_026437365.1 Eucyclogobius newberryi | reverse complement strand
CATAAATCTAGAGCTTTGTCTTTGGACTCAGTCCAACTGTCAATCACACGCTCCATCAAGACCCGAGATACTTGACCTCCTCCACCTGGGGCAAGGACTCCCCACCCACCTGGAGAGGACAAGGACCCTCCACCCACCTGGAGAGGACAAGGACCCCCCACCCACCTGGAGAGGACAAGGACCCTCCACCCACCTGGAGAGGACAAGGACCCCCCACCCACCTGGAGAGGACAAGGACCCCCCACCCACCTGGAGAGGACAAGGACCCCCCACCCACCTGGAGAGGACAAGGACCCTCCACCCACCTGGAGAGGACAAGGACACACCTGGAGAGCACAGCCCTGAGGAGTCCCTCATGCACTGGGCACAGGTCTGGAAAAAGGCCCTATGGGACGAAGGTTATTTTGTGTTTTTATTAAGATTTTTCATTTTTTAACATGGAATTTACAGAACAGAAAATAACTGAAAACCTTCGTAGAACATTAAGATCACAGACAAACGAGAGAGTTTTGTTGTGACGGATGAAGAATGGGAAAATGTTCAGAACCTCCTCAGCTCCTCCTCATCACCTCCTCAGCTCCTCCTCAGCTCCTCCTCATCACCTCCTCATCACCTCCTCAGCTCCTCCTCAGCTCCTCCTCAGCTCCTCCTCATCACCTCCTCAGCTCCTCCTCAGCTCCTCCTCAGCTCCTCCTCATCACCTCCTCAGCTCCTCCTCAGCTCCTCCTCAGCTCCTCCTCATCACCTCCTCAGCTCCTCCTCAGCTCCTCCTCAGCTCCTCCTCAGCACCTCCTCAGCTCCTCCTCAGCACCTCCTCAGCACCTCCTCAGCACCTCCTCATCACCTCCTCAGCTCCTCCTCAGCACCTCCTCAGCTCCTCCTCAGCACCTCCTCAGCACCTCCTCAGCTCCTCCTCAGCACCTCCTCATCACCTCCTCAGCTCCTCCTCAGCACCTCCTCAGCTCCTCCTCAGCTCCTCCTCATCACCTCCTCAGCTCCTCCTCAGCACCTCCTCAGCTCCTCCTCAGCACCTCCTCAGCACCTCCTCAGCTCCTCCTCAGCTCCTCCTCATCACCTCCTCAGCTCCTCCTCAGCACCTCCACGTGTTTCTGCATCGCTCACACTTCTGCTCTTTTCACGTCTCGCTCTGATTCTGCTGAAATCCTGACGCGGCAAGATTTTCCTCTTCTCAGCATCGTCTGTCACAGGCCGACTAAACCAGGTATAAACCAGCTCTAAACCAGGACTAAACCAGGACTAAACCAGCTCTAAACCAGGACTAAACCAGGATTAAACCAGCTCTAAACCAGCTCTAAACCAGGACTAAACCAGGACTAAACCAGCTCTAAACCAGCTCTAAACCAGGACTAAACCAGGACTAAACCAGGACTAAACCAGCTCTAAACCAGGACTAAACCAGGACTAAACCAGGACTAAACCAGTTCTAAACCAGCTCTAAACCAGGTCTTGTTGGACACATTTCTGGATCAATAGCTTTTTCCCTTGAGAGAGTTTTTAATGAGACAAAACTTGGACTGAACCTGGACTCGGGCTAAATTTAACCAGAGCTACAGGGAATTCTCTGAAAGAAACGACCAGATCGGACATTTTACACATTTTACACATTTTACACATTTTATAGTCTCTGTAGTCTCTATAGTGTGTAAAGATGAAACTCAAACAAACCTTTAAGAAACCTTTTTACATTTAAGACTTATTTCCCCTAAAACTCAGACTAAAATAAGCCCAAGACTAACTAGTAAAGCGGGTCTAAAGCGAGTGTAAAGCGGGACTAAAGCGGGTCTAAAGCGGGTCTAAAGCGGGTCTAAAGCGGTTCTAAACTGGGTCTAAACTGGGTCTAAAGCAGGACTAAAGCAGGTCTAAAGCTGGACTAAAGCGGGTCTAAACTGGGTCTAAACTTTGTCTAAAGCAGGACTAAAGCAGGACTAAAGCAGGTCTACATCAGAGTCTAAACTGTGATGTTGTTGTTTACTCGGTTTCCGCTGCAGATAAACTTAATCAGTCGATGACATCATTAACCTGCACATGAACTTCCTGTTTGAGATTCGCATCGGCCAATAAGAGGCCAGCGACTCTAAAACAGCATCAGAGACTTTTGAACTCACTGTAAATACTCTAAAGTACTCTAAAATACACTCTGTATCTTCATCTGCATCAGTGACAGTCGGGATTTTTGGACACATTTGGACTCTTCTTGGACACATTTGGACTCTTCTTGGACACATTTGGACTCTTCTTAGATACATTTGTACTCTTCTTGGACACATTTGGACTCTTCTTAGACACATTTGTACTCTTCTTGGACACATTTGGACTCTTCTTAGACATATTTGTACTCTTCTTGGACACATTTGGACTCTTCTTGGACTCTTCTTGGACACATTTGGACTCTTAGACACATTTGGACTCTTCTTGGACACATTTGTACTCTTCTCAGACACATTTGGACTCTTCTTGGACACATATGGACACATTTGGACTCTTCTTAGACACATTTGGACTCTTCTTGGACACATTTGGACTCTTGGACACATTTGGACTCTTCTGAGACACATTTGGACTATTCTTGGACACATTTGGACTCTTCTTGGACACATTTTGGCTCTTCTTGGACACATTTGGACTCTTCTTTGACACATTTGGACACATTTGGACTCTTCTTGGACACATTTGGACTCTTCTTGGACACATTTGGACCCTTCTTGGACACATTTAGACTCTTGGACACATTTGGACTCTTCTTGGACACATTTGGACTCTTCTTGCACACATTTGGACTCTTCTTGGATACATTTGGACTCTTCTTGGACACATTTAGACTCTTGGACACATTTGGACTCTTCTTGGACACATTTGGACACATTTGGACTCTTCTTGGACACATTTGGACTCTTCTTGGACACATTTTGGCTCTTCTTGGACACAGTTGGACTCTTCTTGGACACATTTGGACACATTTGGACTCTTCTTGGACACATTTGGACTCTTCTTGGACACATTTGGACCCTTCTTGGACACATTTGGACTCTTCTTGGACACATTTGGACTCTTCTTGCACACATTTGGACTCTTCTTGGATACATTTGGACTCTTCTTGGACACATTTAGACTCTTGGACACATTTGGACTCTTCTTGGACACATTTGGACTCTTGGACACATTTAGACTCTTCTTGGACACATTTGGACTCTTGGACACATTTAGACTCTTCTAGGACACATTTGGACTCTTCTTGGACACATTTGGACTCTTGGACACATTTGGACTCTTCTTGGACACATTTGGACTCTTCTTGGACACATTTAGACTCTTGGACACATTTGGACTCTTCTTGGACACATTTGGACTCTTGGACACATTTAGACTCTTATTGGACACATTTGGACTCCTGGACACATTTAGACTCTTCTTGGACACATTTGGACTCTTCTTGGACACATTTGGACTCTTGGACACATTTAGACTCTTCTTGGACACATTTGGACTCTTCTTGGACACATTTGGACACATTTGGACTCTTCTTGGACACATTTGGACTCTTCTTGGACGCATTTGGACTCTTCTTGGACACATTTGGACACATTTGGACTCTTCTTGGACACATTTGGACTCTTCTTGGACACATTTGGACTCTTCTTGGACACATTTAGACACATTTGGACTCTTCTTGGACACATTTGGACTCTTCTTGGACACATTTGGACTCTTCTTGGACACATTTGGACTCTTCTTGGACACATTTTGGCTCTTCTTGGACACAGTTGGACTCTTCTTGGACACATTTGGACTCTTCTTGGACACATTTGGACTCTTCTTGGACACATTTAGACTCTTGGACACATTTGGACTCTTCTTGGACACATTTGGACTCTTCTTGGACACATTTGGACTCTTCTTGGACACATTTAGACACATTTGGACTCTTTTTGGACAGATTTGGACTCTTCTTGGACACATTTGGACTCTTCTTGGACACATTTGGACTCTTCTTGGACACATTTGGACACATTTGGACTCTTCTTGGACACATTTGGACTCTTCTTGGACACATTTGGACTCTTCTTGGACACATTTGGACTCTTCTTGGACACAATTAGACACATTTGGACTCTTCTTGGACACATTTGGACTCTTCTTGGACACATTTGGACTCTTCTTGGACACATTTTGGCTCTTCTTGGACACAGTTGGACTCTTCTTGGACACATTTGGACTCTTCTTGGATACATTTGGACTCTTCTTGGACACATTTAGACTCTTGGACACATTTGGACTCTTCTTGGACACATTTGGACACATTTGGACTCTTCTTGGACACATTTGGACTCTTCTTGGACACATTTGGACTCTTCTTGGACACATTTGTACTCTTCTCAGACACATTTGGACTCTTCTTGGACACATATGGACACATTTGGACTCTTCTTAGACACATTTGGACTCTTCTTGGACACATTTGGACTCTTGGACACATTTGGACTCTTCTGAGACACATTTGGACTATTCTTGGACACATTTGGACTCTTCTTGGACACATTTTGGCTCTTCTTGGACACATTTGGACTCTTCTTTGACACATTTGGACACATTTGGACTCTTCTTGGACACATTTGGACTCTTCTTGGACACATTTGGACCCTTCTTGGACACATTTAGACTCTTGGACACATTTGGACTCTTCTTGGACACATTTGGACTCTTCTTGCACACATTTGGACTCTTCTTGGATACATTTGGACTCTTCTTGGACACATTTAGACTCTTGGACACATTTGGACTCTTCTTGGACACATTTGGACACATTTGGACTCTTCTTGGACACATTTGGACTCTTCTTGGACACATTTTGGCTCTTCTTGGACACAGTTGGACTCTTCTTGGACACATTTGGACACATTTGGACTCTTCTTGGACACATTTGGACTCTTCTTGGACACATTTGGACCCTTCTTGGACA
Source organism: Eucyclogobius newberryi (assembly GCF_026437365.1). Classification (NCBI taxonomy): domain Eukaryota; kingdom Metazoa; phylum Chordata; class Actinopteri; order Gobiiformes; family Gobiidae; genus Eucyclogobius; species Eucyclogobius newberryi. The sequence continues at coordinate 155,473 of NW_027316456.1, read as the reverse complement.
CATTTGGACTCTTCTTGGACACATTTGGACTCTTCTTGCACACATTTGGACTCTTCTTGGATACATTTGGACTCTTCTTGCACACATTTAGACTCTTGGACACATTTGGACTCTTCTTGGACACATTTGGACTCTTGGACACATTTAGACTCTTCTTGGACACATTTGGACTCTTGGACACATTTAGACTCTTCTAGGACACATTTGGACTCTTCTTGGACACATTTGGACTCTTGGACACATTTGGACTCTTCTTGGACACATTTGGACTCTTCTTGGACACATTTAGACTCTTGGACACATTTGGACTCTTCTTGGACACATTTGGACTCTTGGACACATTTAGACTCTTATTGGACACATTTGGACTCCTGGACACATTTAGACTCTTCTTGGACACATTTGGACTCTTCTTGGACACATTTGGACTCTTGGACACATTTAGACTCTTCTTGGACACATTTGGACTCTTCTTGGACACATTTGGACACATTTGGACTCTTCTTGGACACATTTGGACTCTTCTTGGACGCATTTGGACTCTTCTTGGACACATTTGGACACATTTGGACTCTTCTTGGACACATTTGGACTCTTCTTGGACACATTTGGACTCTTCTTGGACACATTTAGACACATTTGGACTCTTCTTGGACACATTTGGACTCTTCTTGGACACATTTGGACTCTTCTTGGACACATTTGGACTCTTCTTGGACACATTTTGGCTCTTCTTGGACACAGTTGGACTCTTCTTGGACACATTTGGACTCTTCTTGGACACATTTGGACTCTTCTTGGACACATTTAGACTCTTGGACACATTTGGACTCTTCTTGGACACATTTGGACTCTTCTTGGACACATTTGGACTCTTCTTGGACACATTTAGACACATTTGGACTCTTTTTGGACAGATTTGGACTCTTCTTGGACACATTTGGACTCTTCTTGGACACATTTGGACTCTTCTTGGACACATTTGGACACATTTGGACTCTTCTTGGACACATTTGGACTCTTCTTGGACACATTTGGACTCTTCTTGGACACATTTGGACTCTTCTTGGACACAATTAGACACATTTGGACTCTTCTTGGACACATTTGGACTCTTCTTGGACACATTTGGACTCTTCTTGGACACATTTTGGCTCTTCTTGGACACAGTTGGACTCTTCTTGGACACATTTGGACTCTTCTTGGATACATTTGGACTCTTCTTGGACACATTTAGACTCTTGGACACATTTGGACTCTTCTTGGACACATTTGGACACATTTGGACTCTTCTTGGACACATTTGGACTCTTCTTGGACACATTTGGACTCTTCTTGGACACATTTAGACTCTTGGACACATTTGGACTCTTCTTGGACACATTTGGACACATTTGGACTCTTCTTGGACACATTTGGACTCTTCTTGGACACATTTGGACTCTTCTTGGACACATTTGGACTCTTCTTGGACACATTTGGACTCTTCTTGGACACATTTTGGCTCTTCTTGGACACAGTTGGACTCTTCTTGGACACATTTGGACTCTTCTTGGATACATTTGGACTCTTCTTGGACACATTTAGACTCTTGGACACATTTGGACTCTTCTTGGACACATTTGGACTCTTCTTGGACACATTTGGACTCTTCTTGGACACATTTAGACTCTTGGACACATTTGGACTCTTCTTGGACACATTTGGACTCTTGGACACATTTAGACTCTTATTGGACACATTTGGACTCCTGGACACATTTAGACTCTTCTTGGACACATTTGGACTCTTCTTGGACACATTTGGACTCTTGGACACATTTAGACTCTTCTTGGACACATTTGGACTCTTCTTGGACACATTTGGACACATTTGGACTCTTCTTGGACACATTTGGACTCTTCTTGGACGCATTTGGACTCTTCTTGGACACATTTGGACACATTTGGACTCTTCTTGGACACATTTGGACTCTTCTTGGACACATTTGGACTCTTCTTGGACACATTTAGACACATTTGGACTCTTCTTGGACACATTTGGACTCTTCTTGGACACATTTGGACTCTTCTTGGACACATTTGGACTCTTCTTGGACACATTTTGGCTCTTCTTGGACACAGTTGGACTCTTCTTGGACACATTTGGACTCTTCTTGGACACATTTGGACTCTTCTTGGACACATTTAGACTCTTGGACACATTTGGACTCTTCTTGGACACATTTGGACTCTTCTTGGACACATTTGGACTCTTCTTGGACACATTTAGACACATTTGGACTCTTTTTGGACAGATTTGGACTCTTCTTGGACACATTTGGACTCTTCTTGGACACATTTGGACTCTTCTTGGACACATTTGGACACATTTGGACTCTTCTTGGACACATTTGGACTCTTCTTGGACACATTTGGACTCTTCTTGGACACATTTGGACTCTTCTTGGACACATTTAGACACATTTGGACTCTTCTTGGACACATTTGGACTCTTCTTGGACACATTTGGACTCTTCTTGGACACATTTTGGCTCTTCTTGGACACAGTTGGACTCTTCTTGGACACATTTGGACTCTTCTTGGATACATTTGGACTCTTCTTGGACACATTTAGACTCTTGGACACATTTGGACTCTTCTTGGACACATTTGGACACATTTGGACTCTTCTTGGACACATTTGGACTCTTCTTGGACACATTTGGACTCTTCTTGGACACATTTAGACTCTTGGACACATTTGGACTCTTCTTGGACACATTTGGACACATTTGGACTCTTCTTGGACACATTTGGACTCTTCTTGGACACATTTGGACTCTTCTTGGACACATTTGGACTCTTCTTGGACACATTTGGACTCTTCTTGGACACATTTTGGCTCTTCTTGGACACAGTTGGACTCTTCTTGGACACATTTGGACTCTTCTTGGATACATTTGGACTCTTCTTGGACACATTTAGACTCTTGGACACATTTGGACTCTTCTTGGACACATTTGGACTCTTCTTGGACACATTTGGACCCTTCTTGGACACATTTACACTCTTGGATACATTTGGACTCTTCTTGGACACATTTGGACTCTTCTTGCACACATTTGGACTCTTCTTGGATACATTTGGACTCTTCTTGGACACATTTAGACTCTTGGACACATTTGGACTCTTCTTGGACACTTTTGGACTCTTGGACACATTTAGACTCTTCTTGGACACATTTGGACTCTTAGACACATTTAGACTCTTCTAGGACACATTTGGACTCTTCTTGGACACATTTAGACTCTTGGACACATTTGGACTCTTCTTGGACACATTTGGACTCTTGGACACATTTAGACTCTTATTGGACACATTTGGACTCTTCTTGGACATATTTGGACTCTTGGACACATTTGGACTCTTCTTGGACACATTTGGACTCTTGGACACATTTAGACTCTTCTTGGACACATTTGGACTCTTCTTGGACACATTTGGACTCTTCTTGGACACATTTGGACTCTTCTTGGACACATTTGGACTCTTCTTGGACACATTTAGACACATTTGGACTCTTCTTGGACACATTTGGACTCTTCTTGGACACATTTTGGCTCTTCTTGGACACAGTTGGACTCTTCTTGGACACATTTGGACTCTTCTTGGATACATTTGGACTCTTCTTGGACACATTTTGACTCTTGGACACATTTGGACTCTTCTTGGACACATTTGGACACATTTGGCCTCTTCTTGGACACATTTGGACTCTTCTTGGACACATTTGGACTCTTCTTGGACACATTTGGACTCTTCTTGGACACATTTTGGCTCTTCTTGGACACAGTTGGACTCTTCTTGGACACATTTGGACTCTTCTTGGATACATTTGGACTCTTCTTGGACACATTTAGACTCTTGGACACATTTGGACTCTTCTTGGACACATTTGGACTCTTCTTGGACACATTTAGACTCTTGGATACATTTGGACTCTTCTTGGACACATTTGGACTCTTCTTGCACACATTTGGACTCTTCTTGGATACATTTGGACTCTTCTTGGACACATTTAGACTCTTGGACACATTTGGACTCTTCTTGGACACATTTGGACTCTTCTTGGACACATTTAGACTCTTGGACACATTTGGACTCTTCTTGGACGCATTTGGAATCTTGGACACATTTAGACTCTTCTAGGACACATTTAGACTCTTCTTGGACACATTTGGACTCTTGGACACATTTGGACTCTTCTTGGACACATTTGGACTCTTCTTGGACACATTTAGACTCTTGGACACATTTTGACTCTTCTTTGACACATTTGGACTCTTGGACACATTTAGACTCTTATTGGACACATTTGGACTCTTGGACACATTTAGACTCTTCTTGGACACATTTGGACTCTTCTTGGACACATTTGGACTCTTGGACACATTTAGACTCTTCTTGGACACATTTGGACTCTTGGACACATTTAGACTCTTCTTGGACACATTTGGACTCTTCTTGGACACATTTGGACTCTTCTTGGACACATTTGGACTCTTCTTGGACACATTTGGACACATTTGGACTCTTCTTGGACACATTTGGACTCTTCTTGGACACATTTGGACACATTTGGACTCTTCTTGGGCACATTTGGACTCTTCTTGGACACATTTGGACTCTTCTTGGACACATTTAGACACATTTGGACTCTTCTTGGACACATTTGGACTCTTTTTGGACACATTTGGACTCTTCTTGGACACATTTGGACTCTTCTTGGACACATTTTGGCTCTTCTTGGACACAGTTGGACTCTTCTTGGACACATTTGGACTCTTCTTGGATACATTTGGACTCTTCTTGGACACATTTAGACTCTTGGATACATTTGGACTCTTCTTGGACACATTTGGACACATTTGGACTCTTCTTGGACACATTTGGACTCTTCTTGGACACATTTAGACACAATTGGACTCTTCTTGGACACATTTGGACTCTTCTTGGACACATTTGGACTCTTCTTGGACACATTTGGACACATTTGGACTCTTCTTGGATACATTTAGACTCTTGGACACATTTGGACTCTTCTTGGACACATTTAGACACATTTGGACTCTTCTTGGACACATTTGGACTCTTCTTGGACACATTTGGACTCTTCTTGGACACATTTGGACACATTTGGACTCTTCTTGGACACATTTGGACTCTTCTTGGACACATTTGGACACATTTGGACTCTTCTTGGGCACATTTGGACTCTTCTTGGACACATTTGGACTCTTCTTGGACACATTTAGACACATTTGGACTCTTCTTGGACACATTTGGACTCTTTTTGGACACATTTGGACTCTTCTTGGACACATTTGGACTCTTCTTGGACACATTTTGGCTCTTCTTGGACACAGTTGGACTCTTCTTGGACACATTTGGACTCTTCTTGGATACATTTGGACTCTTCTTGGACACATTTAGACTCTTGGATACATTTGGACTCTTCTTGGACACATTTGGACACATTTGGACTCTTCTTGGACACATTTGGACTCTTCTTGGACACATTTAGACACAATTGGACTCTTCTTGGACACATTTGGACTCTTCTTGGACACATTTGGACTCTTCTTGGACACATTTGGACACATTTGGACTCTTCTTGGATACATTTAGACTCTTGGACACATTTGGACTCTTCTTGGACACATTTAGACACATTTGGACTCTTCTTGGACACATTTGGACTCTTCTTGGACACATTTGGACTCTTCTTGGACACATTTGGACACATTTGGACTCTTCTTGGATACATTTAGACTCTTGGACACATTTGGACTCTTCTTGGACACATTTAGACACATTTGGACTCTTCTTGGACACATTTGGACTCTTCTTGGACACATTTGGACTCTTCTTGGACACATTTGGACTCTTCTTGGACACATTTTGGCTCTTCTTGGACACAGTTGGACTCTTCTTGGACACATTTGGACTCTTCTTGGACACATTTGGACTCTTCTTGGACACATTTAGACTCTTGGACACATTTGGACTCTTCTTGGACACATTTGGACTCTTCTTGGACACATTTGGACTCTTCTTGGACACATTTAGACACATTTGGACTCTTTTTGGACAGATTTGGACTCTTCTTGGACACATTTGGACTCTTCTTGGACACATTTGGACTCTTCTTGGACACATTTGGACACATTTGGACTCTTCTTGGACACATTTGGACTCTTCTTGGACACATTTGGACTCTTCTTGGACACATTTGGACTCTTCTTGGACACAATTAGACACATTTGGACTCTTCTTGGACACATTTGGACTCTTCTTGGACACATTTGGACTCTTCTTGGACACATTTTGGCTCTTCTTGGACACAGTTGGACTCTTCTTGGACACATTTGGACTCTTCTTGGATACATTTGGACTCTTCTTGGACACATTTAGACTCTTGGACACATTTGGACTCTTCTTGGACACATTTGGACACATTTGGACTCTTCTTGGACACATTTGGACTCTTCTTGGACACATTTGGACTCTTCTTGGACACATTTAGACTCTTGGACACATTTGGACTCTTCTTGGACACATTTGGACACATTTGGACTCTTCTTGGACACATTTGGACTCTTCTTGGACACATTTGGACTCTTCTTGGACACATTTGGACTCTTCTTGGACACATTTTGGCTCTTCTTGGACACAGTTGGACTCTTCTTGGACACATTTGGACTCTTCTTGGATACATTTGGACTCTTCTTGGACACATTTAGACTCTTGGACACATTTGGACTCTTCTTGGACACATTTGGACTCTTCTTGGACACATTTGGACTCTTCTTGGACACATTTAGACTCTTGGACACATTTGGACTCTTCTTGGACACATTTGGACTCTTGGACACATTTAGACTCTTATTGGACACATTTGGACTCCTGGACACATTTAGACTCTTCTTGGACACATTTGGACTCTTCTTGGACACATTTGGACTCTTGGACACATTTAGACTCTTCTTGGACACATTTGGACTCTTCTTGGACACATTTGGACACATTTGGACTCTTCTTGGACACATTTGGACTCTTCTTGGACGCATTTGGACTCTTCTTGGACACATTTGGACACATTTGGACTCTTCTTGGACACATTTGGACTCTTCTTGGACACATTTGGACTCTTCTTGGACACATTTAGACACATTTGGACTCTTCTTGGACACATTTGGACTCTTCTTGGACACATTTGGACTCTTCTTGGACACATTTGGACTCTTCTTGGACACATTTTGGCTCTTCTTGGACACAGTTGGACTCTTCTTGGACACATTTGGACTCTTCTTGGACACATTTGGACTCTTCTTGGACACATTTAGACTCTTGGACACATTTGGACTCTTCTTGGACACATTTGGACTCTTCTTGGACACATTTGGACTCTTCTTGGACACATTTAGACACATTTGGACTCTTTTTGGACAGATTTGGACTCTTCTTGGACACATTTGGACTCTTCTTGGACACATTTGGACTCTTCTTGGACACATTTGGACACATTTGGACTCTTCTTGGACACATTTGGACTCTTCTTGGACACATTTGGACTCTTCTTGGACACATTTGGACTCTTCTTGGACACATTTAGACACATTTGGACTCTTCTTGGACACATTTGGACTCTTCTTGGACACATTTGGACTCTTCTTGGACACATTTTGGCTCTTCTTGGACACAGTTGGACTCTTCTTGGACACATTTGGACTCTTCTTGGATACATTTGGACTCTTCTTGGACACATTTAGACTCTTGGACACATTTGGACTCTTCTTGGACACATTTGGACACATTTGGACTCTTCTTGGACACATTTGGACTCTTCTTGGACACATTTGGACTCTTCTTGGACACATTTAGACTCTTGGACACATTTGGACACATTTGGACTCTTCTTGGACACATTTGGACTCTTCTTGGACACATTTGGACTCTTCTTGGACACATTTGGACTCTTCTTGGACACATTTGGACTCTTCTTGGACACATTTTGGCTCTTCTTGGACACAGTTGGACTCTTCTTGGACACATTTGGACTCTTCTTGGATACATTTGGACTCTTCTTGGACACATTTAGACTCTTGGACACATTTGGACTCTTCTTGGACACATTTGGACTCTTCTTGGACACATTTGGACCCTTCTTGGACACATTTACACTCTTGGATACATTTGGACTCTTCTTGGACACATTTGGACTCTTCTTGCACACATTTGGACTCTTCTTGGATACATTTGGACTCTTCTTGGACACATTTAGACTCTTGGACACATTTGGACTCTTCTTGGACACTTTTGGACTCTTGGACACATTTAGACTCTTCTTGGACACATTTGGACTCTTAGACACATTTAGACTCTTCTAGGACACATTTGGACTCTTCTTGGACACATTTAGACTCTTGGACACATTTGGACTCTTCTTGGACACATTTGGACTCTTGGACACATTTAGACTCTTATTGGACACATTTGGACTCTTCTTGGACATATTTGGACTCTTGGACACATTTGGACTCTTCTTGGACACATTTGGACTCTTGGACACATTTAGACTCTTCTTGGACACATTTGGACTCTTCTTGGACACATTTGGACTCTTCTTGGACACATTTGGACTCTTCTTGGACACATTTGGACTCTTCTTGGACACATTTAGACACATTTGGACTCTTCTTGGACACATTTGGACTCTTCTTGGACACATTTTGGCTCTTCTTGGACACAGTTGGACTCTTCTTGGACACATTTGGACTCTTCTTGGATACATTTGGACTCTTCTTGGACACATTTTGACTCTTGGACACATTTGGACTCTTCTTGGACACATTTGGACACATTTGGCCTCTTCTTGGACACATTTGGACTCTTCTTGGACACATTTGGACTCTTCTTGGACACATTTGGACTCTTCTTGGACACATTTTGGCTCTTCTTGGACACAGTTGGACTCTTCTTGGACACATTTGGACTCTTCTTGGATACATTTGGACTCTTCTTGGACACATTTAGACTCTTGGACACATTTGGACTCTTCTTGGACACATTTGGACTCTTCTTGGACACATTTAGACTCTTGGATACATTTGGACTCTTCTTGGACACATTTGGACTCTTCTTGCACACATTTGGACTCTTCTTGGATACATTTGGACTCTTCTTGGACACATTTAGACTCTTGGACACATTTGGACTCTTCTTGGACACATTTGGACTCTTCTTGGACACATTTAGACTCTTGGACACATTTGGACTCTTCTTGGACGCATTTGGAATCTTGGACACATTTAGACTCTTCTAGGACACATTTAGACTCTTCTTGGACACATTTGGACTCTTGGACACATTTGGACTCTTCTTGGACACATTTGGACTCTTCTTGGACACATTTAGACTCTTGGACACATTTTGACTCTTCTTTGACACATTTGGACTCTTGGACACATTTAGACTCTTCTTGGACACATTTGGACTCTTGGACACATATAGACTCTTCTTGGACACATTTGGACTCTTCTTGGACACATTTGGACTCTTGGACACATTTAGACTCTTCTTGGACACATTTGGACTCTTGGACACATTTAGACTCTTCTTGGACACATTTGGACTCTTCTTGGACACATTTGGACTCTTCTTGGACACATTTGGACTCTTCTTGGACACATTTGGACACATTTGGACTCTTCTTGGACACATTTGGACTCTTCTTGGACACATTTGGACACATTTGGACTCTTCTTGGGCACATTTGGACTCTTCTTGGACACATTTGGACTCTTCTTGGACACATTTAGACACATTTGGACTCTTCTTGGACACATTTGGACTCTTTTTGGACACATTTGGACTCTTCTTGGACACATTTGGACTCTTCTTGGACACATTTTGGCTCTTCTTGGACACAGTTGGACTCTTCTTGGACACAGTTGGACTCTTCTTGGACACATTTGGACTCTTCTTGGATACATTTGGACTCTTCTTGGACACATTTAGACTCTTGGACACATTTGGACTCTTCTTGGACACATTTGGACACATTTGGACTCTTCTTGGACACATTTGGACTCTTCTTGGACACATTTGGACTCTTCTTGGACACATTTAGACTCTTGGACACATTTGGACACATTTGGACTCTTCTTGGACACATTTGGACTCTTCTTGGACACATTTGGACTCTTCTTGGACACATTTGGACTCTTCTTGGACACATTTGGACTCTTCTTGGACACATTTTGGCTCTTCTTGGACACAGTTGGACTCTTCTTGGACACATTTGGACTCTTCTTGGATACATTTGGACTCTTCTTGGACACATTTAGACTCTTGGACACATTTGGACTCTTCTTGGACACATTTGGACTCTTCTTGGACACATTTGGACCCTTCTTGGACACATTTACACTCTTGGATACATTTGGACTCTTCTTGGACACATTTGGACTCTTCTTGCACACATTTGGACTCTTCTTGGATACATTTGGACTCTTCTTGGACACATTTAGACTCTTGGACACATTTGGACTCTTCTTGGACACTTTTGGACTCTTGGACACATTTAGACTCTTCTTGGACACATTTGGACTCTTAGACACATTTAGACTCTTCTAGGACACATTTGGACTCTTCTTGGACACATTTAGACTCTTGGACACATTTGGACTCTTCTTGGACACATTTGGACTCTTGGACACATTTAGACTCTTATTGGACACATTTGGACTCTTCTTGGACATATTTGGACTCTTGGACACATTTGGACTCTTCTTGGACACATTTGGACTCTTGGACACATTTAGACTCTTCTTGGACACATTTGGACTCTTCTTGGACACATTTGGACTCTTCTTGGACACATTTGGACTCTTCTTGGACACATTTGGACTCTTCTTGGACACATTTAGACACATTTGGACTCTTCTTGGACACATTTGGACTCTTCTTGGACACATTTTGGCTCTTCTTGGACACAGTTGGACTCTTCTTGGACACATTTGGACTCTTCTTGGATACATTTGGACTCTTCTTGGACACATTTTGACTCTTGGACACATTTGGACTCTTCTTGGACACATTTGGACACATTTGGCCTCTTCTTGGACACATTTGGACTCTTCTTGGACACATTTGGACTCTTCTTGGACACATTTGGACTCTTCTTGGACACATTTTGGCTCTTCTTGGACACAGTTGGACTCTTCTTGGACACATTTGGACTCTTCTTGGATACATTTGGACTCTTCTTGGACACATTTAGACTCTTGGACACATTTGGACTCTTCTTGGACACATTTGGACTCTTCTTGGACACATTTAGACTCTTGGATACATTTGGACTCTTCTTGGACACATTTGGACTCTTCTTGCACACATTTGGACTCTTCTTGGATACATTTGGACTCTTCTTGGACACATTTAGACTCTTGGACACATTTGGACTCTTCTTGGACACATTTGGACTCTTCTTGGACACATTTAGACTCTTGGACACATTTGGACTCTTCTTGGACGCATTTGGAATCTTGGACACATTTAGACTCTTCTAGGACACATTTAGACTCTTCTTGGACACATTTGGACTCTTGGACACATTTGGACTCTTCTTGGACACATTTGGACTCTTCTTGGACACATTTAGACTCTTGGACACATTTTGACTCTTCTTTGACACATTTGGACTCTTGGACACATTTAGACTCTTCTTGGACACATTTGGACTCTTGGACACATATAGACTCTTCTTGGACACATTTGGACTCTTCTTGGACACATTTGGACTCTTGGACACATTTAGACTCTTCTTGGACACATTTGGACTCTTGGACACATTTAGACTCTTCTTGGACACATTTGGACTCTTCTTGGACACATTTGGACTCTTCTTGGACACATTTGGACTCTTCTTGGACACATTTGGACACATTTGGACTCTTCTTGGACACATTTGGACTCTTCTTGGACACATTTGGACACATTTGGACTCTTCTTGGGCACATTTGGACTCTTCTTGGACACATTTGGACTCTTCTTGGACACATTTAGACACATTTGGACTCTTCTTGGACACATTTGGACTCTTTTTGGACACATTTGGACTCTTCTTGGACACATTTGGACTCTTCTTGGACACATTTTGGCTCTTCTTGGACACAGTTGGACTCTTCTTGGACACATTTGGACTCTTCTTGGATACATTTGGACTCTTCTTGGACACATTTAGACTCTTGGATACATTTGGACTCTTCTTGGACACATTTGGACACATTTGGACTCTTCTTGGACACATTTGGACTCTTCTTGGACACATTTAGACACAATTGGACTCTTCTTGGACACATTTGGACTCTTCTTGGACACATTTGGACTCTTCTTGGACACATTTGGACACATTTGGACTCTTCTTGGATACATTTAGACTCTTGGACACATTTGGACTCTTCTTGGACACATTTAGACACATTTGGACTCTTCTTGGACACATTTGGACTCTTTTGGACACATTTGGACTCTTCTTGGACTCTTCTTGGACACATTTGGACTCTTCTTGGATACATTTGGACTCTTGGACACATTTAGACTCTTCTTGGACACATTTGGACTCTTCTTGGACACATTTGGACTCTTGGACACATTTAGACTCTTCTTGGACACATTTGGACTCTTGGACACATTTAGACTCTTCTTGGACACATTTGGACTCTTCTTGGACACATTTGGACTCTTCTTGGACACATTTGGACTCTTCTTGGACACATTTTGGCTCTTCTTGGACACAGTTGGACTCTTCTTGGACACATTTGGACTCTTCTTGGATACATTTGGACTCTTCTTGGACACATTTAGACTCTTGGATACATTTGGACTCTTCTTGGACACATTTGGACACATTTGGACTCTTCTTGGACACATTTGGACTCTTCTTGGACACATTTTGGCTCTTCTTGGACACAGTTGGACTCTTCTTGGACACATTTGGACTCTTCTTGGATACATTTGGACTCTTCTTGGACACATTTAGACTCTTGGATAAATTTGGACTCTTCTTGGACACATTTGGACACATTTGGACTCTTCTTGGACACATTTGGACTCTTCTTGGACACATTTGGTCTCTTCTTGGACACATTTGGACTCTTCTTGGACACATTTGGACTCTTCTTGGACACATTTGGACTCTTCTTGGACACATTTTGGCTCTTCTTGGACACAGTTGGACTCTTCTTGGACACATTTGGACTCTTCTTGGATACATTTGGACTCTTCTTGGACACATTTAGACTCTTGGACACATTTGGACTCTTCTTGGACACATTTGGACACATTTGGCCTCTTCTTGGACACATTTGGACTCTTCTTGGACACATTTGGACTCTTCTTGGACACATTTGGACTCTTCTTGGACACATTTTGGCTCTTCTTGGACACAGTTGGACTCTTCTTGGACACATTTGGACTCTTCTTGGATACATTTGGACTCTTCTTGGACACATTTAGACTCTTGGACACATTTGGACTCTTCTTGGACACATTTGGACTCTTCTTGGACACATTTAGACTCTTGGATACATTTGGACTCTTCTTGGACACATTTGGACTCTTCTTGCACACATTTGGACTCTTCTTGGATACATTTGGACTCTTCTTGGACACATTTAGACTCTTGGACACATTTGGACTCTTCTTGGACACATTTGGACTCTTCTTGGACACATTTAGACTCTTGGACACATTTGGAATCTTCTTGGACACATTTGGAATCTTGGACACATTTAGACTCTTCTAGGACACATTTAGACTCTTCTTGGACACATTTGGACTCTTGGACACATTTGGACTCTTCTTGGACACATTTGGACTCTTCTTGGACACATTTAGACTCTTGGACACATTTTGACTCTTCTTTGACACATTTGGACTCTTGGACACATTTAGACTCTTATTGGACACATTTGGACTCTTGGACACATTTAGACTCTTCTTGGACACATTTGGACTCTTCTTGGACACATTTGGACTCTTGGACACATTTAGACTCTTCTTGGACACATTTGGACTCTTGGACACATTTAGACTCTTCTTGGACACATTTGGACTCTTCTTGGACACATTTGGACACATTTGGACTCTTCTTGGGCACATTTGGACTCTTCTTGGACACATTTGGACTCTTCTTGGACACATTTAGACACATTTGGACTCTTCTTGGACACATTTGGACTCTTTTTGGACACATTTGGACTCTTCTTGGACACATTTGGACTCTTCTTGGACACATTTTGGCTCTTCTTGGACACAGTTGGACTCTTCTTGGACACATTTGGACTCTTCTTGGATACATTTGGACTCTTCTTGGACACATTTAGACTCTTGGATACATTTGGACTCTTCTTGGACACATTTGGACACATTTGGACTCTTCTTGGACACATTTGGACTCTTCTTGGACACATTTAGACACAATTGGACTCTTCTTGGACACATTTGGACTCTTCTTGGACACATTTGGACTCTTCTTGGACACATTTGGACTCTTCTTGGACACATTTGGACACATTTGGACTCTTCTTGGATACATTTAGACTCTTGGACACATTTGGACTCTTCTTGGACACATTTAGACACATTTGGACTCTTCTTGGACACATTTGGACTCTTTTGGACACATTTGGACTCTTCTTGGACTCTTCTTGGACACATTTGGACTCTTCTTGGATACATTTGGACTCTTGGACACATTTAGACTCTTCTTGGACACATTTGGACTCTTCTTGGACACATTTGGACTCTTGGACACATTTAGACTATTCTTGGACACATTTGGACTCTTGGACACATTTAGACTCTTCTTGGACACATTTGGACTCTTCTTGGACACATTTGGACTCTTCTTGGACACATTTGGACTCTTCTTGGACACATTTGGACTCTTCTTGGACACATTTTGGCTCTTCTTGGACACAGTTGGACTCTTCTTGGACACATTTGGACTCTTCTTGGATACATTTAGACTCTTGAATACATTTGGACTCTTCTTGGACACATTTGGACACATTTGGACTCTTCTTGGACACATTTGGACTCTTCTTGGACACATTTGGACTCTTCTTGGACACATTTGGACACATTTGGACTCTTCTTACGTCATAAGGCGCTGGTACAGCTGGCAGCCCGGTGTAAACGCTCTCTCTTCTTTCTCACACTTATTGTGCTTTATCTCCTATATTTTGTAAATATTGTTAGTATATTTTTTCTATTTTACTGTACGATAGGGACACGCGCTGGAATAGTTTTTTAATTCAACTGTTTTAGACTTTTTTCGGCTGGATTTGAGCGTTTTTCGTTGCGTTCGTTGTGTTGTTGTGACGTGAGCTAGCTCCGCCCCCCGCGCCCTCCGGCCGTGCTAAAGTACGGCGTGTCGTCGGTACACGTTTATGTACACGTTTATGTACACGTTTATATGAAAGAGGAACTTAACGAACGATCGGGACACGCACTGGAATCGCTTTAAATTAACTTGTTTTGACTTTATTCGGCTGGATTGAGTGTTTTCGTCGTGTCGTGGCGATGTGTTTTGGCTCTGAGTACCCCGGCCCCGCCCCCCGGCTCCGGCCCCGCCCCCCGGCCGGTGCCGTACCGCGTTTCCACAAAGGAGGAACTCATGAAACTGCGGAGAACAGTCGTCTTACCCGGAGATCGTCACGTTATCCCGTCGCAATACTGACCTAACCTAATACTGATGTGCAATTCTGTCATATGTGCAATTACTGTGAAATTCATGTGCAATCTATGTGCTGTCGTGACACATATTCATGTGCAATTACTGTCGGGATCACATGCAATGGTATTTATTTATTTATTTGTCTATGGTAGTTTTTATTTATTTATAGGAGATCTTCTACTGAAAGTGTTTTTCAGACTTCCTATAAGTGATCTGTTCTTCTGTATCTACCTCTGTATCTACCTGCGTTGCACCAATGAAATTTCCCCATGTGGGACAATAAAGGAATATCTTATCTTATCTTATCTTCTTGGACACATTTGGACTCTTCTAGGACACATTTAGACTCTTCTTGGACACATTTAGACACATTTGGACTCTTCTTGGACACATTTGGACTCTTCTTGGACACATTTGGACTCTTCTTGGACACATTTGGACTCTTCTTGGACACATTTTGGCTCTTCTTGGACACATTTGGACTCTTCTTGGATACATTTGGACTCTTCTTGGACACATTTAGACTCTTGGACACATTTGGACTCTTCTTGGACACATTTGGACTCTTCTTGGACACATTTAGACTCTTCTTGCACACATTTGGACTCTTCTTGGATACATTTGGACTCTTCTTGGACACATTTAGACTCTTGGACACATTTGGACTCTTCTTGGACACATTTGGACTCTTGGACACATTTAGACTCTTCTTGGACACATTTGGAATCTTGGACACATTTAGACTCTTCTAGGACACATTTGGACTCTTCTTGGACACATTTGGACTCTTGGACACATTTAGACTCTTCTTGCACACATTTGGACTCTTCTTGGACACATTTGGACTCTTCTTGGACACATTTGGACTCTTGGACACATTTAGACTCTTCTTGCACACATTTGGACTCTTCTTGGACACATTTGGACTCTTCTTGGACACATTTAGACTCTTGGACACATTTTGACTCTTCTTTGACACATTTGGACTCTTGGACACATTTAGACTCTTCTTGGACACATTTGGACTCTTCTTGGACACATTTGGACTCTTGGACACATTTAGACTCTTCTTGGACACATTTGGACTCTTCTTGGACACATTTGGACTCTTCTTGGACACATTTGGACTCTTCTTGGACACATTTGGACACATTTGGACTCTTCTTGGACACATTTGGACTCTTCTTGGACACATTTGGACACAGTTGGACTCTTCTTGGACACATTTGGACTCTTTTTGGACACATTTAGACACATTTGGACTCTTCTTGGACACATTTGGACTCTTTTTGGACACATTTGGACTCTTCTTGGACACATTTGGACTCTTCTTGGACACATTTTGGCTCTTCTTGGACACAGTTGGACTCTTCTTGGACACATTTGGACTCTTCTTGGATACATTTGGACTCTTCTTGGACACATTTTGGCTCTTCTTGGACACAGTTGGACTCTTCTTGGACACATTTGGACTCTTCTTGGATACATTTGGACTCTTCTTGGACACATTTAGACTCTTGGATACATTTGGACTCTTCTTGGACACATTTGGACACATTTGGACTCTTCTTGGACACATTTGGACTCTTCTTGGACACATTTAGACACAATTGGACTCTTCTTGGACACATTTGGACTCTTTTTGGACACATTTGGACTCTTCTTGGACACATTTTGGCTCTTCTTGGACACAGTTGGACTCTTCTTGGACACATTTGGACTCTTCTTGGATACAT
>NW_027316456.1:120451-132951 GCF_026437365.1 Eucyclogobius newberryi | reverse complement strand
CTAGAGGACAGGGTGGGACACTCTTACAGAGACTAGAGGACTGGGTGGGACACTCTTACAGAGACTAGAGGACAGGGTGGGACACTCTTACAGAGACTAGAGGACAGGGTGGGACACTCTTACAGAGACTAGAGGACAGGGTGGGACCCTCTTACAGAGACTAGAGGACTGGGTGGGACACTCTTACAGAGACTAGAGGACAGGGTGGGACCCTCTTACAGAGACTAGAGGACTGGGTGGGACACTCTTACAGAGACTAGAGGACAGGGTGGGACCCTCTTACAGAGACTAGAGGACAGGGTGGGACCCTCTTACAGAGACTAGAGGACTGGGTGGGACACTCTTACAGAGACTAGAGGACAGGGTGGGACACTCTTACAGAGACTAGAGGACTGGGTGGGACACTCTTACAGAGACTAGAGGACAGGGTGGGACACTCTTACAGAGACTAGAGGACAGGGTGGGACACTTACAGAGACTAGAGGACTGGGTGGGACCCTCTTACAGAGACTAGAGGACAGGGTGGGACCCTCTTACAGAGACTAGAGGACTGGGTGGGACACTCTTACAGAGACTAGAGGACAGGGTGGGACCCTCTTACAGAGACTAGAGGACAGGGTGGGACACTCTTACAGAGACTAGAGGACAGGGTGGGACCCTCTTACAGAGACTAGAGGACAGGGTGGGACCCTCTTACAGAGACTAGAGGACTGGGTGGGACACTCTTACAGAGACTAGAGGACAGGGTGGGACCCTCTTACAGAGACTAGAGGACTGGGTGGGACACTCTTACAGAGACTAGAGGACAGGGTGGGACACTCTTACAGAGACTAGAGGACAGGGTGGGACCCTCTTACAGAGACTAGAGGACAGGGTGGGACCCTCTTACAGAGACTAGAGGACTGGGTGGGACACTCTTACAGAGACTAGAGGACTGGGTGGGACACTCTTACAGAGACTAGAGGACAGGGTGGGACCCTCTTACAGAGACTAGAGGACTGGGTGGGACACTCTTACAGAGACTAGAGGACAGGGTGGGACCCTCTTACAGAGACTAGAGGACTGGGTGGGACACTCTTACAGAGACTAGAGGACAGGGTGGGACACTCTTACAGAGACTAGAGGACTGGGTGGGACACTCTTACAGAGACTAGAGGACAGGGTGGGACACTCTTACAGAGACTAGAGGACAGGGTGGGACACTCTTACAGAGACTAGAGGACTGGGTGGGACACTCTTACAGAGACTAGAGGACAGGGTGGGACACTCTTACAGAGACTAGAGGACAGGGTGGGACACTCTTACAGAGACTAGAGGACTGGGTGGGACACTCTTACAGAGACTAGAGGACAGGGTGGGACACTCTTACAGAGACTAGAGGACAGGGTGGGACACTTACAGAGACTAGAGGACTGGGTGGGACCCTCTTACAGAGACTAGAGGACAGGGTGGGACCCTCTTACAGAGACTAGAGGACTGGGTGGGACACTCTTACAGAGACTAGAGGACAGGGTGGGACCCTCTTACAGAGACTAGAGGACTGGGTGGGACACTCTTACAGAGACTAGAGGACAGGGTGGGACCCTCTTACAGAGACTAGAGGACAGGGTGGGACCCTCTTACAGAGACTAGAGGACTGGGTGGGACACTCTTACAGAGACTAGAGGACTGGGTGGGACACTCTTACAGAGACTAGAGGACAGGGTGGGACACTCTTACAGAGACTAGAGGACAGGGTGGGACACTTACAGAGACTAGAGGACTGGGTGGGACACTCTTACAGAGACTAGAGGACAGGGTGGGACCCTCTTACAGAGACTAGAGAACTGGGTGGGACACTCTTACAGAGACTAGAGGACAGGGTGGGACCCTCTTACAGAGACTAGAGGACTGGGTGGGACACTCTTACAGAGACTAGAGGACAGGGTGGGACACTCTTACAGAGACTAGAGGACTGGGTGGGACACTCTTACAGAGACTAGAGGACAGGGTGGGACACTCTTACAGAGACTAGAGGACTGGGGGGCATCACTGGCCCCGCCCTAAACTGGTTAAGGTCTTATCTGGAAGACAGGAAGTACTTTATGTCTCAGACCACATGCCCCTGACCTGTGGGGGGGCCACAAGGGTCAGTCCTGGGACCCCTTCTGTTCAACCTCTACATGCTGCCGTAGGTCACATGACACGCAGTGAACATGTGTCCAATCACAATGATGCAGACGAGTCAGATCTATGTTTCAGTGTCACAGGTGAATCTGGACCAGTGGATTGTCTCTGTCACTGCATCAGGTCAGTGTGTGGAGCGGCCTCCTGCTGGTGCCAGAGGGCCTCCTGCTGGTGCCAGAGGGCCTCCTGCTGGTGCCAGAGGGCCTCCTGCTGGTGCCAGAGGCCTCCTGCTGGTGCCAGAGGCCTCCTGCTGGTGCCAGAGGGCCTCCTGCTGGTGCCAGAGGCCTCCTGCTGGTGCCAGAGGCCTCCTGCTGGTGCCAGAGGGCCTCCTGCTGGTGCCAGAGGGCCTCCTGCTGGTGCCAGAGGCCTCCTGCTGGTGCCAGAGGGCCTCCTGCTGGTGCCAGAGGGCCTCCTCTGGCACCAGCAGGAGGCCCTCTAGAGGGCCTCCTGCTGGTGCCAGAGGCCTCCTGCTGGTGCCAGAGGGCCTCCTGCTGGTGCCAGAGGGCGCATGGGGACTGGAAATATGCAACAGAGAGAGAAATCTGGGCAAAACATTCCTTTTTATAGTTTCAATCTTTTCACTTAAAGGTCTTTTTTATAGTTGTAAAAAATGATCATAATCTCCAGATAATATAAAATCCAAAGTTAAATGTGTTTTATTTTGTGACATTGAGGTGAATCCCAGAAGTCACATCAGGTTCTACTTAAAACTTTTGCCTCCTACAAAGGATTTGTTCAAACCTTTAAAGGATCCATACCAAAGGTCCCGTTTTGACTGCTCTTCACCGTTAAAACGACACAATATTTACTTTTGTAAACTGCTCTAGAAACAATCCTAGTTTTCATCCCTCTTAAACCTCCACCTCTGACCAGGACAAGTTTTACTTCAACATTTTATTTGAGTAACTTTATCTTTGTCAAAGTAAAAACAGCATTCCACTTCATATACTGGGCCACTGCGCCCTCTGCTGGAGAGTTTGGGATTGCACCGCAGCAAACACGGCTCAGTCATTGGAAAAAACATGAACAAACATAAGATAAAGACAAGATCTGAGTCATTCATTAAGAAAGTGGACATATTCATGCAGATTTAATCCTCACACATGCAGTGAACAGAGTTTGTGGGTCACATATTTTCACTTTGTGTACTTTTCCACACAATCATTTTAAAACATTTTCATGCCTAAAAGTATCAGCCGAACTGTCAAAATAAAACAGACTAAACGGAGGTTGATTAAGACTCTTTCCACGTGGTTCACATTTCCGTCAGAAGGAGGCGCTCGGCGTGACTCGGTGGTTTTGTGGTTTTGCGGCGTGTTGGTTCAAACAGATAAATAATAAACGTGTAAATAAGTTAAACGAGTGTCACGACTGCAGCGCGTCGAGCCTCCGCAGGACTGCGGCCGCCAGCTTCCTGTAGGCGTCGGCCTGAAACACAAAACGGCATCTGAAAAACGCTTGAGTGAAAAGAACGTGAGCTGCAAGAGAACGGGGCAAACCTCGGCGCTGTCCGGTGCTGAAACCACCACAGGTTTACCACTGTCTGACGTCTCTCTGATGCTGAGATGGAGAGGAACGTCACCTATGGCAACACAACACAGATCCGACTCGTCATATGATACAGCGCGGCGCAGAGCGCGGCGCAGACTGCAGTACACTCTAGAATCATGAAACACGAGTAGTTTTACCGAGGAAGGGCACTCCCAAAGTCAGAGCCAGATTCTTGGCTCCATCTGAACCGAAGATGTGCGTCTGATGTTGACAGTTTGGACACTGGAACACACTCATGTTCTGCACCAGCCCGAGAACCTGCAGAGAACAACTCAACTTACACTTCCTCAAATGCAGAAGAATCTGGACATCATAAACCTCTCGGCCCAAACAAAGCCTCTCGTTTGTGTCTCTAAAATGCAGAAGTTTTGTTCTGAACATTAGAACGTTCTCTAACGTTCAGAACAAAATGTATCATTCCTCGACCTGTTTTAGTCCTGGTTAAAATATAGTTAAGACCTCATTTAGTCCTTGTTCTAGTCCTGTCCAACCATCTTGAAAGTCTTAGGACTTAATCATAATAGAAATCAAACCATCAAACTATTTCTGTAGTCACATCACACAGATGGGAAAACAAAAGGAGAGTTCTGGTCCCTGTTCTCCTGGTCCCCGTTCTCCTGGTCCCCGTTCTCCTGGTCCCCGTTCTCCTGGTCCCCGTTCTCCTGGTCCCCGTCCTTCTGGTCCCCGTTCTTCTGGTCCCCGTTCTTCTGGTCCCTGTTCTCTAAAAACAGCTGCACATTAAATCTGACCGGAACGTGAACTTTGTTGAACATTTCCGCTCCTCGTCGAGCGTCCAGCAGCGCGATGTCCTGAGGAGTGGACACGATGACCGCTCCTGAAGAACAAGCGAAGGAAACAAATGACCAGACGCCACGATAAAGGAACGACATCCGAGCGGGAGACGGACCTGCGACGGGCACGTTCTGCGAGATAGAGAGCTGCACGTCTCCTGTTCCTGGAGGCATGTCCACCACTAGGAGGTCCAGCTGTCCCCAGTCCACCTGCAAGAGGAAACACTGTTAAAGACAAGATCCCCAGTCCACCTGCAAGAAGAAACACTGTTAAAGACAAGATCCCCAGTCCACCTGCAAGAAGAAACACTGTTAAAGACAAGACCCCCAATCCACCTGCAAGAAGAAACACTTTTAAAGACAAGACCCCCAGTCCACCTGCAAGAAGAAACACTTTTAAAGACAAGATCCCCAGTCCACCTGCAAGAAGAAACACTGTTAAAGACCCGATCCCCAGTCCACCTGCAAGAAGAAACACTGTTAAAGACAAGATCCCCAGTCCACCTGCAAGAGGAAACACTGTTAAAGACAAGATCCCCAGTCCACCTGCAAGAAGAAACACTGTTAAAGACAAGATCCCCAGTCCACCTGCAAGAAGAAACACTGTTAAAGACTTGATCCCCAGTCCACCTGCAAGAAGAAACACTGTTAAAGACCCGATCCCCAGTCCACCTGCAAGAAGAAACACTGTTAAGGACAAGATCCCCAATCCACCTGCAAGAAGAAACACTGTTAGAAGACAAGATCCCCAGTCCACCTGCAAGAAGAAACACTGTTAAAGACCCGATCCCCAGTCCACCTGCAAGAAGAAACACTGTTAAAGAGAAGATCCCCAGTCCACCTGCAAGAAGAAACACTGTAAGAAGACAAGATCCCCCAGTCCACCTGCAAGAAGAAACACTGTTAAAGACAAGATCCCCAATCCACCTGCAAGAAGAAACACTGTAAGAAGACAAGATCCCCAGTCCACCTGCAAGAAGAAACACTGTTAAAGACAAGATCCCCAGTCCACCTGCAAGAAGAAACACTGTTAAAGACCCGATCCCCAGTCCACCTGCAAGAAGAAACACTGTTAAAGACAAGATCCCCAGTCCACCTGCAAGAAGAAACACTGTTAAGGACAAGATCCCCAGTCCACCTGCAAGAGGAAACACTGTTAAAGACAAGATCCCCAGTCCACCTGCAAGAAGAAACACTGTTAAAGACAAGATCCTCAGTCCACCTGCAAGAAGAAACACTGTAAGAAGACAAGATCCCCAATCCACCTGCAAGAAGAAACACTGTAAGAAGACAAGATCCCCAGTCCACCTGCAAGAAGAAACACTGTTAAAGACAAGATCCCCAGTCCACCTGCAAGAAGAAACACTGTTAGAAGACAAGATCCCCAGTCCACCTGCAAGAAGAAACACTGTTAGAAGACAAGATCCCCAGTCCACCTGCAAGAGGAAACACTGTTAAAGACAAGATCCCCAGTCCACCTGCAAGAAGAAACACTGTTAAAGACCCGATCCCCAGTCCACCTGTAAGAAGAAACACTGTTAAAGACAAGATCCCCAGTCCACCTGCAAGAAGAAACACTGTTAAAGACAAGATCCCCAGTCCACCTGCAAGAAGAAACACTGTTAAAGACAAGATCCCCAGTCCACCTGCAAGAGGAAACACTGTTAAAGACAAGATCCCCAGTCCACCTGCAAGAAGAAACACTGTTAAAGACAAGATCCCCAGTCCACCTGCAAGAAGAAACACTGTTAAAGACTTGATCCCCAGTCCACCTGCAAGAAGAAACACTGTTAAAGACCCGATCCCCAGTCCACCTGCAAGAAGAAACACTGTTAAGGACAAGATCCCCAGTCCACCTGCAAGAAGAAACACTGTTAGAAGACAAGATCCCCAGTCCACCTGCAAGAAGAAACACTGTTAAAGACAAGATCCCCAATCCACCTGCAAGAAGAAACACTGTTAAGGACAAGATCCCCAATCCACCTGCAAGAAGAAACACTGTTAGAAGACAAGATCCCCAGTCCACCTGCAAGAGGAAACACTGTTAAAGACAAGATCCCCAGTCCACCTGCAAGAAGAAACACTGTTAAAGACCCGATCCCCAGTCCACCTGCAAGAAGAAACACTGTAAGAAGACAAGATCCCCAGTCCACCTGCAAGAAGAAACACTGTAAGAAGACAAGATCCCCAATCCACCTGCAAGAAGAAACACTGTAAGAAGACAAGATCCCCAATCCACCTGCAAGAAGAAACACTGTAAGAAGACAATATCCCCAATCCACCTGCAAGAAGAAACACTGTTAAAGACAAGATCCCCAGTCCACCTGCAAGAAGAAACACTGTTAAAGACAAGATCCCCAGTCCACCTGCAAGAGGCAACACTGTTAAAGACAAGATCCCCAGTCCACCTGCAAGAAGAAACACTGTTAAAGACCCGATCCCCAGTCCACCTGCAAGAAGAAACACTGTTAAAGACAAGATCCCCAGTCCACCTGCAAGAAGAAACACTGTTAAAGAGAAGATCCCCAGTCCACCTGCAAGAAGAAACACTGTTAAAGAGAAGATCCCCAGTCCACCTGCAAGAAGAAACACTGTAAGAAGACAAGATCCCCAGTCCACCTGCAAGAAGAAACACTGTAAGAAGACAAGATCCCCAGTCCACCTGCAAGAAGAAACACTGTAAGCAGACAAGATCCCCAGTCCACCTGCAAGAGGAAACACTGTTAGAAGACAAGATCCCCAGTCCACCTGCAAGAAGAAACACTGTTAAGGACAAGATCCCCAATCCACCTGCAAGAAGAAACACTGTAAGCAGACAAGATCCCCAGTCCACCTGCAAGAAGAAACACTGTTAAAGACCCGATCCCCAGTCCACCTGCAAGAAGAAACACTGTTAAGGACAAGATCCCCAATCCACCTGCAAGAAGAAACACTGTAAGCAGACAAGATCCCCAGTCCACCTGCAAGAAGAAACACTGTTAAAGACCCGATCCCCAGTCCACCTGCAAGAAGAAACACTGTTAAATAGAAGATCCCCAGTCCACCTGCAAGAAGAAACACTGTAAGAAGACAAGATCCCCAGTCCACCTGCAAGAAGAAACACTGTAAGAAGACAAGATCCCCAGTCCACCTGCAAGAAGAAACACTGTTAAAGACCCGATCCCCAGTCCACCTGCAAGAAGAAACACTGTTAAAGACAAGATCCCCAGTCCACCTGCAAGAAGAAACATCTGAATATTGAAGTATGATATTCACTAAAACTACTTTGTGTATAAAATACGTGGTAAATATCTCGACGATGTAACGGCGTTTTCACCTGTCGCAGCAGCTTCTCCACCGCCGACATCACCATGAGCCCTCGCCACACGATGGGCGCGGCGTCGCCCACGAGGAAGCCCATGGACATGCTGCACACAACACAACACACGTTACACACACTACACAACACACACCAGGAAGCCCATGGACATGCTGCACACAACACAACACACGTTACACACACTACACAACACACACCAGGAAGCCCATGGACATGCTGCACACAACACAACACACGTTACACACACTACACAACACACACCAGGAAGCCCATGGACATGCTGCACACAACACAACACACGTTACACACACTACACAACACACACCAGGAAGCCCATGGACATGCTGCACACAACACAACACACGTTACACACACTACACAACACACACCAGGAGACAGAGGAAACTATAACACTTCTTACATTATGATTTTGACATAGTATGAAATGATAATTCACTTTGATCATAAATATTATCAATCTAAAGCCTTCAGTCACATATTTACACCTTTATTTGGTTAAAAATGAAAGTATAAAGTCTAAACGTTCAGTAGAAATGATGATTTGAGCGTGGAGCTCTAGAATAATGCTTATTCACCAGGGAACGCCGTAGTTCCGGAGCGGGATCATCAGATTGTCTGGAAAACACCATTTGATGATGTTGATTATGTTTATGTTGAATGTGTGAATGATTTAAAAGTGTTAACGTGTTTTACTGTCGGAGAGCTCGGGACTTCCCTTCAGGTTCATGAGTTTGGGGATGGACGGCCCGTAAACGTCAGCGTCCAGCAAACCCACCGATCTGGACTGAAGAGGGGGCAGACATGAAGCGTTTAGACACTTTATTATGGAGGAAAAACATGACATTTTAATCTCAATAACAACAATAACACTGCTTTTTGTTTCTTTTCCTGTTTGGATCAAATAGATCTAATCAGTGAAGTAAATATTAAATATTGCTTTGATTTTTCTGTCATCAAGTGAAAATATATATAAAAATAATAAAATTAATTTAAAAACATTTGATGAATTAAAAGAATAAACATAAAAATATATAAATAAAATAAATCAATAAAATAAATTAATAAAAAAGTAAATTAAATAGAACAAAATTAAAATTAATAAATAACAAAATAAAAATATAAAAATAAATAACAAAATTAAATATTAAATTAAATGAAATAAAAATGAATAAATAAAAATACATAAAATAATAGCAGCTCTTATGTGACACTCACTGGGTCGTTTTCAGCCAGTCCCAGAGCCAGATTCACTACAAAACAGACAAACAAAGGTTAAAAACACATTCAGTCAAACGAGAACGTGGTTAAAATAAAAGACTTGTCACGAAACGATGCAAACGAACTGTAGATGAGTTTGGCGTTTGTAAAAGTGCAGATGTGCGTTCATGTCGGGGTCGTAAATGAATACTTTATGGGAATGTCTACAGAGAAATTGCATGGGTTTTTTGTGCCGCGGCTCCTGAAACTGCTGGGCTATTTGACTGTTCTGCAGCCACGGCCATACTTTATACCTTTTTTAAATCAATCAGCACCAAAACTACCACGACAAACTCGTATAAACTTAACTAATTATGGGTTTGGTGGTAAAGAACCTGTGGTACATATTTATTATAGTTTCACTTCGGTTAAGTTGCAGTTTGTGAAGAAAAATAAGAGTTTAAAGTGACAGGAAGTGGAGCCGAGTCCCTCTGTGATGTCATCAGTGTGCGACACAGAGACAGTTTAAACCATGATTGGACTAAATAAAGGTGTTTTATGGTGTTATTGTGTGTCAGGTCAGAATTGTTGTGTCATTTATGTGGAGTTTGGCTCTTGTTTACAGTCTGGTTGCTATGGTAACAGCTGTGGAACGACCTCTGACCTCTACCTGTGTCATATTTGTGCTCGTGTCCAACCAGGAAGTACAATTATAAACTTTACACAAATGGGCAGAATGTTTAGTCAAATCTGAAATATAATTGTGTACCCGTGTTTACCTGCAGTACCCGTGTTTACCTGCAGTACCCGTGTTTACCCGTGTTTACCTGCAGTACCCGCGTTTACCTGCAGTACCCGTGTTTACCTGCAGTACCCGTGTTTACCTGCAGTACCCGTGTTTACCCGTGTTTACCTGCAGTACCCGTGTTTACCTGCAGTACCCGTGTTTACCCGTGTTTACCTGCAGTACCCGCGTTTACCTGCAGTACCCGTGTTTACCTGCAGTACCCGTGTTTACCTGCAGTACCCGTATTTACCTGCAGTACCCGCGTTTACCTGCAGTACCCGCGTTTACCTGCAGTACCCGCGTTTACCCGTAGTACCCGCGTTTACCTGCAGTACCCGCGTTTACCTGCAGTACCCGGGTTTACCCGTGTTTACCTGCAGTACCCGTGTTTACCTGCAGTACCTGCGTTTACCCGTGTTTACCTGCAGTACCCGTGTTTACCTGCAGTACCCGTATTTACCTGCAGTACCCGCGTTTACCTGCAGTACCCGCGTTTACCTGCAGTACCCGCGTTTACCCGTAGTACCCGCGTTTACCTGCAGTACCCGCGTTTACCTGCAGTACCCGGGTTTACCCGTGTTTACCTGCAGTACCCGTGTTTACCTGCAGTACCTGCGTTTACCCGTGTTTACCTGCAGTACCCGTGTTTACCTGCAGTACCCGCGTTTACCTGCAGTACCCGCGTTTACCCGCGTTAACCTGCAGTACCCGCGTTTACCCGTGTTTACCTGCAGTACCCGTGTTTACCCGTGTTTACCTGCAGTACCAGCATTTACCTGCAGTACGCGTGTTTACCTGCAGTACCCGTGTTTACCTGCAGTACCCGTGTTTACCCGTGTTTACCTGCAGTACCCGTGTTTACCCGCAGTACCTGTGTTTACCTGCAGTACCCGTGTTTACCCGTGTTTACCTGCAGTACCCGTGTTTACCTGCAGTACCCGTGTTTAACTGCAGTACCCGTGTTTACCCGTGTTTACCTACAGTACCCGTGTTTAACTGCAGTACCCGTGTTTACCCGTGTTTACCTGCAGTACCCGTGTTTACCTGCAGTGGTGGACTTTCCCACGCCTCCTTTTCCCGACGCCACGACGATGACCTGTTTGACCCCGGGGATGGGCTTCTGTTTGGGGAGACCTCGGGCCATCTGCTGCTTCTGCCGCTCCTGGAGGCTCTTACTGTCCACGGAGCGCTTCAACACAACGGAACACGATGTCACGGTTATTAGAATAAGCCATAATCGGGATTCATCGGGTCACAATGTAATCAAGAACCAAAACATGCCAATAATCGTGACCATTTTAGAAGCAAAATTAAGTATTTTAGTTCAATCCACAGACCAGAAAATAGACCTAATGTAAAGTACGTTTTTATCTGGTTGTTTTTGTCACATAAACCACTAAAGCTGGTCACAAGGGACAGTAACATCACGCGTCAGACACAATAATACAGACGCTAACATTTGATATCTTAACATCCCAAATTAAATATCAAATAAACAATCTCGTACAAAACAACTATGTAAACAGAAGGAAACAACACATCGTGAGTGAAAAGTCAGATTTAACCTCTAACATTAGCTTAATCCTGTCGTTCACATCATGTTTTAATCCTGAAAATTAATAATTACGGATTAATTTGCTAGATTTGGCGAAATTCCAACTTTTATTCTGAAATGACACTTCCTGTTTGACTGTGGCTAATGCTAACCGCTAACTTTGCTCTGACTGTGCCGTAAAGCTGTGATTTTGACCCGTCTCGTGCACTTTTCTGACCTGCCATCGTATCGACTGGACGCAGCGGCCCGGGACGCGCGTGACGTCCGCCGCAGCGCGTGAAACCGACGCGTTATTCACAGATAATCTCAGGAAATGCGACAGTCTGCTGTACGTGAACTGCGCCATGTTTGTGACTCACGAGGGCCGTGCACTGCGCATGCGCGAGAAATGTGACAAACGTAATTAATCATTTCAGTCCAAAAATAAACTAAACGAAAGATAACATAGAAGAGAAAATACTACTACTACTAATAATCACAATAAAACACCTTTTATTTAATGCAAGTATAATAATTTAACTATAATCGCTGGAAGAACCTCACTCATAATAATAAGATAATATATTCCTTTATTGTCCACACATGGGGAAATTTCGTTGTTGCACTGCAATAGATCCAGAGGGAAAGAACAGATAACTTATAGGAAGTTTCAAAAAAACACTCTTAATAGAAGAACTCTTATAAACTAAACAAAAAAACTCTTACTAACAAAACTCCTCTCATATCTTAATAGGGAATGGAGGAAAAAATAAAAAAAATTAAAAGATAAAGACAAAAATAAAATAATAATAAAATAAAATAACAATAATAAAATAAAGTAAAGTAAAAATAGCAAGCATAAGCCTAAATAATACTAATACTAATGGAAAGTAAATAAAACACTAACACTAGTTCGACAGTAATTGCACATGAATATGACGGTATTGCACATGAATATGACGGTATTGCACATGAATATGACAGTATTGCACATGAATATGACGGTATTGCACATGAATATGTCAGTATTGCACATGAATATGACAGTATTGCACATGAATATGTCAGTATTGCACATGAATATGTCAGTATTGCACATGAATATGACAGTATTGCACATGAATATGTCAGTAT
>NW_027316456.1:0-120351 GCF_026437365.1 Eucyclogobius newberryi | reverse complement strand
ATTAAACATATTGAAGTCTAATAAACTCTAAATTAAACATATTGAAGTCTAAAACTCCAAATTAAACATATTGAAGTCTAATAAACTCCAAATTAAACATTGAAGTCTAATAAACTCCAAATTAAACATATTGAAGTCTAATAAACTCCAAATTAAACATTGAAGTCTAATAAACTCCAAATTAAACATATTGAAGTCTAATAAACTCCAAATTAAACATATTGAAGTCTAAAACTCCAAATTAAACATATTGAAGTCTAATAAACTCCAAATTAAACATTGAAGTCTAATAAACTCCAAATTAAACATATTGAAGTCTAATAAACTCTAAATTAAACATATTGAAGTCTAAAACTCCAAATTAAACATATTGAAGTCTAATAAACTCCAAATTAAACATTGAAGTCTAATAAACTCTAAACTAAACATATTGAAGTCTAATAAACTCCAAATTAAACATATTGAAGTCTAATAAACTCTAAATTAAACATATTGAAGTCTAAAACTCCAAATTAAACATATTGAAGTCTAATAAACTCTAAATTAAACATATTGAAGTCTAATAAACTCCAAATTAAACATTGAAGTCTAATAAACTCTAAACTAAACATATTGAAGTCTAATAAACTCCAAATTAAACATATTGAAGTCTAATAAACTCCAAATTAAACATTGAAGTCTAATAAACTCTAAACTAAACATATTGAAGTCTAATAAACTCTAAACTAAACATATTGAAGTCTAATAAACTCCAAATTAAACATATTGAAGTCTAATAAACTCCAAATTAAACATATTGAAGTCTAATAAACTCTAAACTAAACATATTGAAGTCTAATAAACTCTAAATTAAACATGATAAACTCTAATAAACTCTAATCCTCCACAGATACCTGAGCCACAGGATTCTGCCTCAACAGACCAAGAAGAGGAAAGGCTCTCTGAGGAGGATGGCCAAACGCTTCACTCTCATTGGTCAGTCACGTCACATGGCCTTCTGAGGAGGACGGCCAGACGCTCTGCTCTCATTGGTCCGCCACGCTCTTTGTCTCCGCCTCCAGCGTCCTCACTTCAGCTGGTTTGTGTTTCAGACGGCGTTCTGTTCTACAGCCTGCGCTCTCCTCCGGTCAGAGTGCCCCGCAGCAGAGAAGAGGTCAGAGGTCAAACACTCCCGCTGACCGTTACCATGATCGTATCAAGACAAAAACATTTTTATCTTTAGTTCTCTGAACGTAAACATTACAGATTTTCTATTTAACACATAAAATCGTCCCATTTCTTCCTGCAAAGTCTGAACTCGCGTGTTTTTACCCACGTTTGGCCGTGGACCTCAATTTAACCGTATCGCTGTTGGTGATTTTAAACGACCGACTCTCGATCCCTCGATTAAATGTCCCGCCGAAAACCACGGCCTTCGTTCATGTTGCCCACGGTTACTCGAGGTCTGAAGCCCGGAGTTCTCCCCTCGTGTTTCCACGCGCTTGTTCACACACAAAATCAACACCATTCCACTTCACGTCGTTAGAACTCTAGTTTACGTCACCATAAGGTTTGCCCCCTCGTTTTTTGCTAGTTTACTTATTAGAATATGGATCAACATAAACAACAACAACAAAGGGGGAAGGCTAAAGAATGCAAAAAAACCCCACAAAGAACAAGCTTGACCCGGTAGAACATAAGGCAAGTAAAGGAGTAAAATAAAATTAAATAAATTCAATAAATTCAATAAATCAAATAAATTAAATGAAAATAGATGATAATAATAATAATAAAGTTCTGAATAATTGTCCCATTTTGTTTATTGATTTTTAAATGAGTCTATTTTTAAGTTTGTCTGCTATGATATTGTTTCTGTTTCTGTTTGAGCCATCCTTCTGTGAGGCCGTCTCCTCAGCTGTGATGTCCCGTTTCAGGTGAACGCCGTCCTGCAGCAGTTCCACGATAACGCCGGGCACTACGGGCACAGCGCCTGCTTCAAGGCCATGGTGCGGCACTATTACTGGTACTCCATGAGCCGGGACCTGTCCTGCTGGATCTCCCGCTGTCCTACCTGCGCCAACCGCTCCAAGAGGAAGTGGCTCCGCTGCAGCATCATGACCTGCACAAACTGCTGCGGCCCCGTGGAGAGGAAGCTTGGGCTCACCTTCCACAAGTACGACCACAGGGGTTAAAGGGTCTTAAAGGGTCTTAAAGGGCCCGTGGAGAGGAAGCTCGGGCTCACCTTCCACAAGTACGACCACAGGGGTTAAAGGGTCTTAAAGGGTCTTAAAGGGCCCGTGGAGAGGAAGCTCGGGCTCACCTTCCTCAAGTACGACCACAGGGGTTAAAGGGTCTTAAAGGGTCTTAAAGGGCCTTAAAGGGCCCGTGGAGAGGAAGCTCTGGCTCACCTTCCACAAGTACGACCACAGGGGTTAAAGGGTCTTAAAGGGCCCGTGGAGAGGAAGCTCGGACTCACCTTCCACAAGTACGACCACAGGGTTTAAAGGGTCTTAAAGGGCCCGTGGAGAGGAAGCTCAGGCTCACCTTCCATAAGTACGACCCCAGGGGCTTAAAGGGTCTTAAAGGGCCCGTGGAGAGGAAGCTCAGGCTCACCTTCCATAAGTACGACCCCAGGGGCTTAAAGGGTCTTAAAGGGTCTTAAAGGGCCCGTGGACAGGAAGCTCGGGCTCACCTTCCACAAGTACGACCACAGGGGTTAAAGGGTCTTAAAGGGTCTTAAGGCAAGGCAAGGCAAGGCAAGTTTATTTGTAGAGCACATTTCATACACAAGGCAATTCAAAGTGCTTCACAGCAGGAAAAATGCATTCAAATCACAAAGAAATTACAGAAACAGAAATACAATAAAATTAACTAACTTAAAAATTATCAATCCAACTGATTTTCTAAACTAATAAAATCACAAACAAAAGAGAAGAGTGCAAAGAAAAAATCCCTTCAGTCATATGCGCAGCTAAACAAAACTGTTTTTAGCTTAGATTTGAACATTGTCAGAGTAGAACCTGTCTCACATCTTCAGGAGGAATGTTCCAGATTTTAGCTGCATAAAACTGAAACGCAGATTCCCCATGTTTTGTCCTGACTCTGGGCACCAGCAGGAGGCCGGTCCATGTTTAGTCCTGACTCTGGCACCAGCAGGAGGCCGGTCCATGTTTAGTCCTGACTCTGGCACCAGCAGGAGGCCGGTCCATGTTTAGTCCTGACTCTGGCACCAGCAGGAGGCCGCTCCATGTTTAGTCCTGACTCTGGCACCAGCAGGAGGCTGGTCCCTGAGGTCCTCAGAGTCCGAGATGGTTCATATGGCACTAACATATCCAAGATGTACTTTGGTGCTAGGCCATGGAGAGACTTGTACACAAGCAGAGCTGCTTTAAAGTCTATTCTCTGAGCCACAGGGGGCAGTGCAGAGACCTGAGAACAGGACTAATGTGCTCATACTTCCTGGTTCTAGTCAGGACCCGAGCAGCAGCGTTCTGGATGTACTGCAGCTGTTTTACAGCTCGTTTGGAGAGGCCAGTGAGCAGGCCGTTACAGTAGTCTAATCTACTGGAGACAAACGCATGGATAAGTCTCTCCAAATCTGGTTTAGACATTATGTTTTTGATTTTGGCAATGTTTTTTAGATGGTAAAAAGCTGCTGATGTTATTGATTTGACGTGGCTATTAAAGTTCAAGTCTGAGTCCATTATTACCCCCAGATTTCTAATTTGGTTTGTAGGTTTTAGAGCGAGACTCTGGAGGTGACCGCTAACACTTTCTCTTTGTTTCTGTGGGCCAAAAACGATTATTTCAGTCTTGTCTGAGTTCAGCTGGAGAAAGTTGTTTTGCATCCACAAACTGATCTGTTGGATGCAGTGACAGAGTGAATCTACTGGTCCATAGTCACCTGCCGATAGTGAAACATAGATCTGAGTGTCGTCTGCATCATTGTGATAGGACACATTTTCACTGCGTATCAACTGACCTAACGGCAGCATGTAGAGGTTGAACAGAAGGGGACCCAGGACTGACCCTTGGGGCACTCCACAGGTCAGGGTCATGTGGTCTGAGACACAGCTACCAATTTCAACAAAGTACTTCCTGTCTTCCAGATAGGACCTTAACCAGTTTAGGGCAGTGCCAGTGATGCCCACCCAGTCCTCTAGTCTCTAAGAGGATCCCATGATCGACAGTGTCAAAAGCAGCACTCAGATCTAACAGAATTAAGACTGAGGCTTTGCCCGTGTCAGTGTTCAGGCGGATGTCATTTGTCACCTTGACAAGAGCAGTCTCAGTGCTGTGATGAGGTCTAAAACCTGACTGAAAAACATCAAATGAGTTGTTTATTAAGAGGAAATCTGTGAGCTGTTGGTAAACAACCTTTTCAAGGACTTTGCCCCAAAATGGTAGATTAGAGATGGGCCGGTAATGACTCAGTACTGCGGCATCAAGACTGCTCTTCTTTAGGAGAGGCTTTATGACCGCAGTTTTCAAAGACATTGGGAATGTTCCAGATTGAAGCGACATGTTAACTATGTGAGTGAATGGTGCTAACAAACTGTTCAGCACAGACTTTAGAAATTTGGTGGGTAACACATCAAGGCAGCATGTAGATGAACTCAGACTGGTGATGATCTCATGGACAGTTTTGTCAGTTACTGGTGCAAAGTGAGTTAGCTCTAAGTGTCTTGGTGGTTTTAGGGTAATTTTTTGCATTGTGGGATTTATAGCATTTTTAATGCCCTGAACTTTGTCATTAAAGAATAATGCAAACTCATTACACTTGGATGTGGAAATGAGTTCTAACGGCAGCTGAGCTGGAGGGTTTGTTAATCTGTTTACTGTGGCAAACAGGACACGCGAGTTGTTACTGCAGCTTCCAATTATTTCAGAAAAATATCTTTCCCTAGTTCTACATAAGATTAGGTTGTACATGTTCAGTTTTTCTTTGTAAATCTCTTTTTGAACCTGGAACTTTGACTTGCGCCATTTCCGTTCGGCCCTGCGGCACTCCCTTTTCTGTGCCCTGACCCAATCATCATTTCTCCACGGCGCCTTCTGCTTATTTTTAACCATTTTAGCCTTTATAGGGGCGATGGTGTCCAGAACATTCAAAACACTAGATGTAACAGAGTTCAACAAATCATTTACATTAGAACATGAGACATTTTCAAAGTTTATCATTTCCATAAACAGTGCACCTGTGCCATCACTTATGTGTCTCCTCTGAACAACTGCAGGACCAACCGGAGGTTTGGGAGAAACAGACAGGTCAAAGAAGACACAGAAATGATCAGACAGAGCAACATCGATCACATTAACATTTGAAATATTTACCCCCTTTGTAATTATGAGATCTAGAGTGTGTCTTAAAGGGTCTTAAAGGGTCTTAAAGGGTCCGTGGAGAGGAAGCTCAGGCTCACCTTCCACAAGTACGACAACAGAGGTTAAACGGTCTTAAAGGGCCCGTGGAGATGAAGCTCTTAAAGGGTCTGAGCGTGTTAAAGGGTCTGCGCACGTATTCTTGACAATAGCTTCAAAAATTTGTGCCATTTTATATTAATTTATTATCAGGACAGTCCGTCTCTGCAGTTCTTCTGATCTTCTCTCTCTGTCCTAGCTTCCCCATGGACAGTCCGTCTCTGCTGGCCCGCTGGCTGAAGGCGGCTGGACGTCCAAACTGGTACCCTCACCTCTGGTCCTCCGTCTGCTCCGTGCACTTCACTGACGACTGCTTCGATCGCTCCGGGGGCCGAGAAGTGCTCAAGGCCGACGCCGTGCCCACCGTCAAGACGCACGGGGACGAGGCGGTGAGGAACCAGGGACCGAACCAGGGACCGAACCAGGGACCGAACCAGGGACCGAACCAGGGACCGAACCAGGGACCGAACCAGGGACTGAACCAGGGACTGAACCAGGGACCGAACCAGGGACCGAACCAGGAAGTAAACCAGGGACTAAACAAGGAGAGAACCAGGAACTGAACAAGGAGAAAATCAGGGACTGAACCAGGAAGTAAACCAGGGACTAAACAAGGAGAGAACCAGGGACTGAACAAGGGACTGAACAAGGACAGAACCAGGCACTGAACCTGGGACAGAACCAGGGACTGACTGAGCTAGAACAGGAGAGATCCAGGAACTAAACCAGGGACAGACCGGCACAAAGCTGGATTAGTGGATTGTGGAGGTAACTTCAGAGTTCAGTCGCAGTTGTTCAGGTGGAATTATGGATTAGAACATTTTTGGATAAATTCTTGGCCTAAATTCAGAGCACTAAATCTCACTCTTGTTATGTCGTGTGTAAGTTGTTGTTGTTGTGATTTGTGATCAGATCCAGAACCTGAACGAGGGTCAAACTTCTGCCGAGGCGGACGACGATCAAGAGGTAAACTCTGATGTGTGGAGTTACAAACATCATGACGTTACGAACATCACGTTCTGTCACAAACATCTCGTTCTGTCACAAACATCTCGTTCTGTCACAAACATCTCGTTCTGTCACAAACATCACGTTCTGTCACAAACATCTCGTTCTGTCACAAACATCACGTTCTGTCACAAACATCACGTTCTGTCACAAACATCTCGTTCTGTCACAAACATCTCGTTCTGTCACAAACATCTCGTTCTGTCACAAACATCTCGTTCTGTCACAAACATCACGTTCTGTCACAAACATCACGTTCTGTCACAAACATCACGTTCTGTCACAAACATCTCGTTCTGTCACAAACATCTCGTTCTGTCACAAACATCACGTTCTGTCACAAACATCTCGTTCTGTCACAAACATCTCGTTCTGTCACAAACATCTCGTTCTGTCACAAACATCTCGTTCTGTCACAAACATCACGTTCTGTCACAAACATCTCGTTCTGTCACAAACATCACGTTCTGTCACAAACATCTCGTTCTGTCACAAACATCTCGTTCTGTCACAAACATCACGTTCTGTCACAAACATCTCGTTCTGTCACAAACATCACGTTCTGTCACAAACATCTCGTTCTGTCACAAACATCACGTTCTGTCACAAACATCACGTTCTGTCACAAACATCACGTTCTGTCACAAACATCTCGTTCTGTCACAAACATCTCGTTCTGTCACAAACATCTCGTTCTGTCACAAACATCTCGTTCTGTCACAAACATCTCGTTCTGTCACAAACATCACGTTCTGTCACAAACATCTCGTTCTGTCACAAACATCTCGTTCTGTCACAAACATCACGTTCTGTCACAAACATCACGTTCTGTCACAAACATCTCGTTCTGTCACAAACATCTCGTTCTGTCACAAACATCTCGTTCTGTCACAAACATCTCGTTCTGTCACAAACATCACGTTCTGTCACAAACATCTCGTTCTGTCACAAACATCTCGTTCTGTCACAAACATCACGTTCTGTCACAAACATCTTGTTCTGTCACAAACATCTCGTTCTGTCACAAACATCACGTTCTGTCACAAACATCTCGTTCTGTCACAAACATCTCGTTCTGTCACAAACATCTCGTTCTGTCACAGACATCTCGTTCTGTCACAAACATCACGTTCTGTCACAAACATCTCGTTCTGTCACAAACATCTCGTTCTGTCACAAACATCTCGTTCTGTCACAAACATCTCGTTCTGTCACAGACATCTCGTTCTGTCACAAACATCACGTTCTGTCACAGACATCTCGTTCTGTCACAAACATCACGTTCTGTCACAAACATCTCGTTCTGTCACAAACATCACGTTCTGTCACAAACATCTCGTTCTGTCACAAACATCTCGTTCTGTCACAAACATCTCGTTCTGTCACAAACATCTCGTTCTGTCACAGACATCTCGTTCTGTCACAAACATCTCGTTCTGTCACAAACATCTCGTTCTGTCACAAACATCTCGTTCTGTCACAGACATCTCGTTCTGTCACAAACATCACGTTCTGTCACAAACATCTCGTTCTGTCACAAACATCACGTTCTGTCACAAACATCTCGTTCTGTCACAAACATCTCGTTCTGTCACAAACATCTCGTTCTGTCACAAACATCACGTTCTGTCACAAACATCTCGTTCTGTCACAAACATCTCGTTCTGTCACAAACATCTCGTTCTCTCTTCTGCTTGTGTGTTTTCTGAAGGATGCGTTCTTTGCTAAGTACGATGCGGTGGAGCTGTACATCTCCACCAGGACTTACCCTCCAGGATTCACCTACGTGGAGAAAAACACCTTCAGACGCTTCTGCAAGAAGTACTTTGTCAAAGGTTTGGACCAATCAGGACGTCTCATCCAGACTTCACTTCCTCCTCTTCCAAACCCACTTTAGTGACAGTGTAAAGCTCGTTTATGAACAGAACCGTCTCCAGCGCGATGACAAACACCAACAAGAAAAAGAGTAAAACGCAACAAAAGGAACTAATGGTGCTCCAATATTCCAGCATTGGCTCTACTCCGAGCTCCTCGCCCGATCCTTCCAGAATTGGATCATGTCATAATCTCAGATGGTGGGCGGGGCTTAAACAATGACATCAACGGCGAAAACAACAAATGTTTGTTCTCATTATTAGTTTGGGTTTGGCTCCACAAACATATTCACTTATTTCACCAAAACCAATTTTTTAAAGTCCTTTAACTCAGTGGTTCCCAAAGTGGGGGCCGCGAGGCATGAGTTGGGGATCAAAATGTAATGCTAAAATGATGACACTGTATTTAATTTTTTTTTTTTAAATTGAAAACGGCCTATTTTGGTGAAATTGGGTCAGAATTAAACATGATTATTCTGAGCTCCAGATGTAACTGACGACGTCGCATCTTCCGAGTGGAATAACGGCTCTTAGGTCATTGTGAAGGGAAAACAAATCACTTTAGTTTATTTGTGGCGACAGAGAAGGCGTGGTCACATATCTGACCTCTGACCTCTGACCCTGAGGCGTGTGGTGTGCTTCCAGACGGCGTGCTGCACATCCGGGTGAGGGAGCGAGCCGTGCCGGTGCTCAGGAACCGGCAGCAGGTGAACGAGGCTCTGAAGGAGTACCACGACGAGCTCAACCACCTGGAGTTCAAGAAGTGCCTGAGGCTGCTCAACGAGAGGTCCCAAAACACTGTCCTAACACTCATGTCCTAAGGGTCTGAGGTCCCAAAACACTGTCCTAACACTCATGTCCTAAGGGTCTGAGGTCCCAAAACACTGTCCTAACACTCATGTCCTAAGGGTCTGAGGTCCCAAAACACTGTCCTAACACTCATGTCCTAAGGGTCTGAGGTCCCAAAACACTGTCCTAACACTCATGTCCTAAGGGTCTGAGGTCCCAAAACACTGTCCTAACACTCATGTCCTAAGGGTCTGAGGTCCCAAAACACTGTCCTAACACTCATGTCCTAAGGGTCTGAGGTCCCAAAACACTGTCCTAACACTCATGTCCTAAGGGTCTGAGGTCCCAAAACACTGTCCTAACACTCATGTCCTAAGGGTCTGAGGTCCCAAAACACTGTCCTAACACTCATGTCCTAAGGGTCTGAGGTCCCAAAACACTGTCCTAACACTCATGTCCTAAGGGTCTGAGGTCCCAAAACACTGTCCTAACACTCATGTCCTAAGGGTCTGAGGTCCCAAAACACTGTCCTAACACTCATGTCCTAAGGGTCTGAGGTCCCAAAACACTGTCCTAACACTCATGTCCTAAGGGTCTGAGGTCCCAAAACACTGTCCTAACACTCATGTCCTAAGGGTCTGAGGTCCCAAAACACTGTCCTAACACTCATGTCCTAAGGGTCTGAGGTCCCAAAACACTGTCCTAACACTCATGTCCTAAGGGTCTGAGGTCCCAAAACACTGTCCTAACACTCATGTCCTAAGGGTCTGAGGTCCCAAAACACTGTCCTAACACTCATGTCCTAAGGGTCTGAGGTCCCAAAACACTGTCCTAACACTCATGTCCTAAGGGTCTGAGGTCCCAAAACACTGTCCTAACACTCATGTCCTAAGGGTCTGAGGTCCCAAAACACTGTCCTAACACTCATGTCCTAAGGGTCTGAGGTCCCAAAACACTGTCCTAACACTCATGTCCTAAGGGTCTGAGGTCCCAAAACACTGTCCTAACACTCATGTCCTAAGGGTCTGAGGTCCCAAAACACTGTCCTAACACTCATGTCCTAAGGGTCTGAGGTCCCAAAACACTGTCCTAACACTCATGTCCTAAGGGTCTGAGGTCCCAAAACACTGTCCTAACACTCATGTCCTAAGGGTCTGAGGTCCCAAAACACTGTCCTAACACTCATGTCCTAAGGGTCTGAGGTCCCAAAACACTGTCCTAACACTTGTGACATAAGTGTCTGAGGCCCCAAAACACTGTCCTAACACTCATGTCCTAAGTGTCTGAGGCGTGGCGTTGTCTCCTCTGTGGCAGGTGTAACTGGCGGACGATGCGCTCGGACATCACGCTCTGGATCAGTAAATGTCTCGTGTGTCAACTGAAGAACAAACCCAAAAACCCTCCAGCACCCAAACGAGACGCAGAGAAGAAGCAAAGACCTCAGCGTGACACACAAAGGTACGAATGTGGAGACTTTTCTGTGTCCTCACGTGGACTTTAAGAAGACTTTAAGAGGACTTCAAGAGGACTTCAAGGAGGGCTTTAAGAGGACTTCAAGAGGACTTCAAGGAGGGCTTTAAGAGGACTTCAAGAGGACTTCAAGGAGGGCTTTAAGAGGACTTCAAGGAGGGCTTTAAGAGGTTTTATTTCATTGTTCTGCATGTGTAAATGTGCTTTTAGGACACTCAGTGATTCAGAGGAAAACGACAACTTCAGCAACCAACAAGAAAGTGACGAGATCAAGGTGAGTTTAGAGTCGAGCGAGGTTGAAATACGTTGACAGTTTAAGGTGATTTATTGATGAAAACCAAAAATGTTTTATTCTTTTTTGAAATTTTGGATTGAATAATGCCGCTGTCTTTGCTATAAAAGGTCTTTTTGTGTGTGTTTTAGAGTCTGTTGAGTCCAGATTACGGGGATCAAAATGAGACTAAAATATGTTTTCATAACATCGAGACAGACGTAACCGTCTTCGTCCCGTGTTTTTGTGGTGGATATTTTGGTAAATCTTTCACTTTTGCTTGTGATTCAGGTGCAAAAGGTGAAACCACAAAAGCCAGTCCAAGTCCGGTCCATGGTCCAAACCCAGACGTCTGACCAGTCCCAGAACCAAGTCCAAACTCGAGCAGGAACTCAAGTCCAGCAGCCCAACCTCAAAAACCAGACTCCAGTCCAGAGTCCAGTCCAGAGTCCAGTCCAGTGTCCAGTCCAGCCCCAGCTGCAGACTCAAGTACAAATCCAGACTCCGATCCAGTCCCAGGTTCAGGTCCCGATCCAGTCCCAGGTTCAGGTCCCAATCCTGCTGCACCTCGGCCCTCCGCTGAACCTTCAGTCTGGGGGCCCCATTCTGCTGACGGCGGCTCAGAACACGCTCATGGCCCAGATCTGGGGTCAGGGACAGAACCCGACGAGCGCCAACGTTAAAGGAGCTCAGGGCAAACTGGGCAAACCCAGCAAGGTAAGACTCAACCGTCCCCTCAGGCCCTCAGACAGGACCGTCCCCTCAGGCCCTCAGACAGGACCGTCCCCTCAGACAGGACCGTCCCCTCAGACCTTCAGACAGGACCGTCCCCTCAGGCCCTCAGACAGGACCGTCCCCTCAGACCCTCAGACAGGACCGTCCCCTCAGACCTTCAGACAGGACTGTCCCCTCAGACCCTCAGACAGGACCGTCCCCTCAGACAGGACCGTCCCCTCAGACCTTCAGACAGGACCGTCCCCTCAGGCCCTCAGACAGGACCGTCCCCTCAGACCCTCAGACAGGACCGTCCCCTCAGACCTTCAGACAGGACCGTCCCCTCAGACCCTCAGACAGGACCGTCCCCTCAGACAGGACCGTCCCCTCAGACCTTCAGACAGGACCGTCCCCTCAGGCCCTCAGACAGGACCGTCCCCTCAGACCCTCAGACAGGACCGTCCCCTCAGACCCTCAGACAGGACCGTCCCCTCTGACCCTCAGACAGGACCGTCCCCTCAGACCCTCAGACAGGACCGTCCCCTCAGACCTTCAGACAGGACCGTCCCCTCAGACCCTCAGACAGGACCGTCCCCTCAGACAGGACCGTCCCCTCAGACCCTCAGACAGGACCGTCCCCTCAGACCTTCAGACAGGACCGTCCCCTCAGACCTTCAGACAGGACCGTCCCCTCAGACCTTCAGACAGGACCGTCCCCTCAGACCCTCAGACAGGACCGTCCCCTCAGACAGGACCGTCCCCTCAGACCTTCAGACAGGACCGTCCCCTCAGGCCCTCAGACAGGACCGTCCCCTCAGGCCCTCAGACAGGACCGTCCCCTCAGACAGGACCGTCCCCTCAGACCTTCAGACAGGACCGTCCCCTCAGACCCTCAGACAGGACCGTCCCCTCAGACAGGACCGTCCCCTCAGACCTTCAGACAGGACCGTCCCCTCAGGCCCTCAGACAGGACCGTCCCCTCAGACCCTCAGACAGGACCGTCCCCTCAGACCCTCAGACAGGACCGTCCCCTCAGACCCTCAGACAGGACCGTCCCCTCAGACCCTCAGACAGGACCGTCCCCTCAGACCTTCAGACAGGACCGTCCCCTCAGACCCTCAGACAGGACCGTCCCCTCAGACAGGACCGTCCCCTCAGACCTTCAGACAGGACCGTCCCCTCAGACCTTCAGACAGGACCGTCCCCTCAGACCTTCAGACAGGACCGTCCCCTCAGACCCTCAGACAGGACCGTCCCCTCAGACAGGACCGTCCCCTCAGACCTTCAGACAGGACCGTCCCCTCAGGCCCTCAGACAGGACCGTCCCCTCAGGCCCTCAGACAGGACCGTCCCCTCAGACAGGACCGTCCCCTCAGACCTTCAAACAGGACCGTCCCCTCAGACCCTCAGACAGGACCGTCCCCTCAGGCCCTCAGACAGGACCGTCCCCTCAGACCCTCAGACAGGACCGTCCCCTCAGACCCTCAGACAGGACCGTCCCCTCAGACAGGACCGTCCCCTCAGACAGGACCGT
The DNA here is from genome assembly GCF_026437365.1 of Eucyclogobius newberryi. Taxonomy (NCBI): domain Eukaryota; kingdom Metazoa; phylum Chordata; class Actinopteri; order Gobiiformes; family Gobiidae; genus Eucyclogobius; species Eucyclogobius newberryi. Next base: position 107,294 of record NW_027316456.1, on the reverse strand, counting down.
CCCCTCAGACCCTCAGACAGGACCGTCCCCTCAGACCCTCAGACAGGACCGTCCCCTCAGACCCTCAGACAGGACCGTCCCCTCAGACCTTCAGACAGGACCGTCCCCTCAGACCCTCAGACAGGACCGTCCCCTCAGACAGGACCGTCCCCTCAGACCCTCAGACAGGATCGTCCCCTCAGACAGGACCGTCCCCTCAGACCCTCAGACAGGATCGTCCCCTCTGACAGGACTGTCCCCTCTGACAGGACTGTCCCCTCAGACAGGACCAGACCCTCAGACCCTCAGACAGGACCGTCCCCTCAGACAGGACCGTCCCCTCAGACAGGACCAGACCCTCAGACCCTCAGACAGGACCGTCCCCTCAGACAGGACTGTCCCCTCCTGGAGATTTAACGCTCGTCGACTCAATGACCCACAATTTGTACAAATGACAAAGGACATTGAGACGTTTGTTGAGGAAAATGACAGTGAAGTGTCTCCTCCCATGATGCAGCTGAAGCAGGTTTGAGGGGCAGAGTTATTGCTGTCGCCTTTGTCAAAAAGAAAGAAAGAAAGACAGATAAAATGTAATGATTTACAGAACAAATTAAAGCTGTTGAAGCTAAACATGCTGAAAACAAGGATCCTCAAATGCAACAGGAAATAATAAAAACAAGCTCTTCACCGAACAAAGACACAATGAAAGCAGTTCAAACTTCACAAAATGAAACACTTAGAGGCTTTGAAAACAACAGAAAGAACTGTTTTTGAAATACGAGAAGAATGCAATTTTAACCAAACATGACCAAATACAATCAGCATTTGAACCCTTCTACAGAAAATGTCAGGAAACAAAGAAAGTGCTCCAGGAGCGATGGGTTCACCTCAAAGTGTATAAAGCTCTAGAGAAACACTTAATAAAACTCCTCCCCTCCTCGTGTGACAGAGGCCCTCATGTCCCTCATGTCCCTCAAGGAGCGACTGTGCCTCATAGAGACTATTTCTATTCTGAACGTGACTATCGTTTATTCACCTCAATTATGTCCAAAAGAACGGAACAAACTGAATCCACAAAGACACAAGAGGACATAAGACCATCTTTACACACAATGAGACACACACAAGAGGACATAAGACCATCTTTACACACAATGAGACACACACAAGAGGACATAAGACCATCTTTACACACAATGAGACACACACAAGACGACATAAGACCATCTTTACACACAATGAGACACACACAAGACGACATAAGACCATCTTTACACACAATGAGACACACACAAGAGGACATAAGACCATCTTTACACACAGTGAGACACACACAAGACGACATAAGACCATCTTTACACACAATGAGACACACACAAGACGACATAAGACCATCTTTACACACAATGAGACACACACAAGAGGACATAAGACCATCTTTACACACAGTGAGACACACACAAGACGACATAAGACCATCTTTACACACAATGAGACACACACAAGACGACATAAGACCATCTTTACACACAATGAGACACACACAAGAGGACATAAGACCATCTTTACACACAATGAGACACACACAAGACGACATAAGACCATCTTTACACACAATGAGACACACACAAGACGACATAAGACCATCTTTACACACAATGAGACACACACAAGACGACATAAGACCATCTTTACACACAATGAGACACACACAAGACGACATAAGACCATCTTTACACACAGTGAGACACACACAAGACGACATAAGACCATCTTTACACACAGTGAGACACACACAAGAGGACATAAGACCATCTTTACACACAATGAGACACACACAAGACGACATAAGACCATCTTTACACACAATGAGACACACACAAGACGACATAAGACCATCTTTACACACAATGAGACACACAAGACGACATAAGACCATCTTTACACACAATGAGACACACACAAGAGGACATAAGACCATCTTTACACACAATGAGACACACAAGACGACATAAGACCATCTTTACACACAATGAGACACACACAAGAGGACATAAGACCATCTTTACACACAATGAGACACACACAAGAGGACATAAGACCATCTTTACACACAATGAGACACACACAAGACAACATAAGACCATCTTTACACACAATGAGACACACACAAGAGGACATAAGACCATCTTTACACACAATGAGACACACACAAGACGACATAAGACCATCTTTACACACAATGAGACACACACAAGAGGACATAAGACCATCTTTACACACAATGAGACACACAAGACGACATAAGACCATCTTTACACACAATGAGACACACACAAGAGGACATAAGACCATCTTTACACACAATGAGACACACACAAGACGACATAAGACCATCTTTACACACAATGAGACACACACAAGACGACATAAGACCATCTTTACACACAATGAGACACACAAGACGACATAAGACCATCTTTACACACAATGAGACACACACAAGAGGACATAAGACCATCTTTACACACAATGAGACACACACAAGAGGACATAAGACCATCTTTACACACAATGAGACACACACAAGACGACATAAGACCATCTTTACACACAATGAGACACACACAAGACGACATAAGACCATCTTTACACACAATGAGACACACACAAGACGACATAAGACCATCTTTACACACAGTGAGACACACACAAGACGACATAAGACCATCTTTACACACAGTGAGACACACACAAGAGGACATAAGACCATCTTTACACACAGTGAGACACACACAAGAGGACATAAGACCATCTTTACACACAATGAGACACACACAAGATGACATAAGACCATCTTTACACACAATGAGACACACACAAGACGACATAAGACCATCTTTACACACAATGAGACACACACAAGACGACATAAGACCATCTTTACACACAGTGAGACACACACAAGAGGACATAAGACCATCTTTACACACAATGAGACACACACAAGACGACATAAGACCATCTTTACACACAGTGAGACACACACAAGACGACATAAGACCATCTTTACACACAATGAGACACACACAAGAGGACATAAGACCATCTTTACACACAATGAGACACACACAAGAGGACATAAGACCATCTTTACACACAATGAGACACACACAAGAGGACATAAGACCATCTTTACACACAATGAGACACACACAAGAGGACATAAGACCATCTTTACACACAATGAGACACACACAAGAGGACATAAGACCATCTTTACACACAATGAGACACACACAAGATGACATAAGACCATCTTTACACACAATGAGACACACACAAGACGACATAAGACCATCTTTACACACAATGAGACACACAAGACGACATAAGACCATCTTTACACACAATGAGACACACACAAGAGGACATAAGACCATCTTTACACACAATGAGACACACACAAGACGACATAAGACCATCTTTACACACAATGAGACACACACAAGACGACATAAGACCATCTTTACACACAATGAGACACACACAAGACGACATAAGACCATCTTTACACACAGTGAGACACACACAAGACGACATAAGACCATCTTTACACACAGTGAGACACACACAAGAGGACATAAGACCATCTTTACACACAGTGAGACACACACAAGAGGACATAAGACCATCTTTACACACAATGAGACACACACAAGATGACATAAGACCATCTTTACACACAATGAGACACACACAAGACGACATAAGACCATCTTTACACACAATGAGACACACACAAGACGACATAAGACCATCTTTACACACAATGAGACACACACAAGAGGACATAAGACCATCTTTACACACAATGAGACACACACAAGAGGACATAAGACCATCTTTACACACAATGAGACACACACAAGACGACATAAGACCATCTTTACACACAATGAGACACACACAAGAGGACATAAGACCATCTTTACACACAATGAGACACACACAAACACAACTAAACAAAGATGGAAGAATAAGTCTGGACTTATTTATTCAAGGATCAAATAAACGGTCACATGACAGACTGACTCTGGACAGAGGGGTCAGACAGGGTTGTGCTTGGTCCCCCCTGTTGTTTGCTTTGTACTTAGAACCATTGGCCCTATATAATAAGATAAGATAATTTATAGAAGGTTGAAACTGTCTGTAAAATAAGTTTATGAGTCACATTTGTGGCCATTGTTTTTGCGACAGAAGGAAAAAGCAGAGATCCACATGGAGGCGCTGCACTATCAGCACGAGGAGCAAGTGCAGACCAGCAAACAGCCGGTCCTGAGGATGCAGAGGGTGGAACAGCCGGTCCTGAGGGTGCAGAGGGTGGAAGGGTCACACCCAGAGGTCATCCCAGTCTCTGTGTGCGACACTAACACACACACGACTGCACACAAGCAGGTGAGACACTAACACACACACGGCCGCACACACGGCAGCACACACCGCACACACGGCACGGCACACGACTGCACACACAGCCGCACACACGGCCGCACACACGGCCGCACACACGGCCGCACACACGGCCGCACACACGGCCGCACACACGGCCGCACACACGACCGCACACACGACCGCACACACGACCGCACACACAGGATTTGTGTGGGGTTCTGACCATATTTCAAGTGTAATGTTCTTTCTGGGTCCTTGTTTTTGTCATAGTAATGTTATATTTTTGTCAGTATTTTGAGTAATATTTTACTTTATTTTTTTTAATCTTTTCTATTTTTTATGTCATTTATGTGCGACGTTCCTTCAAAAATGCGGAGACAATTTACACGCAACGCACACACTTTTCTGACAGCTCATTCCACAAAATAAAAGTGTTACGGGATAATATTTAGTTTCCAGTCATAACTATGATTTATATGGACTTTGGCCCTTGTTTACGTTGTGGTTGCTTGGTAACCATTGTGCAATTACCTCTGTCTCGTCTGCTCTTGTACAAACAAAAAGTGGGCAAAATGTTTAGTCAAATCTGAAATCATTTGTCATGTTTCTGTTCTTTCAGTTACTTCTACAACTGCTTTATCCTTATTTGAAATGTTATGTTACAAGTTTTGTCCTTCATAATTTATTCCAAATATTTTCAAATCAACCATCGCAATATTCAAAGTTCTTTCATTATGTTTCCCTTTTCTAAACGAACAGCACGTCCAGAGCCCGCAGCGACGCACACACAGCAGCAGGGGGCGCCCTCTGAAGAGGAAGATCTTCCCTGCCGAGGAGAGTCCCAAGAAGAGGGCCCAGAGTGTGAGCGCCGAGCCCTCTGTGGCCTCCAAACCAGGGCCCGAGCCACCGGGGCCTGAGCCACCGGGGCCCGAGCCACCGGGGCCCGAGCCACCGGGGCCCGAGCCACCGGGGCCCGAGTCACCGGGGCCCGAGCCTGTGACGGAAGAACCTCAGTCCCACACGGAGCAGAATAAGAATGCCGTCAGGTACGAGCAGGACGCATGGGCGTGGCTGCACGGGTGTGGTCGCACGGGTGTGGTCGCACGGGCGCGGGTGCATGGGTCTGGTCGCACGGGTCTGGTCGCACGGGTCTGGTCGCACGGGTGTGGCCGCACGGGTGTGGCCGCACGGGTGTGGCCGCACGGGTGTGGTCGTACGGGTGTGGTCGCACGGGTGTGGTCACATGGGTCAGGTCACATGGGTCAGGTCACATTGATGTGGTCGCACGGGTGTGGTCGTACGGGTGGTGTCCGGGCCCCGAGTCTGTGACAGAAAGTCCTCAGTCCCACACGGAGCAGAAGACGAGGGCCGTCAGGTATGAGCAGGACGCATGAGCGTGGCTGCATGGGCGTGGCTGCACAGCATGGCTGCACGGGAGTGGTCACATGGACACGGTTGACCTTTCTCTCCTTAAATAACATGTTTCTGAGTCTGTTGAGGACATTAATTGTTGTTGAGTTGAAGTGTCCTCTATCTCCACAGAAACTACTTTCAGTTTACACTTTACTCTAAAATTCATTTGAGCAAAACAAAAGACAAAAATGTGGTGAAAAAGTAAATAAACACACGGGAGCGAATGTAGAAGACGACAGCAGAGGGCGCAATGACCCGAGGGAAGTGACCCGAGGGAAGTGACCCGAGGGAAGTGACCCGAGGGAAATGACCCGAGGGAAGTGACCCGAGGGAAGTGACCCGAGGGAAGTGACCCGAGGGAAGTGACCCGAGGGAAGTGACCCGAGGGAAATGACCCGAGGGAAGTGACCCGAGGGAAATGACCCGAGGGAAGTGACCCGAGGGAAGTGACCCGAGGGAAGTGACCCGAGGGAAGTGACCCGAGGGAAATGACCCGAGGGAAGTGACCCGAAGGAAGTGACCCGAGGGAAGTCTTCAACTCTGAAGCTGTGGAAGCGCATCAGAAAGAGTGCGATGTGAAGAATAACTCCTCCCCTTCTGTTGGCAGCGCCACGCCTGTCGTCAGTGAGCGCCCCCTTGAGGCTCGTGTGGTGGTGCAGCAGTGCAGCAGCGCCAGAGTCAAAACCAGAGCCGGAGTGGACGGAGCCGAGGCACAGTTTGCACAGGTCGGGACACGGGTCAGAGTCACACGGGCAGGACACGGGGCGGGACACGGGGCGGGACACGGGTCAGAGTCACACGGGCAGGACACGGGGCGGGACACGGGGTGGGACACGGGGCAGGACACGGGGAGGGACACGGGGCGGGACACGGGTCAGAGTCACACGGGCAGGACACGGGGCAGGACACGGGGAGGGACACGGGGCAGGACATGGGGCAGAATCACACGGGTCAGGGGCAGGATACGGGGAAGGACACGGGGCAGGACACGGGGCGGGACATGGGGTGGGACACGGGGAGGGACACGGGGCGAGGACACGGGGAGGGACACGGGGCGGGACACGGGGAAGGACACGGGTCAGAATCACACTGGTCAGAGTCACACGGGGCGGGACACGGGGAAGGACACGGGGCGGGACACGGGGAAGGACACGGGTCAGAATCACACTGGTCAGAGTCACACGGGGCGGGACACGGGGCGGGACACGGGTCAGAGTCACACGGGCAGGACACGGGGCGGGACACGGGGTGGGACACGGGGCAGGACACGGGGAGGGACACGGGGCGGGACACGGGTCAGAGTCACACGGGCAGGACACGGGGCAGGACACGGGGAGGGACACGGGGCAGGACATGGGGCAGAATCACACGGGTCAGGGACAGGATACGGGGAAGGACACGGGGCAGGACACGGGGCGGGACATGGGGTGGGACACGGGGAGGGACACGGGGCGAGGTCACGGGGAGGGACACGGGGCGGGACACGGGGAAGGACACGGGTCAGAATCACACTGGTCAGAGTCACACGGGGCGGGACACGGGGAAGGACACGGGGCGGGACACGGGGAAGGACACGGGTCAGAATCACACTGGTCAGAGTCACACGGGGCGGGACACGGGTCAGAGTCACACGGGCAGGACACGGGGCGGGACACGGGGTGGGACACGGGGCAGGACACGGGGAGGGACACGGGGCGGGACACGGGTCAGAGTCACACGGGCAGGACACGGGGCAGGACACGGGGAGGGACACGGGGCAGGACATGGGGCAGAATCACACGGGTCAGGGGCAGGATACGGGGAAGGACACGGGGCAGGACACGGGGCGGGACATGGGGTGGGACACGGGGAGGGACACGGGGCGAGGACACGGGGAGGGACACGGGGCGGGACACGGGGAAGGACACGGGTCAGAATCACACTGGTCAGAGTCACACGGGGCGGGACACGGGGAAGGACACGGGGCGGGACACGGGGAAGGACACGGGTCAGAATCACACTGGTCAGAGTCACACGGGGCGGGACACGGGGCGGGACACGGGTCAGAGTCACACGGGCAGGACACGGGGTGGGACACGGGGTGGGACACGGGGCAGGACACGGGGAGGGACACGGGGCGGGACACGGGTCAGAGTCACACGGGCAGGACACGGGGCAGGACACGGGGAGGGACACGGGGCAGGACATGGGGCAGAATCACACGGGTCAGGGACAGGATACGGGGAAGGACACGGGGCAGGACACGGGGCGGGACATGGGGTGGGACACGGGGAGGGACACGGGGCGAGGTCACGGGGAGGGACACGGGGCGGGACACGGGGAAGGACACGGGTCAGAATCACACTGGTCAGAGTCACACGGGGCGGGACACGGGGAAGGACACGGGGCGGGACACGGGGAAGGACACGGGTCAGAATCACACTGGTCAGAGTCACACGGGGCGGGACACGGGTCAGAGTCACACGGGCAGGACACGGGGCGGGACACGGGGTGGGACACGGGGCAGGACACGGGGAGGGACACGGGGCGGGACACGGGTCAGAGTCACACGGGCAGGACACGGGGCAGGACACGGGGAGGGACACGGGGCAGGACATGGGGCAGAATCACACGGGTCAGGGGCAGGATACGGGGAAGGACACGGGGCAGGACACGGGGCGGGACATGGGGTGGGACACGGGGAGGGACACGGGGCGAGGACACGGGGAGGGACACGGGGCGGGACACGGGGAAGGACACGGGTCAGAATCACACTGGTCAGAGTCACACGGGGCGGGACACGGGGAAGGACACGGGGCGGGACACGGGGAAGGACACGGGTCAGAATCACACTGGTCAGAGTCACACGGGGCGGGATACGGGGCGGGACACGGGTCAGGATAATACTCACTTCCAGAATCAAAAAATGGCAACAATTTGGATATTTTTTTTCCCCTTCAAAGTAAAATAAAATAATTTAACGATCGACCCACTTGACAAATTTTGGCTCGGGTCACAGCAAACAGACCGTTTATTTGGGGCGGCCTAATCAAAACTTGTCTAATTTGATGAATATAATTAAAACCTTTTAACGGGCGGTTTAAGTGTGAAAGGGCCACAGATGGTGAGCGCGTCCTGACTTGAGTGAATCACATGTATGTTTCAGATCGGAGAAGGACTCGTGGTTTACGTGTGTTTCTTTGAAGGAGCCACAGATGAGACGACCCGGAGAATAGGTGAACTGACTTACTTCTCTCCTCCCTTTACTTCTCTCCTCCTTTAAAGGGCTTCATTTACTCTGATGTCTTCTCTCCTCTCACATGTCCTCCCACATGTCCTCTCTCTCCTCTCACATGTCCTCTCTCTCCTCTCACATGTCCTCTCACATGTCCTCTCTCTCCTCTCACATGTCCTCTCTCTTCTCACATGTCCTCTCACATGTCCTCTCTCTCCTCTCACATGTCCTCTCTCTCCTCTCACATGTCCTCTCTCTCCTCTCACATGTCCTCTCACATGTCCTCTCTCTCCTCTCACATGTCCTCTCACATGTCCTCTCTCTCCTCTCACATGTCCTCTCTCTCCTCTCACATGTCCTCTTACATGTCCTCTCACATGTCCTCTCACATGACCTCTCACATGACCTCTCACATGTCCTCTCACATGACCTCTCACATGTCCTCTCTCTCTTCTCACATGTCCTCTCACATGTCCTCTCACATGTCCTCTCTCTCCTCTCACATGTCCTCTCACATGTCCTCTCTCTCCTCTCACATGTCCTCTCACATGTCCTCTCACATGTCCTCTCTCTCCTCTCACATGTCCTCTCTCTTCTCACATGTCCTCTCACATGTCCTCTCACATGTCCTCTCTCTCTTCTCACATGTCCTCTCACATGTCCTCTCACATGTCCTCTCACATGTCCTCTCTCTCCTCTCACATGTCCTCTCACATGTCCTCTCACATGTCCTCTCTCTCCTCTCACATGTCCTCTCACATGTTCTCTCACATGTCCTCTCTCTCCTCTCACATGTCCTCTCTCTCTTCTCACATGTCCTCTCACATGTCCTCTCACATGTCCTCTCACATGACCTCTCACATGTCCTCTCACATGACCTCTCACATGTCCTCTCTCTCTTCTCACATGTCCTCTCACATGTCCTCTCTCTCCTCTCACATGTCCTCTCACATGTCCTCTCACATGTCCTCTCTCTCCTCTCACATGTCCTCTCTCTTCTCACATGTCCTCTCACATGTCCTCTCACATGTCCTCTCTCTCTTCTCACATGTCCTCTCACATGTCCTCTCACATGTCCTCTCACATGTCCTCTCTCTCCTCTCACATGTCCTCTCACATGTCCTCTCACATGTCCTCTCTCTCCTCTCACATGTCCTCTCACATGTTCTCTCACATGTCCTCTCTCTCCTCTCACATGTCCTCTCTCTCTTCTCACATGTCCTCTCTCTCCTCTCACATGTCCTCTCTCTCTTCTCACATGTCCTCTCACATGTCCTCTCACATGTTCTCTCACATGTCCTCTCTCTCCTCTCACATGTCCTCTCACATGTTCTCTCACATGTCCTCTCTCTCCTCTCACATGTCCTCTCTCTCTTCTCACATGTCCTCTCTCTCCTCTCACATGTCCTCTCTCTCTTCTCACATGTCCTCTCGCATGTCCTCTCTCTCCTCTCACATGTCCTCTCACATGTCCTCTCTCTCCTCTCACATGTCCTCTCACATGTCCTCTCTCTCCTCTCACATGTCCTCTCTCTCTTCTCACATGTCCTCTCACATGTTCTCTCACATGTCCTCTCTCTCTTCTCACATGTCCTCTCTCTCCTCTCACATGTCCTCTCTCTCTTCTCACATGTCCTCTCTCTCCTCTCACATGTCCTCTCTCTCTTCTCACATGTCCTCTCACATGTCCTCTCACATGTCCTCTCTCTCTTCTCACATGTCCTCTCTCTCCTCTCACATGTCCTCTCTCTCTTCTCACATGTCCTCTCACATGTCCTCTCACATGTCCTCTCTCTCTTCTCACATGTCCTCTCTCTCCTCTCACATGTCCTCTCTCTCTTCTCACATGTCCTCTCACATGTCCTCTCTCTCCTCTCACATGTCCTCTCACATGTCCTCTCACATGTCCTCTCACATGTCCTCTCTCTCCTCTCACATGTCCTCTCTCTCTTCTCACATGTCCTCTCACATGTCCTCTCACATGTCCTCTCTCTCCTCTCACATGTCCTCTCACATGTCCTCTCTCTCCTCTCACATGTCCTCTCACATGTCCTCTCTCTCTTCTCACATGTCCTCTCACATGTCCTCTCACATGTCCTCTCTCTCCTCTCACATGTCCTCTCACATGTCCTCTCTCTCCTCCAGCGGACTCGGTGATGAACACGCGCTTCTTCCGGTCGTCTTTGCGGCGTCAGCTCTCCGTGATGGACGTTCCCGGTGGCGTTCTGCTGGTGCCTCAGGACTCGCTGGGCTCGAGGCCGGGGCCCCGCCGGAGCATGCAGAGCGGCGGCGTGAGCGAGGCGTGGCTGGGCAAGCGGCTCTTCACCAGCCTGGTCCGGCACTGCGGCGAGCTGCTGCGCGCCCGGGCCACAGAAGGGGGCGCCGTGGAGCAGGGGCTGTACGGGCAGAGGCAGGAGATGGAGATCACCACCACAGAACCAATGAGCCATGTCCTGGAGTTTTAAACACGGAGCTTGAGAGGAGAGTGAGGAGAGTGAGGAGAGTGAGGAGTGAGAGGAGAGTGAGGAGTGAGAGGAGAGTGAGAAGAGAGAGGAGAGTGAGGAGTGAGAAGAGAGTGAGGGTGAGTGAGGGTGAGTGAGGAGTGTGAGGAGTGAGAGGAGAGTGAGGAGAGTGAGGAGTAAGAAGAGAGGAGTGAGAGGAGAGTGAGGAGTGAGAGGAGAGTGAGGAGTGAGAGGAGTGAGAGGAGAGTGAGGAGTGAGAAGTGAGAGGAGTGAGGAGAGTGAGGAGTGAGAAGAGAGAGGAGTGAGAGGAGAGTGAGAGGAGAGTGAGGAGTGAGAAGATAGTGAGGAGTAAGAAGAGAGTGAGGAGTGTGAGGAGAGTGAGGAGTGTGAGGAGTGAGAGGAGAGTGAGGAGTGAGAGGAGAGTGAGGAGTGAGAGTGAGGGGAGAGTGAGAAGAGAGAGGAGTGAGAGGAGAGTGAGAGGAGTGAGAGGAGTGCGAGGAGTTAGAGGAGAGTGCGGAGTGAGAAGAGAGTGAGAGGAGAGTGAGGAAGGAGAGTGAGAGGAGAGTGAGAGGAGTGAGAGGAGTGGGAAGAGAGTGAGAGGAGTGAGAGGAGAGGAGAGTGAGGTGAGCGTGAGGAGTGCGTGAGGAGAGTGTGGAGTGTGTGAGGAGAGTGTGAGGAGAGTGTGGAGTGTGTGAGGAGAGTGTGAGGAGAGTGTGGAGTGTGTGAGGAGAGTGTGAGGAGAGTGTGAGGAGAGTGTGAGGAGAGCGTGAGGAGAGCGTGAGGAGAGCGTGAGGAGAGCGTGAGGAGTGCGTGAGGAGAGTGTGGAGAGTGTGAGGAGTGTGTGAGGAGTGTGTGAGGAGAGCGTGAGGAGAGCGTGAGGAGAGCGTGAGGAGAGCGTGAGGAGAGCGTGAGGAGAGTGTGGAGAGTGTGAGGAGTGTGTGAGGAGTGTGTGAGGAGAGCGTGAGGAGTGTGTGAGGAGAGTGTGAGGAGAGTGTGAGGAGAGCGTGAGGAGAGCGTGAGGAGAGCGTGGAGAGTGTGAGGAGTGTGTGAGGAGTGTGTGAGGAGAGCGTGAGGAGAGCGTGAGGAGAGCGTGAGGAGAGCGTGAGGAGAGCGTGAGGAGAGCGTGAGGAGTGCGTGAGGAGTGTGTGAGGAGTGCGTGAGGAGTGCGTGGAGAATGTGAGGAGAGTGTGAGGAGAGTGTGAGGAGAGTGTGAGGAGTGCGTGAGGAGTGTGTGAGGAGAGTGTGAGGAGAGTGTGAGGAGTGCGTGGAGAATGTGAGGAGAGTGTGAGGAGTGCGTGAGGAGAGCGTGAGGAGAGCGTGAGGAGAGCGTGAGGAGTGCGTGAGGAGTGCGTGAGGAGAGTGTGAGGAGTGCGTGAGGAGAGCGTGAGGAGTGCGTGAGGAGTGCGTGAGGAGAGTGTGAGGAGTGTGTGAGGAGAGTGTGAGGAGAGCGTGAGGAGAGTGTGAGGAGAGTGTGAGGAGAGCGTGAGGAGTGCGTGAGGAGTGCGTGAGGAGAGTGTGAGGAGAGTGTGAGGAGTGTGTGAGGAGAGTGTGAGGAGAGTGTGAGGAGAGCGTGAGGAGTGCGTGAGGAGTGCGTGAGGAGAGTGTGAGGAGAGTGTGAGGAGAGCGTGAGGAGAGTGTGAGGAGAGTGTGAGGAGTGCGTGAGGAGTGCGTGAGGAGAGTGTGAGGAGAGTGTGAGGAGAGTGTGAGGAGAGTGTGAGGAGAGTGTGAGGAGTGTGTGAGGAGAGTGTGAGGAGAGTGTGAGGAGAGCGTGAGGAGTGTGTGAGGAGAGTGTGAGGAGAGTGTGAGGAGAGCGTGAGGAGTGCGTGAGGAGTGCGTGAGGAGAGTGTGAGGAGTGTGTGAGGAGAGTGTGAGGAGAGTGTGAGGAGAGCGTGAGGAGTGCGTGAGGAGTGCGTGAGGAGTGCGTGAGGAGAGTGTGAGGAGAGTGTGAGGAGAGCGTGAGGAGAGTGTGAGGAGAGTGTGAGGAGTGTGTGAGGAGAGTGTGAGGAGAGTGTGAGGAGAGCGTGAGGAGTGTGTGAGGAGAGTGTGAGGAGAGTGTGAGGAGAGCGTGAGGAGTGCGTGAGGAGTGCGTGAGGAGAGTGTGAGGAGAGTGTGAGGAGAGCGTGAGGAGAGTGTGAGGAGAGTGTGAGGAGTGCGTGAGGAGTGCGTGAGGAGAGTGTGAGGAGAGTGTGAGGAGAGTGTGAGGAGAGTGTGAGGAGAGTGTGAGGAGAGTGTGAGGAGAGTGTGAGGAGAGTGTGAGGAGAGTGTGAGGAGAGCGTGAGGAGAGTGTGAGGAGAGTGTGAGGAGAGTGTGAGGAGTGCGTGAGGAGAGTGTGAGGAGTGCGTGAGGAGTGTGTGAGGAGAGTGTGGAGAGTGTGAGGAGAGCGTGAGGAGAGCGTGAGGAGAGTGTGAGGAGAGTGTGAGGAGAGTGTGAGGAGAGTGTGAGGAGTGCGTGAGGAGAGCGTGAGGAGAGCGTGAGGAGTGCGTGAGGAGAGTGTGAGGAGTGTGTGAGGAGAGTGTGAGGAGAGTGTGAGGAGAGTGTGAGGAGAGTGTGAGGAGAGTGTGAGGAGAGCGTGAGGAGAGTGTGAGGAGAGTGTGAGGAGAGTGTGAGGAGAGTGTGAGGAGAGTGTGAGGAGAGTGTGAGGAGAGTGTGAGGAGAGCGTGAGGAGAGCGTGAGGAGAGTGTGAGGAGTGTGTGAGGAGAGTGTGAGGAGAGTGTGAGGAGAGTGTGAGGAGAGTGTGAGGAGAGTGTCCTGTTACAGGGTCAAAAGGAAAACCCACTTATGTTTTCATTTGGTTGGAGCGACTAATACAAAATAATATTAAAGTTATATTTTGATCATGTTCTCTGGACAGTTTATACAGAAATATATTTTATTGTTGATTATTATCAGACACTAGTTTTCAACGTTGATTTGGTTGATTGTATTTAATGTACGATAAAAGTCCTGTTAAACACTACAGCGCGAGGGGAGGGCATCTGGCACACTCCTGACTGCAGTGTTCCTTTTGGTGAAATGATGAACATTTGAAGAGCTTTGTACAAAATAGTGACTTATATTTCCCCAAACTGACGTGGAGCCGGTGAACTTAAAAATGTTCTGTGGATTATTTTATTTCACGATTTAACGATTAACGATTTAATTATGTTTATATCGTGTAAAGTCTGAGTGTGTAATACTCTCACACATGTGCATTTCCTTTACGTGTTTGTGAGTCGGTTTCCTTTTACGGCCTGTTTTTAGTTTATTTTTTATTTCTGTATCTGGAAAAACATGAAGCAAATTTTATTTTGAAAAGATTAAATCGTTCTACTTCCTGTTTTGTCTGCAGAATTCTTTCTTTTCCCCGGTGCCTATGTTCCCCAGGTGCCTAAGTTCCCCAGGTGCTTATGTTCCCCCGGTGCCTAAGTTCCCCCGGTGCCTAAGTTCCCCCGGTGCCTAAGTTCCCCCGGTGCCTAAGTTCCCCCGGTGCCTAAGTTCCCCAGGTGCCTATGTTCCCCCGGTGCCTATGTTCCCCCGGTGCCTATGTTCCCCCGGTGCCTAAGCTCCCCCGGTGCCTAAGTTCCCCCGGTGCCTAAGTTCCCCCGGTGCCTAAGTTCCCCCGGTGCCTAAGTTCCCCCGGTGCCTAAGTTCCCCCGGTGCCTATGTTCCCCCGGTGCCTATGTTCCCCCGGTGCCTAAGTTCCCCCGGTGCCTATGTTCCCCCGGTGCCTAAGTTCCCCCGGTGCCTAAGTTCCCCCGGTGCCTAAGTTCCCCCGGTGCCTAAGTTCCCCCGGTGCCTATGTTCCCCCGGTGCCTATGTTCCCCCGGTGCCTAAGTTCCCCCGGTGCCTATGTTCCCCCGGTGCCTAAGTTCCCCCGGTGCCTAAGTTCCCCCGGTGCCTAAGTTCCCCCGGTGCCTAAGTTCCCCCGGTGCCTATGTTCCCCCGGTGCCTATGTTCCCCCGGTGCCTATGTTCCCCCGGTGCCTATGTTCCCCCGGTGCCTAAGTTCCCCCGGTGCCTATGTTCCCCCGGTGCCTATGTTCCCCCGGTGCCTATGTTCCCCCGGTGCCTATGTTCCCCCGGTGCCTATGTTCCCCCGGTGCCTATATTCCTCCTTGTCTATGAACGGGGGAACTACGCTAACACTAGCATAGACGACTGGTTCAGGTTCCACATCCACAAATGTTGTAAATAAATGTATGTTTTTACAACATAAAAATAACTGCCTAAAACCCCAAAAGCACACGACAGTTTGTGCTTCTCATTCTGCCTCAGTTCGAACACAATTCTCTTCTCATTCCCACTTACGTTTAATACATTTGGTTATTTGACATTGTTTTCAGTTAGAATAGATACTATAATATAACAGATAATATAATAATAGAGTAGATTCACGGGTTAGAATGTTGCTGTTACACACACAAGATGGCCGCCGCTTCGCGCTCACACACGCGCTCACGGGAGTCCCGGCCCAGCGCCCTCTAGCGGCGCGGCGGTCACAGGCAGGTGGCAGTAAAGTTCTCATAATCGTCAGAGTTTGAGGTGAGAAGAAGCTCAAACCCGGAGCTTCACACGTCCTTCCACAACAACACGGTAAGAACAAACTAAAGAAAGTAAAAACAAACTAAAGAAGGCGAAAAAACACCCTCTTTTTCTTCCTCGGGAGCGCGAACTTTAAACTGTCAAACCGAGGCTAGCTCCAGAGGCTAACGGCTAACAAGTTTAACTCCTTATTTCTAATCTCTCCAGGGCTTAACTTTTATGCTGTTCTGTTTTATTCGACCGTTTTGTTTGTAGAGGTCACTTTATGTTCATGACTCTCCGTTTAATGATGAAGTAGTGACTGTTTTGTGCTTGAATTCGTGGAGTTTTAGAAGTTAAACTCTTGGAAATATCTCATTTGTTTGTCAAAAGTTCAGCGTTTGAAGCAAAACGAAGCAGACAAAAACACCTTTTCAGATAATAACTGACATCACGTGTAAATGTCGACGGTTTTAAGTCTTTTCAACAACTTAAAACTAGCAAAACTTTTCCATTTCCAGGACTGAAGTGTCACTTGTTTGTTTGGATCAATCTTAAATCCTCTGACTGTGTTTTAGCTTCTTTAAAAGTGTAATGTGTACTAAATATCTGTAATATATCAATATTCCTGTGAGTATGTGCAGTAAAACACAAAGTATTCAGTATTTCGTGTTTAAATCACTCTCGATTCTTGATTTGTCCCATAACTGCAGCGCTAATGGTTCATACGTGTCACTTCCTCTGTAAACGTGTCACTTCCTGTGCAGAATCTGACTCTTGTGCCGTTGCCGTGGCGACATGAGCGTCCGCGAGATCGTGGAGAACGTGAAGCTGGCTCGAGAGTATGCGCTGCTCGGCAACTACAGCTCGGCGTCGCTGCTGTACCTGGGGCTGCTCGACCAGATCAAGAAGCACCTGTACTCGGTGTACGATGGCTCCGTGCAGCGCCGATGGCAACAGGTACCGCCCCTCGCACGCAAGGACCCCGCCTTTCACGCACGCAAGGACCCCGCCTTTCACGCACGCAAGGACCGACCGCCCTACTGACCGCAGACCGCCCGCCTTCCGCCCGCCCTGCTGACCACCCCCCTGACCCGGGAGTAATAATAATAATGATCAGACAAATGTGAAATTCCTGTCAAATTAGTCACAAAAGTTCAGAAATATCACGTCTTCTCTTATTTGAAAGTTTATTTTTTTTCTTCATTTTTATTTAGAATCAGTTCTTTTTGTGGCTCTATGTTGGCGTTATCCACACTTTAGAGACATATCGTGCCTCCTTTATCGTGTCGTGTCAAATAACTGTGGTTTTGTGTCTCAGCTGTCGCAGGAGATCGGCGAAGAGTCTCGCCAAGTGCAGGAAATCATGTCGACGCTGGAGAACTTCCAGTTTGCCGCCGCCGCCGCCAAACTGACCGACCACGACGACTTCGACAAGAGGCCAATGTACGTGACGCTGTGGGAGGGGCCGAGAGGGGGAGGGGCCGAGGGGGGAGAGAGGATTATAAAAGCATGTGGTTTTTGACAAAGTCTGTGGAACAGCGTCACATGAGGAGCATTAGTGCTGCAGACAATGGTTCAACAGAAATGTGTTCAAACGTGTCTTTTAAACGTCTTTAAACGTCTTAATTATGAGACAAACCACACAACAATCGGCTCCTTCTGTTGCATTTCTTCACTAAACACAATTTGACACATCTTCAAAACGACATTGACGATAATATCTAAATGTTCTTGTGTTTCCCGTGACGTATACAGCTGGTTTAGCCTCAGACACGTGTCTATTCACTATGAGGGACTGGAACCCCCAAAACCTCATTTGACAGTGTTTTTATTGTGAAAACCCAAATTCGTAGTTTTAGCGAGGGGCGCGTCACGGGCGCGTCACTGGCGAGGGGCGCGTCACTGGCGAGGGGCGCGTCACTGGCGAGGGGCGCGTCACTGGCGAGGGGCGCGTCACTGGCGAGGGGCGCGTCACGGGCGAGGGGCGCGTCACGGGCGAGGGGCGCGTCACGGGCGAGGGGCGCGTCACGGGCGAGGGGCGCGTCACGGGCGTGTAAGGGGCGAGGGCGTGTAACGGCACAAGCGTGTTACGAGCGGGTTGGGCGTGTAACGAGCGGGTTGGGCGTGTAACGAGCGGGTTGGGCGTGTAACGAGCGGGTTGGGCGTGTAACGAGCGGGTTGGGCGTGTAACGAGCGGGTTGGGCGTAACCCGTGCTCCCTGTCCCGCAGACACTCCCCGTGTCCCGTGAAGCGACCGTCCAACGCCTACAAAGAGCACAAGCCTCCGAACAACCGTCTGAGCGCCGCCGTCAGAGCGCAGCAGCGTCACTCGCCGCGGGGAAACGGCGAGCGCGGCAGGTTCCCCAAGAGCAAGGAGGCCAAGGAGGCCAAGGAGAGCAAGGAAAGCGGCAGAGCGAAAGAGGAAAAGGTGAAGCAGAGACAACTCTCAAACACGTGAAAGCCACTGACGCTAAAGTGCACCTTTTACACTTGTACATATGAGTTTGGACTTTATGTAATGAATAAAGTCAGGAAAATGTCACGTATTTTTAATTAGATTATAATGAATATGCCGGTATTGGCTGTGCTTGTATTCTAGTCATAATTCTGAATTTCACATTTGTAAATTTGTAAAGTTTAAGGTCGGTTACAGGTCGGACGACTCATTGAACTAAAACGCAGTGACCTTTCAGAGTAAAGGCGACTCTGTGTTCACGCTCTGATGTTTGACCTTTCAGAGTAAAGGCGACTCTGTGTTCACGCTCTGACGTTTGACCTTTCAGAGTAAAGGCGACTCTGTGTTCACGCTCTGATGTTTGACCTTTCAGAGTAAAGGCGACTCTGTGTTCACGCTCTGACGTTTGACCTTTCAGAGTAAAGGCGACTGTGTTCACGCTCTGATGTTTGACCTTTCAGAGTAAAGGCGACTGTGTTCACGCTCTGATGTTTGACCTTTCAGAGTAAAGGCGACTCTGTGTTCACGCTCTGATGTTTGACCTTTCAGAGTAAAGGCGACTCTGTGTTCACGCTCTGATGTTTGACCTTTCAGAGTAAAGGCGAGTGTGTTCACGCTCTGCCGTTTGACCTTTCAGAGTAAAGGCGAGTGTGTTCACGCTCTGATGTTTGACCTTTCAGAGTAAAGGCGACTGTGTTCACGCTCTGATGTTTGACCTTTCAGAGTAAAGGCGACTCTGTGTTCACGCTCTGATGTTTGACCTTTCAGAGTAAAGGCGACTGTGTTCACGCTCTGATGTTTGACCTTTCAGAGTAAAGGCGACTCTGTGTTCACGCTCTGATGTTTGACCTTTCAGAGTAAAGGCGACTCTGTGTTCACGCTCTGATGTTTGACCTTTCAGAGTAAAGGCGACTCTGTGTTCACGCTCTGATGTTTGACCTTTCAGAGTAAAGGCGAGTGTGTTCACGCTCTGCCGTTTGACCTTTCAGAGTAAAGGCGAGTGTGTTCACGCTCTGCCGTTTGACCTTTCAGAGTAAAGGCGAGTGTGTTCACGCTCTGATGTTTGACCTTTCAGAGTAAAGGCGACTGTGTTCACGCTCTGATGTTTGACCTTTCAGAGTAAAGGCGACTCTGTGTTCACGCTCTGATGTTTGACCTTTCAGAGTAAAGGCGACTGTGTTCACGCTCTGATGTTTGACCTTTCAGAGTAAAGGCGACTCTGTGTTCACGCTCTGATGTTTGACCTTTCAGAGTAAAGGCGACTCTGTGTTCACGCTCTGATGTTTGACCTTTCAGAGTAAAGGCGACTCTGTGTTCACGCTCTGATGTTTGACCTTTCAGAGTAAAGGCGAGTGTGTTCACGCTCTGCCGTTTGACCTTTCAGAGTAAAGGCGACGTCCAGGAGAAGGAACTCAAGCGCTTCGACGGGAGTGGCTACGACAAAGACCTGGTGGAGGCGCTGGAGCGAGACATCATCTCCCAGAATCCAAACGTCAAGTGGTGAGTGACACGGTGGTTTTTCCCCTCTCCTGCCAGCGGAGTCTCGCGGTCGTCACGGCGTCTCACGGTTGTCACGGCGATCGTTTCAGGGACGACATCGCGGACCTGGAGGAGGCAAAGAAGCTGCTGAAGGAGGCAGTGGTGCTGCCCATGTGGATGCCGGCGTTTTTCAAGGGCATTCGGCGGCCGTGGAAGGTGAACAGCGGGACTCGTTTGACTCGAGGGTGTTAAAGCAATACTAAGTAAGAGTAGAACTCCCCCTGCAGCGCTCCGGTGGAAGTACACTGTCAGAGAACGGACGCAAACGCTTTCTTTACCACGGTTAGTCGGTATAATCGCACACAAACATTTCGGAGTCAGGGTTTCTCAGGAGAGTTGTCTTCAGGTCGCTGTCAGAAAGTGTTACAAGGCTGGTTTTCCTCTCCGAGACAGCAGGGGGCGACGACGGACACCAGAAATACATATTAAACCCTCACAGGGGCTCACGCCGACGTTTAATAATGTGAAAATGTGTCTCGGTGGTGCTGTAATCGTGACGTCCCTCTTGGCGTCTCTGCGCAGGGCGTCCTCATGGTCGGGCCCCCGGGGACGGGCAAAACTCTTCTGGCCAAAGCCGTCGCCACAGAGTGCAGGACCACCTTCTTCAACGTGTCGTCGTCCACGCTCACGTCCAAGTACCGCGGCGAGTCGGAGAAGCTTGTACGACTGCTCTTTGAAATGGTAACGCCGCAATCTCTTATGTTTGTTATTCAATTTAGGACAAACAAGTAAAAAGAACCCCCACCCACCCATTTACAGCATTAAAAACTGATTACCCAGCTGTTTGAACTGAATATAAGTGTGGTCAGGGCAATCAGGGCCAGCAGTGATTGACCAATGAAATCTAAAATGGCCGTGTGTCACAACTATATTTAAATTGTTCTAAATTTTTTCCAAATAAGGCCGTTTTCCCCTCACTTCTGCTGCTGAAGCCTCTACTGGCAGCAGAGCAGTACTGCAGGAAGCTCGGCTCTTCTTCTCCTGCAGCTGCTCGACCGTAAAAGCCATAAAACTCACCATCTTGTTTGAGGGATGTGACTTTCATGTGACGGCGGTACATTTTCTTCACACTGCCACCGATATTTCCTAGAATTTAAATGTTGTGTCCGTTTAACGTGTAATGTTTTTGGTAAAACTAAAAGCTGGCAAAATTTACGATCCAAAGGTAAAGCATTTTGTTTCGTAATTGTTTGAGACGGGGCAAAAACACGTCGAGCGTCGATAAAAAGGTTTTGAGTTTCGATAAATACATTAAAATGTTGCAACGGTCACTGACTATACATTTGTTATTATTGTAAACTTTATTTCAATCTGCCATTACCGTATTTTCTGGAGGATAAGTTGCACCAGCCAAATACATATAAGTTGCTCTGGAATATAAGTATACAAGGTATAAGTATAAGTGGCACCCCGGCCAAAACTATGAAAAAAGGTGCCCCTTATAGTCCGGAAAATACGGAAATCATCTCTACATTTGCCGACGCACCGGTCATGGCTTCGTTGTCCCGTGTTCTCCAGGCGCGCTTCTACGCCCCCGCCACCATCTTCATCGACGAGATCGACTCGATATGCAGCCGCCGAGGAACGTCCGAGGAGCATGAGGCCAGCCGCAGGGTCAAGGCCGAGCTCCTGGTGCAGATGGACGGTACGCGCCGGTCACACGCACGGACATGCCCAGCGCACGCCGTGTAATACACCCCCCCCCCCCGTGTGTGGCAGGTGTGGGCGGAGCCTCCGATAACGACGACCCCTCCAAGATGGTGATGGTTCTGGCCGCCACGAACTTCCCCTGGGACATAGACGAGGCTTTGAGGCGACGCCTGGAGAAGAGGATCTACATTCCTCTGCCGTCAGGTCCATAGCGCGTACTAGTACTACCCATACTAATACTTATACTCCAATACTCGTTCACTGCTAGACTCTGGAGTGGAAACCGGAGCATCAGAAACTCTGTGGCTTTGGATCGATGTGCTGAAGTCAGGACTCTGAGATGCTCCTTCATCTTCTTTGTGCCTCTGATTCTCAGCTAAAGGTCGAGTGGAGCTGCTGAAGATCAGTCTGAAGGAGCTGGAGCTGTCCGGCGACGTGGACCTGGAGAAGATCGCCACGCAGATGGAAGGTTACTCTGGCGCCGACATCACCAACGTGTGCAGGTCCGAGCGCGAGCGCACACACACCTCTGCGCGAGTCGTTAAAGCAGAACTAAGTAACGTTTCACCGCGTTCCAAGTGACGGTTAAATATGTATTTACGGGACATTTAAAGTGTCCTTTGTCGCCTCCTGCTGTCGCCGAGCGGGAAAGCAGCCTGAAGAAAGCCTGGCTCTTTTTATAATTGGCGATTGTAGCGTTGTCTTACTTTTGCGTCCGTTCTCTGACGGTGTAATTTCACCAGAGTCCTGCAGGGGGTGCTCTATCACCACGGTTGTGTAGTACAACGTCACAGTGCAGATGAATGGACTGTTTCTGGGGTTAATCCATAGCAAATAAGTGTAGCTTTCATTGGTTTCAGCTTCACGTAACATGCAACATTTCAAGGAGATATAATATTGTGTTTTTAATGGTTAATCGCTATGGCAACGGTCCTAATTTCACGCCATTCTAAAAAATCTGTGGATTGTCAAAGACTCAACGTTCATAGTTTCAGGCTGTCATTTAGTGAGAAAAGTGTCAGATTCTAATTGGAAAACAATGATTCCGGTCACAAAATAATCGTGAGAACAAAAACGGCCGTAACACGCCCGTCTGTAACACGCCCGTCTGTAACAGTCTGTACCGCGCCCGTACCACGCCCGTCTGAAACAGTCTGTACCACGCCCGTAACACGCCCGTCTGAAACAGTCTGTACCACGCCCGTAACACGCCCGTCTGAAACAGTCTGTACCACGCCCGTCTGAAACAGTCTGTACCACACCCGTACCACGCCCGTCTGAAACAGTCTGTACCGCGCCCGTCTGAAACAGTCTGTACCACACCCGTACCACGCCCGTCTGAAACAGTCTGTACCACGCCCGTAACACGCCCGTCTGAAACAGTCTGTACCACGCCCGTAACACGCCCGTCTGAAACAGTCTGTACCACGCCCGTCTGAAACAGTCTGTACCACACCCGTACCACGCCCGTCTGAAACAGTCTGTACCACACCCGTCTGAAACAGTCTGTACCACGCCCGTAACACGCCCGTCTGAAACAGTCTGTACCACGCCCGTAACACGCCCGTCTGAAACAGTCTGTACCACGCCCGTAACACGCCCGTCTGAAACAGTCTGTACCACGCCCGTAACACGCCCGTCTGAAACAGTCTGTACCACACCCGTACCACGCCCGTCTGAAACAGTCTGTACCACGCCCGTACCACGCCCGTCTGAAACAGTCTGTACCACGCCCGTACCACGCCCGTCTGAAACAGTCTGTACCACACCCGTCTGAAACAGTCCGTACCACGCCCGTAACACGCCCGTCTGAAACAGTTTGTACCACGCCCGTAACACGCCCGTCTGAAACAGTCTGTACCACGCCCGTAACACGCCCGTCTGAAACAGTCTGTACCACACCCGTACCACGCCCGTCTGAAACAGTCTGTACCACACCCGTCTGAAACAGTCTGTACCACGCCCGTAACACGCCCGTCTGAAACAGTCTGTACCACACCCGTACCACGTCCGTCTGAAACAGTCTGTAACACGCCCGTCTGAAACAGTCTGTACCACACCCGTACCACGCCCGTCTGAAACAGTCTGTACCACGCCCGTACCACGCCCGTCTGAAACAGTCTGTACCACACCCGTCTGAAACAGTCCGTACCACGCCCGTAACACGCCCGTCTGAAACAGTCTGTACCACGCCCGTCTGAAACAGTCTGTACCACGCCCGTAACACGCCCGTCTGAAACAGTCTGTACCACACCCGTCTGAAACAGTCTGTACCACGCCCGTAACACGCCCGTCTGAAACAGTCTGTACCACACCCGTACCACGCCCGTCTGAAACAGTCTGTACCACACCCGTCTGAAACAGTCCGTACCACGCCCGTCTGAAACAGTCTGTACCACGCCCGTAACACGCCCGTCTGAAACAGTCCGTACCACGCCCGTAACACGCCCGTCTGAAACAGTCTGTACCACACCCGTCTGAAACAGTCCGTACCACGCCCGTAACACGCCCGTCTGAAACAGTCCGTACCACACCCGTCTGAAACAGTCTGTACCACACCCGTACCACGCCCGTCTGAAACAGTCTGTACCACGCCCGTCTGAAACAGTCCGTACCACGCCCGTCTGAAACAGTCCGTACCACGCCCGTCTGAAACAGTCCGTACCACGTCCGTCTGAAACAGTCTGTACCACGCCCGTCTGAAACAGTCTGTACCACGCCCGTCTGAAACAGTCTGTACCACGCCCGTCTGAAACAGTCTGTACCACGCCCGTCTGAAACAGTCTGTACCACGCCCGTCTGAAACAGTCTGTACCACGCCCGTCTGTACCACGCCCGTCTGTACCACGCCCGTCTGTAACACGCCTCCGTCTGCCCTGCCCCCGTCTGCCCTCAGAGATGCGTCGCTGATGGCCATGAGACGTCGGATCGAGGGCCTGTCGCCGGAGGAGATCCGGAACATCTCCAGAGACGAGATGCACATGCCCACGACCATGGACGACTTCGAGTCCGCCCTGAGGAAAGTGTCCAAGTCGGTGTCGGCCAGCGACCTGGAGAAGTACGAGAAGTGGATCCAGGAGTTTGGCTCGTGCTGATGATGTCACACAGCGTCGCTCTTCCCCAAGTGCACTTACTTTTATCACAAATGTAACAAACACTAATAAAGCAGTTATTTAAAGCGAGGCCTGTGTTTGTCACCGATTCTTTTGAGCGGTATTTGGTTTCTAGAAGCTTGAACGGACCCTTTATTTATTTATTATTTTGAGTCCAGATGATACAACTGAATCTTTTACATTAGAGTACGGACAAAACAAGGCCAGAGACCTCAGGACTCTGTATTTGGGCCTCAGGACTCTGTATTTGGGCCTCCGGGCTCTGTATTTGGGCCTCCGGGCTCTGTATTTGGGCCTCGGGACTCTGTATTTGGGCCTCAGGACTCTGTATTTGGGCCTCAGGGCTCTGTATTTGGACCTCAGGGCTCTGTATTTGGACCTCAGGGCTCTGTATTTGGGCCTCCGGGCTCTGTATTTGGGCCTCCGGGCTCTGTATTTGGGCCTCCGGGCTCTGTATTTGGGCCTCAGGGCTCTGTATTTGGGCCTCAGGGCTCTGTATTTGGGCCTCCGGGCTCTGTATTTGGGCCACGGGACTCTGTATTTCTGTATTTGGGCCTCTGTATTTCTGTATTTGGGCCTCCGGGCTCTGTATTTGGGCCTCCGGGCTCTGTATTTGGGCCTCCGGGCTCTGTATTTGGGCCTCCGGGCTCTGTATTTGGGCCTCAGGGCTCTGTATTTGGGCCTCAGGGCTCTGTATTTGGGCCTCCGGGCTCTGTATTTGGGCCACGGGACTCTGTATTTGGGCCTCAGGACTCCTGTCATGGACATAACCAGCAGCTCTCTCTGGCGCCTCCTCCTGGCAGCAGAGAAATGCACGATCAAGGACTGGACTGACATTAAACTGGACATACGTAAAACTGAAAAAATTACATTTGGACTCGAATTGAAAATGGATAAATTCCATTGAATGGACAAAATGGGATGTGTTTCTTTTAGAGTTCTCTAGACCATGGGTTTATTTGTTGGATGTCCGTTCTCTCTCTGTCCGTGTTTCTCTTTGTGTTTGTTTTGTTCTTTAATTAAAAAAAAAACTGATTCGTCTTAAACACAAGCCAAGAAAATTAACATATAATGATACTATAACTTTCCAAGAAATTGAAATAATAAATTACATATTTAAATATTTTATTGCAAGTATAACTTTCTTGTGAATATAAATGAATCTGATCAGATTAAAGCAGCTGTAGGTTTGAGGAAAGTCAGAGTTAACTCACTTTACAAAAGCCTCCACTGGTGTTGAACATGGCTTCACAGATCGAGAACAGTTTCTCCAATAAACGCCCCGGAAACGTCTGGCACTTTTCATATCACAATCATGTTTCTGCATTTTTATACGTCACAGTTTTACAGTCAACACTTCCTGTTTTTCTTTTTTGGAGCAACTGTTCACGATCTGAGAAGCCAGTTCTTCAACACCAGCGGAGCAGAAACGACCGGCTCAGACAAGTCTAGAACCATGTGGGAACTATGGTCTGAGCAGACAAATCACATCAACTCCAAACAGAAACGACGTGTACCACTAGGGGCAGCACAGAGCTAATGGACACTCATCTTCAGGACGGATGTGAATGTCTCTCCTCTTCTTAAAGAACCACATGGAGCTGCTCTCTAACATGGGCCCATCAGGAGGACCTGAGGTGGAACCAGGTCCTCCTCTGGGACTGTGAAGCCCATCATCTGGAGCAGAGCTGTAGACGCCCTCTTCTTGGCCTCCTTCTTTGAGCGACCAGAGCCAGATGCAGAGCACTGATCCAGAGACACCTCCATGGTGAACATCCAGCTGCCGCTCACCAGTTCTCCACTCACCATGCGATATTCAGGGAACGGCTCCTGGCGCAACATCTGCAGCTCAGACAGTCGAGAGCTGGGGTCCTTTCCCAGACCGAAGTCTGGAGAGATGTGAGCAGGAGGACGGCGTTTGGGATTTTTCGCTGGTGCTGAAGGTGTTTGGTTTGGAGCCTGGTACTCCAGGAACTGCTCTTTTTCGGTGTTGGTTTGAGGAGGAGCAGGTGGAACCAGGATCTCCTCTGGGACTCTGTAGCCCATCATCTGGAGCAGGGCTGTGGTCGCTCTCCTCCTCGCCTCCTTCTTTGAGGCCCCTTGACCCACTGCAGTGAACTGGTCCAGGGAGACCTCGATGGTGAAGGCCCAGTGCCCAGACTTCAGCGTTCCCTCCAGCAGACGGTACTGGGCAGGCGGGTGTTTGAGGATCATCAGCAGCTCAGCCAGGCGACTGTTGGGGTCTTTGTCCAGACAGAAGTCCGGATGGCTGTGGTCCTTGGCCTTAGCACGATGCTTCTTCTTGTTGCAGGCGTTTATCTCTGAGAAGGGAGCAGACATCTTCTCCAGCTGCTCCAGGACCAGGACACTGGCTTGGATCATGGCGTTCATCCTGTTGGCTTCTCGTGCCTCGGCGCTGACGTCTCCGACTGTCGCTCGGACGATGAAGACGGGGCAGTGGTCGTGAGTGGTGCTGGACTCTGTGAAGTCCACACGCAGATGCAGCCTTTGTGCCAGGCTGTAGAGGCGCCTCATGGTGACCACGTAGTCCTGAGCCGACATGTTGGACGCGTGAGAGCAAAGTCTGGAGCTTTCTTCTGATGAGAGCTGCATCTTTGCCACGGGTTTGGTTCTTCTCTTCTTCTTTGGTGTTTTATGGCCCCTGGGATCCGAGCGTTACATTACTGCCACCTACTGTAGTTGTACATCTTATTCTTTAGATGTAATATTTAGACTTTATTCTTTAGACTTTATTCTTTAGACTTTATTCTTTAGACTTTATTCTTTAGACTTTATTCTTTAGACTTTAGACTTTATTCTTTAGACTTTAGACTTTATTCTTTAGACTTTATTCTTTAGACTTTATTCTTTAGACTTTATTCTTTAGACTTTATTCTTTAGACTTCATTCTTTAGACTTTGTTCTTTAGACCTCCCTCCCTAGTCCTGACTCTGGCACCAGCAGGAGGCAGGTCCCTGAAGTCCTCAGAGTCTGAGATGGTTCATATGGGAGTTTTTATTTATTTATAGAAGATCTTCTACTGAAATTGTTTTTCAGACTTCCTATAAGTGATCTGTTCTTCTGTATCTACCTCTGTATCTACCTGCGTTACACCAATTAAATTTCCCCATGTGGGACAATAAAGGAATATCTTATCTTATGGCACTAACATATCCAAGATGTACTTTGGTGCTAGGCCATGGAGAGACTTGTACACAAGCAGAGCTGCTTTAAAGTCTCTTCTCTGAGCCACAGGGGGCAGTGCAGAGACCTGAGAACAGGACTAATGTGATGGTACTTCCTGGTTCTAGTCAGGACCTGAGCAGTATTTGAAATATTTACCAGCTTTGTAATTAGGAGATCTAGAGTGTGTCCTCTGCTCTGTGGGTGGGGCCTCTCTGCTGTGGGTGGGGCCTCTCTGCTGTAGGTGGAGTCACTCTGCTGTGGGTGGGGCCACTCACATGCTGAGTAAGACTGAAGGTTTCAAGGACAGCATCAAGCTCTTTAGCGTTTCTGTCACAAATATTATCCACATGAACATTGAAATCACCTGTAATGACCAAACCATCAGTCTGTTCATATGACTGAAACATCTCAGTAAAATCATCAATAAAACGTTGGCAGTGCTGGGGAGGCTTGTATAAAACAATGAAGAGAATGGATGAGACTGTTTTAGCTCCATTTTAAAGGAGACATACTCAAATGATGAAAACACCCCAAAAGAACAACCTGCGGGTAATTATTTCATCTCTAAAGACAGCACAGACTCCACTCCCTTTTTTGTTTTCTTGTTGTTGTTGTTGTTGTTTTATGGCGGTTGACATCCGAGTGTTGCATTACCGCCAGACTTTATTCCTTAGACTTTGTCGTAGTCCTAAAAGTTCTTCTTCCAGTGCCTTGACTTCCAGTGCTTTGTCCTCAGACTCTGTCGTAGTCCGTAAAAGTACTCCTTCCATTGCTTTGCATTGCTTTGGTGTTACAAAGCCCATGAGGTCATGATTTGTCTTTGTGACTAGAATAGTTGTTGTTGTTTCAGAGACGAACAACTCCCACATTGATCGAGCTGTGGCGGTTGGTCTCTGAAACAACTGTGAGGAGACCTTGAGGAGACCTTGCTCAACACCCGGTCTGGAGAGACGGGAGATGGCGGAGGAGAGTGGATCGGGGATGGAAGACGTTCTGGACGGCGTGGAGGAGCAGCCTTTTCTGGCTGCACGTGCCCGGAAACGTAAAAAGTCCCTTAGCTCGTCCGAGGGTTCTGGGAATGAGCAGCAGGATGAGGCTGAAGCTATTGATATCCGGGGTGAGAGCAGAGACTGTAAGGTGATCGTAAAGCTTGCACAGGATAGTGCATCCTTTAAGGAGTGGAATTCAGTGGCATTGTCAAAGAGCCTAACTGTAGCTGTGGGAGTGATCAAGAGTGCGAGTGTCCTTAGAGATGGCTCGCTGCTGGTCGTGTGCAAGGACGCGGCTCAGCAACGGAAGGCGATTGGAACTAAACGTCTGGGTGGAAAGAACGTTCTTGTGTCTGATGCTGAAAGAAACACGGTCAGAGGAGTTATCGTAGGTGTCCCTACGGCGACGTCTGTGGATGAAGTTAAGGAGAATTTGACTGGAGCTACGGTGCTGGACGCTAGGCGGTTGAAGGTGACCCGGTCTGGGGTAAGATGTGACAGCTTGTCGGTAATGGTAACACTTGAAGGGAGGTGCCTGCCTAGTAAGGTGTTCATTGGGTTCATGTGCCATGACGTTAGGCCATATGTTCCACCGCCCCTGCGTTGCTTTAAGTGCCAGCGCTTTGGGCATATTGCAGCGGTCTGTAGAGGGAGGCAAAGGTGTGGTAAATGTGCAGGAGATCATGAGTATGGGAAGTGTGACGTGGGAGCAAAACTGAAGTGCTGTAACTGTGGGGAAGAACATAGCTCTGCCTACGGGGGATGCAGGTTTAGCAAAAGAGCTGCTGAGGTGCAGAAAATAAAGGTCTCTCAAGGTATATCCTATGCGGATGCAGTCAAGAAAGTTTCAAGTAACGAGTTTAGAGTAAATACAGAGAGAGGAGCCAGCGCTGCTCCCAGCCAGGGCGAAATGAGAAAGGCCAGCGTGGCTCCCAAGAGGTGTGAAGGTTTCAAGAGTGGAGGTCCCAAGTGTGCAGGTTCCAGAATTAATGAGAATACCCTGGTTGTGGATAGAGAGGATTTTGTACTCTTTATGGTGGATGTTGTAAACTGTGCTGCTCAGGCTCAAAGCAGAACTGAAAGGATCAGGATCATTGCTAAAGCTGCAGGGAGATTCCTTGGAACAAAGGAGCTTGATTGGGCAGATATAGAAAACAGGCTAAAGGCGCTAAATGGGAGTCGGAGTGATGGGGGTCTGCTTGTGGGGAGTCAGGGTGATCAGAGTGACGAGATGGGGGTGGGGGTGGTCTCCTGTCCTCGCCCAGTCTCGTAGACGCACGGCAACCAAGCAGCGACATCAGTGGAAATATTAAAGCCTATAGAATGAAGCCTAAAGAATAAAGCTGTACGGTGGAAGCACCGAACGTCAAAGAAGGAGAGGAAGATGAAGAAGAGTCTCCCTGGAATAAAGCCGGTTGTTGTTGTTGTTGTTGTTTTATGGCGGTTGACATCCAAGTGTTGCATTACCGCCAGACTTTATTCCTCAGACTCTGTCGTAGTCCGTAAAAGAACTCCTTCCATTGCTTTGGTGTTACAAAGCCCATGAGGTCATGATGTGTCTTTGTGACTAGAATAGTTGTTGTTGTTTCAGAGACCGACCGGCTTCAACCGCCATAAAACAACAACAACAACAACAACAACAACAAAGCGCTGAGTGGGAGTCGGAGTGATGGGGGTCTGCTTTTGGGGAGTCAGAGTGATCAGAGTGACGAGATGGGGGTGGGGGTGGTCTCCTGTCCTCGCCCAGTCTCGTAGACGCACGGCAACCAAGCGACGACATCAGTGGACATATTAAAGCCTGAAGAATGAAGCCTAAAGAATAAAGCTGTACGGTGGAAGCACCGAACGTCAAAGAAGGAGAGGAAGATGAAGAAGAGTCTCCCTGGAATAAAGCCGGTTGGTCTCTGAAACAAAGACATATCATGACCTCATGGGCTTTGTAACACCAAAGCAATGGAAGGAGTTCTTTTACGGACTACGACAAAGTCTGAGGACTACGAAAAGTCACAAAAACACATCATGACCTCATGGGCTTTGTAACGCCAAAGCGATGGGAGGATTACTTTTACGGACTACGACAGAGTCTGAGGACTACGACAAAGTCTGAGGAATAAAGTCTGGCGGTAATGCAACACTTGGATGCCAACCGCCATAAAACAACAACAACAACAACAACAACAACAACAACAACAACAACAACCAACCGGCTTTATTCCAGGGAGACTCTTCTTCATCTTCCTCTCCTTCTTTGACGTTCGGTGCTTCCACCGTACAGCTTTATTCTTTAGGCTTCATTCTTCAGGCTTTAATATTTCCACAGATGTCGTCGCTTGGTTGCCGTGCGTCTACGAGACTGGGCGAGGACAGGAGACCACCCCCACCCCCATCTCGTCACTCTGATCACTCTGACTCCCCAAAAGCAGACCCCCATCACTCCGACTCCCATTTAGCGCCTTTAGCCTGTTTTCTATATCTGCCCAATCAAGCTCCTTTGTTCCAAGGAATCTCCCTGCAGCTTTAGCAATGATCCTGATCCTTTCAGTTCTGCTTTGAGCCTGAGCAGCACAGTTTACAACATCCACCATAAAGAGTACAAAATCCTCTCTATCCACAACCAGGGTATTCTCATTAATTCTGGAACCTGCACACTTGGGACCTCCACTCTTGAAACCTTCACACTTCTTGGGAGCCACGCTGGCCTTTCTCATTTCGCCCTGGCTGGGAGCAGCGCTGGCTCCTCTCTCTGTATTTACTCTAAACTCGTTACTTGAAACTTTCTTGACTGCATCTGCATAGGATATACCTTGAGAGACCTTTATTTTCTGCACCTCAGCAGCTCTTTTGCTAAACCTGCATCCCCCGTAGGCAGAGCTATGTTCTTCCCCACAGTTACAGCACTTCAGTTTTGCTCCCACGTCACACTTCCCATACTCGTTATCTCCTGCACATTTACCACATCTTTGCCTCCCTCTACAGACCGCTGCAATATGCCCAAAGCGCTGGCACTTAAAGCAACGCAGGGGCGGTGGAACATATGGCCTAACGTCATGGCACATGAACCCAATGAACACCTTACTAGGCAGGCACCTCCCTTCAAGTGTTACCATTACCGACAAGCTGTCACATCTTACCCCAGACCGGGTCACCTTCAACCGCCTAGCGTCCAGCACCGTAGCTCCAGTCAAATTCTCCTTAACTTCATCCACAGACGTCGCCGTAGGGACACCTATGATAACTCCTCTGACCGTGTTTCTTTCAGCATTAGACACAAGAATGTCCTTTCCACCCAGACGTTTAGTTCCAATCGCCTTCCGTTGCTGAGCCGCGTCCTTGCACACGACCAGCACCTTTTGTACTAATACTGAGCAGAAAGCTATGAACACAAAACCATCAGCAGGAAACAAATTAGTCTTAAAGTCTGAGTGGTCGTTTTGCTTGTGTTTTACCTGAGGATTGAGACAAAGACGGAGCACGAATTATTTATCTTCAGTCTAAGTAATATCCAAGTCCTCGACTTTTAAGTTATAAAATCTAACAAATACATCTCACATTTTTGTAATTGATCATGTTTGTGAATGTGAAACGTCTCTGTCTTTTACGAGCTTAATGTCTTTGTACATTGTCCCTTTAAATAAAGATGAAACTAAATAGGTTTTCAAATTGATATTACATTCTGTACCACAAATGATTCTTTCTGTGAAGCTCAGATTTGTAAACAAACTCCACCTCACAAATTAAATATAGTTATTCTTGTTATAAATACTTAAAGTGCATAGATTTGTGTGTATATTCTGTCTGCTTGTGACTGTTTACAATTTATAAAACTTCACAATTAATAAACTTTAAACTTTAAAATTTGAATATATAATTTTTGGTTTTCATAACAGAAATGTGGACTATACTATAAGAAAATGGCAATTAATTTAATTCTTATATTTGGCAAAATCTACATCCATAAAAGTACATTTTCATCATCAGTATCCCCTTTCCCCCTGTCTCATTTAACTAATTGAATCATATTTTCTCACCATTTCCAAAATTTTAAACCAAAAAGCTGTTTTTACTCATGAAAATTGTTTGTCTCTAAATGTTTTTGATGTCTGAAGTGTAATTATAATTGTAATATGCCCCCCCCCCCCCCCCCCCCCCCCCCCCGGCATTCCTTTAACTGTTATAAGATAAGATAAGATATTCCTTTATTGTCCCACATGGGGAAATTTCATTGGTGCAACGCAGGTAGATACAGAGGCAGATACAGAAGAACAGATCACTTATAGGAAGTCTGAAAAACACTTTCAGTAGAAGATCTCCTATAAATAAATAAAAACTCCCATAGACAAATAAATAAATAAATACCATTGCACATGAATTTCAAAGTAATTATATTGTTTGCTATAAATGTCTTGTTATAAAGAATCGTGACTATAATTTATGAAAGTTATTTTGTGTTTTTATTACGATTTTTTTTTTACACCGACATTTTTTAACATCGAATTTTGTATTTATTTTTTACATCGAGTTTAGTAAAAATATCCATTGTGTATAAATACAATCAAATAAAAAAATAAATTCTATGTAAAAAAAAATCTATGTAAAATAATTAAAATAAATTCCATGTAAAAAAAAGTCGTAATAAGAGCACAAAATAACCATAATAATAATAATAATAATACAATGAATTCATGAATTAATTAATCTTTAAAAAATCCGTCTGCCTGCTCTTCCGCTCCGCACACATAGAGGGCGCTGCATCCCCCGGCCCGCGGCGGAAAGAGCCGGTGCTTTCGGCCGCTTGGACCCGGAAATGCTCGGGCCTCGATGGAGCAGCTCCCGCCTGAAGTCGTGGTGCACATCCTGAGCTTTTTGCCCGCGGGAGACAAACACTCGGTGCGTTGCTGCTGCCGCGCGCTGCAGCTGCTCGCGGATCACCCGGCGCTTTGGCGCGGAGCCGCCGTGTTCCTCACCGACCTGCGGCGCTACACCTACGGCTTCTGGGACACGTTGAGCCGCCGCAGGATCACGCGCGTCGTGGTAAACACACGCACACGTGCCGCTCTCTTTGGCCTTTCCCCGCGTGTTTCCGCGTGTCTGTTTCAACCGTCTCTGCGCAGTTCGAGGGGGAAATATTGGTCAAAATGTCAGAAGTTTGATGTCATGTGATGTAAACAACTGACGCTCCGACGTGACGTGACCTGATAAGCCGAGTGACTTTGCCCCTAAATCCCGTATTTTCCGGACTATAAGTCGCACCTCTTTTCATAGTTTTGGCCAGGGTGCGACTTATACTTACATACATAGACTTATATGTGATATTATTTGTTATTTTCACACTTGCAACTGCATTTCATACTCCAGTGCGACTTCTGTGTTATGCATTTTTTGGCTGGTGCGACTTATACTCCGGAAAATATGGTAAAAATAAACATCTTTATCACAAGAACTCTTGCTGTATCCAATATTTTGGCCAAACCGTGACTGCCCTGTAGCGTAGTGGTTAAGGCACAGCACGCATGCCGCAGCGCCTTGAGTTCTGTTCCCGACTCCGACTATTTGCTGCATGTCCTCCCCGCTCTCATCCCCCGTGTCACACTTCTCTCCTGTCAATAAAGTCTTTCGCTTGCGTCAATTGCCCGTCGGTCTCTTGGTTCACCCGTGGGTTAGCTGTGGTTAGACGCTGACCTTTGACCTCTGCGCGCCAGGTCCGCCACCTCCGGCGTAAAGAGTGGCGGCGGCTGATCACGTTCCTCCCCGCGCTGACGGCCATCGTGTTCGTGGACGGCGGGCGCCTCTACCGGGAGAAGTACCTGGTCAACCTGTCGCGCTTCACCGAGCTCACGCACCTGGGGGTCCGGAACGCCACGTGGGAGGAGCGCATGCTGAGCTGGAGCCTGGCCGACCAGCTGCGCGAGGTACGTGCGGGCGGGGTCCGGGGGCGGGACTTGATGAAACGCGCAAGACCTGACGCCTCTCTGTGCCCCCGTCCACAGCGCCTGACCCACCTGAGCGTGTGCAACGTGCGCCTGCCGTGGCCCGTGGAGCTGGTCTCGGCCGCGTCCCGCCTCACCAACCTGCGCTCGCTCATGTTCCACCAGCACGCCGAGGGCCTGGGGGGCAGCACCATCCGCCCGGTGCCCTGCTCCGCCTTCCACACGCTGCTGCAGAAGCTCACCCGCCTGCAGCACCTGTCCTGGGGCATGAAGGGGGAGCCGCCCGAGCCCCTGGAGGAGGACTACTTCAGCCCGCCGCACCCGGAGCACGCGGGCCAAGGTGAGTGCGCCCCCTGGTGCTTTCACAGATGCATTGAGTTAGTTTTGCGTTTCCTTCTTTGTCCGAGTCATAAAAAAAATGGTGCAGTAGCAGAGTGGTTAGCCTCACGGCGAGTGGTTAGCCTCACGGCGGGAAGGTCACGGGGTCGACTCCCGGGCTTTTTGTGTGGAGTTTGCACGTTCTGCTCGTGCGACACGCAGCGTCCTCCAGCTGAAGAAATGTGCAGTTTAATGAAAGTTACATGTTTAAAAGGAAGAGCTTATTCGTGACTTTTCTTAAATCTTTCTTTGATGTAGAATTTATTATTATTTATTTATGTTTTTTACTCTATTCAGACGGGAACATTTGGTTATAATTTAGCTGAATTAAATCTAGAATAACGCGTTTATGTGGCAGAACAAGTCATAGTTCGGGGATGTTTTGTCACGTTGGCGTCTCGGTGCTTCTCTGAGTTGAGCCGTCCCGCCCTCTCTTCCCCAGAGGAGGGGGACGAGTGGCATTACGGGGGCCCAGCGCTCACGTCCCTGGAGCTGGTGGATTACCCCGAGGCCATCCTCCCCGAGAGCGCCCTGGAGAACCTGTCGTCGCTGCGCTCGCTCACCGTCCGGTACAAGTCCATCCACCAGGGCCTGGAGTGCCGGCTCAAGCACTGGCTCTCACCCCTGACCCAGCTGCAGGACCTCACCATCGCAGGTACGGGCGGGGCCTGGGGGGCGGGGCCTAGGGGGCGAGTCCATGTGAGTCTATGGCAGGCGTGTCAAACAGAGACATTTTAATCCGACCCGCAAAACATTTCTAATTCATATTTATTCATTTTCGATGGACGTAAAGCGTTTTTATAGCTAGAACTACACGTCCCACAATCCTTTGCAGCAGCTGCCCCACAGCGCTTCTGTGTGTGCTGCTGGTGCGAGAAGTGCTAACGCGCTGACGCACACTAAACCAGAGAAGGAAGAACGAACGTGGAAGAAAGAGATTGTTTTAGGGGTGTTAGAGCTGGGCTAATGCGGCGCTAATGCGGCGCTAACGTGGGGCTAATGCGGGGCTAATGCGGAGCTAACGTGGGGCTAATGCGGAGCTAACGTGGGGCTAATGCGGAGCTAACGTGGGGCTAATGCGGAGCTAACGTGGGGCTAATGCGGAGCTAACGTGGGGCTAATGCGGAGCTAACGTGGGGCTAATGCGGAGCTAACGTGGGGCTAATGCGGAGCTAACGTGGGGCTAATGCGGGGCTAATGCGCGGAGCTAATGCAGTTGTTTTATTTTTTGCGTCCCATATTGAGTTTGACCCGCTGCTCTGTGTTCCTCTTTCAGGGGGTCATGCCATCTCTAACTACGCCTGCTCGATCCCGCCCACCGTGACGCGCCTGACGCTGCGCTTGAGCCTGACGCTGAAGGACATGGAGATCATCGCGCCCAGAGTCCCCAGCCTCACGTACCTGGACATCGAGCAGAACCGCTCCAGCGGGTCTCTGTGCAGACGCATCCCGGCGCTGTTCCCTCACCTGCGGACGCTGCGCATACGGTCAGGGCGTGTTCAGAGCGTGTTCAGGGCGTGTTCAGGGCGTGTTCAGGGCGTGTTCAGGGCGTGTTCAGGGCGTGTTCAGGGCGTGTTCAGAGCGTGTTCAGAGCGTGTTCAGAGCGTGTTCAGAGCGTGTTCAGAGCGTCTTCAGGGCGTGTTCAGAGCGTGTTCAGAGCGTGTTCAGGGCGTGTTCAGGGCGTGTTCAGGGCGTGTTCAGGGCGTGTTCAGGGCGTGTTCAGGGCGTGTTCAGGGCGTGTTCAGAGCGTGTTCAGAGCGTGTTCAGAGCGTCTTCAGGGCGTGTTCAGAGCGTGTTCAGAGCGTGTTCAGGGCGTGTTCAGGGCGTGTTCAGGGCGTGTTCAGGGCGTCTTCAGGGCGTGTTCAGAGCGTGTTCAGAGCGTGTTCAGAGCGTGTTCAGGGCGTGTTCAGGGCGTCTTCAGGGCGTCTTCAGGGCGTGTTCAGGGCGTGTTCAGGGCGGTCAGAGCATTTGGGTCACAAACGGGTTTAGAGCGGAGGGCCATGGACTTAAGTATTATTTCTTCAATAATTGGGCCAAAAAATAGACCTAAAGTTGAAGAACTTTTTAAAAAATCTGGCTTTATCTGTTTTTTGTCACATTTCACTTTATTTTGTTAAATCCGCTCTTGAACTTGAGGAACAGTCACATGTTTAGACCACAAGATTGAAAGAAAATGAAAGATTTCACTGTTTCGTCTCAATAATCGTTAAATCGTGACGTTTGAATTAAATAATCTGAACGTTTTTCAACAAACGTCTGAATCATAAAAATAACGCTCGTGTCCCTCGCCGCAGGTTCCTGCGCCGCGAGCCGGAGAAGGACCTGCTGAACCTGCAGCGCCTGCGGCACCTGGAGCGCCTGGACCTGCTCGTCGACCGCTGGTGTCTGAACGGAAAGCCCTGGCCGACGCCCTTCGTCCAGGCCCTGGCGGACCAGCTGCAGGAGCTGACGCAGCACCGGCTCAAAGTGTGCACCCAGAGGCCCCCGAGGAACGTGCTGCGCGACTGCGACTGCGTGTACGGGGACTTCTGACCCCGCCGACGCCCGGGTGGGGTCTGAGAGGAGCCCGGGGGTCTGAGAGGAGCCTGAGGGGGTCTGAGAGAAGTCAAACGCTCTTGGACGTGGACAGGGGGGCGTTTGGTCACATTTTGAATTTTAGAAACTGCCAAACGACAAACTCTTTAACCCTGAAAAGACGTGTTTGAACTGTTTTTACTCTTAATTTCCGCCTTTAACACTCGGATATCGAAAAACAATCTAAACAGATTGTTTTTAGACTTCTACATTCCTCATTTACCTGAAACCTCCAAACCGACTTCTATGAGTTTAGTCAAGTGTTACCACGGGGCAAGTCCGGCCGATATCGGGGGAAATCCGTCATCATCATGTTTTGTGGTCCGCAGCCCGTTTTTCGATTAATCGCAACAGATCGATTATTCAAAGGATCGTCGACTCGTTAAAGTCATCGTTAATGGTCACGAGCTGGTCCAAGCACGGGCTCCAGAACTGAGGAAAGACGTTTTCGACGCTCAAATTGAGCCCCAGTTCCGTGAAAATGGACCGTATTTGGCGAAATGGCTCTCTCGTCCGTAAACGTGCTTCACCGGGTCAAACGCAGGTCAAGAATCCAGTGACTTTATCCATCGTCAGTCGCAGCCGATGAGTCGATGCTGATGATGAAAGCCCCGAGAGCCGGTCGCCATGGTAACCTGCAGTAAACGACCTTCTGCTGAAGAGAAACTTAAGAACTGCACTGGATTTTGTAATAATTACTTTGATCATGTGACTTTTGTACTTGGACACAAAGTCACGGTTGTACGTCCAGTTAAAACCTTTTGAATTATGATTTTGAAGTAATTTCTTTACAGAATTCTGCTGATGTTCAGTCAAGAGCGTGGAAATCCAAGTGTTGTATATTTAAATGGGTTTTCTCGTCTCCATAGCGACGTTCGGAGTTCCCGACACCAGGAAACGCTGTGAAAAGCTCATTATTTTCCTTTTTTTTGTGGAATATTTCCCCCCAAACTCGCACTTTGCTCCCGAGTCTTCACTTTGTCTTCTCGTTTTTGCTTTGGCCGTAAAAAAAAAGTGTAACAAAAACACCTAAAATTTAGATTAAAAAATGTGAAACGTGTTTCAGGGTTAAACGATGCGACTTGTTTGAGAATGAAAGATTTTAAGATTTTGCTTTTGAAGTATTTGTTTGTCTGAGAATGATTCTGGAAAATGTTGAATTGTATTTTGTTTACATTTTGTGTTTAAGTTATTAGATTTTGGAGCAAGTTTAACGATAAAGAAACATTGATTCAATTGATTCAAGAAGATTTTTTAATGCTTTAGTCTGGAACTTGACACAAACACATTTTGTTCACTGGAAACTGAGTTTGATCTGAAACGACCGAAATGTGACATTTTCAAACATTTGTTGGGGGCGGGGCTTGTGGGAGGGGGGCGGGGGAGGAGGGTGTGTGGTAGGCGGGAGGAGGGCGTGTGGGAGGAGGGTGTGTGGTAGGCGGGAGGAGGGCGTGTGGGAGGAGGGTGTGTGGGAGGCGGGAGGAGGGCGTGTGGGAGGCGGGAGGAGGGCGTGTGGGAGGCGGGAGGAGGGCGTGTGGGAGGCGGGAGGAGGGCGTGTGTGAGGAGGGCGTGTGGGAGGAGGAGGGCGTGTGGGAGGAGGGCGTGTGGGAGGAGGAGGGCGTGTGGGAGGAGGGAGGAGGGCGTGTGGGAGGAGGAGGGCGTGTGGGAAGGGAGTGTGGGAGGAAACGACTGAGGCGCACTTGAGCCACACATTGCCAAATATGACCCAAAGTGAGCCACACTGAGCCAAACATGAGCCACACTGAGCCAAACATGAGCCACACTGAGACAAACATGAGCCACACTGAGACAAACATGAGCCACACTGAGACAAACATGAGCCACACTGAGACAAACATGAGCCACACTGAGACAAACATGAGCCACACTGAGCCAAACATGAGCCACACTGAGACAAACATGAGCCACACTGAGACAAACATGAGCCACACTGAGACAAACATGAGCCACACTGAGACAAACATGAGCCACACTGAGACAAACATGAGCCACACTGAGCCAAACATGAGCCACACTGAGCCAAACATGAGCCACACTGAGACAAACATGAGCCACACTGAGCCACACTGAGCAAAACATGAGCCACACTGAGCCAAAGGGAGCCAAACATGAGCCACACTTAGCCAAACATGAGCCAAACATAACTCACACTGAGCCAAAATGATCCACACTAAGCCAAACATGAGCCACACTGAGCCAAATTGACACAAATATTAGCCATACTGAGCCAAAGTGAGCCACACTGAGCCAAACATGAGCCACACTGAGCTAAACTGAGCCAAACATGAGCCACACTGAGCCAAACATGAGCCACACTGAGCCATACTGAGCTACACTGAGCCAAACATGAGCCACACTAAGCCAAACATGAGCCACACTGAGCCAAAGTGACACAAACATGAGCCACACTGAGCCAAACATGAGCCACACTGAGCCAAACATGAGCCACACTGAGACAAACGTGAGCCACACTGAGCCAAACATGAGCCACACTGAGCCAAACATGAGCCACACTGAGACAAACGTGAGCCACACTGAGCCAAACATGAGCCACACTGAGACAAACATGAGCCACACTGAGACAAACATGAGCCACACTGAGACAAACATGAGCCACACTGAGACAAACATGAGCCACACTGAGACAAACATGAGCCACACTGAGCCAAACATGAGCCACACTGAGACAAACATGAGCCACACTGAGACAAACATGAGCCACACTGAGACAAACATGAGCCACACTGAGACAAACATGAGCCACACTGAGACAAACATGAGCCACACTGAGCCAAACATGAGCCACACTGAGCCAAACATGAGCCACACTGAGACAAACATGAGCCACACTGAGCCACACTGAGCAAAACATGAGCCACACTGAGCCAAAGGGAGCCAAACATGAGCCACACTTAGCCAAACATGAGCCAAACATAACTCACACTGAGCCAAAATGATCCACACTAAGCCAAACATGAGCCACACTGAGCCAAATTGACACAAATATTAGCCATACTGAGCCAAAGTGAGCCACACTGAGCCAAACATGAGCCACACTGAGCTAAACTGAGCCAAACATGAGCCACACTGAGCCAAACATGAGCCACACTGAGCCATACTGAGCTACACTGAGCCAAACATGAGCCACACTAAGCCAAACATGAGCCACACTGAGCCAAAGTGACACAAACATGAGCCACACTGAGCCAAACATGAGCCACACTGAGCCAAACATGAGCCACACTGAGACAAACGTGAGCCACACTGAGCCAAACATGAGCCACACTGAGCCAAACATGAGCCACACTGAGACAAACGTGAGCCACACTGAGCCAAACATGAGCCATAGTGAGCCACACATGAGCCACAGTGAGCCACACATGTAAACATTTTAAATATAAATATTTTATGACAGAATCTCGACTCAAACTGACTTTTGTCTCATATTTATCTCGATTTGACACTAAAAGTGACAGAAAACAACAACAACATTAGACGTGTTTGTGACACGTTTATGTAAATGTCACTTATTAAAGAGGAAGTGGAACAAACTGCCATAAAACACAAGAGGAGGAGGAGGAGAGGAGGAGGAGAGGAGGAGGAGAGGAGGAGGAGAGGAGGAGGAGGAGGAGGAGGAGGAGGAGGAGAGGAGGAGGAGAGGAGGAGGAGAGGAGGAGGAGAGGAGGAGGAGAGGAGGAGGAGGAGGAGGAGAGGAGGAGGAGGAGAGGAGGAGGAGGAGGAGGAGGAGGAGGAGAGGAGGAGGAGGAGGAGGAGGAGAGGAGGAGGAGGAGGAGGAGGAGGAGAGGAGGAGGAGGAGGAGGAGAGGAGGAGGAGGAGGAGGAGGAGGAGGAGAGGAGGAGAGGAGGAGGAGAGGAGGAGGAGGAGGAGGAGAGGAGGAGGAGAGGAGGAGGAGAGGAGGAGGAGGAGGAGGAGAGGAGGAG
This sequence comes from Eucyclogobius newberryi, assembly GCF_026437365.1. Taxonomy (NCBI): domain Eukaryota; kingdom Metazoa; phylum Chordata; class Actinopteri; order Gobiiformes; family Gobiidae; genus Eucyclogobius; species Eucyclogobius newberryi. Next base: position 65,496 of record NW_027316456.1, on the reverse strand, counting down.
GAGGAGAGGAGGAGGAGGAGGAGGAGGAGGAGAGGAGGAGGAGGAGGAGGAGAGGAGGAGGAGGAGAGGAGGAGGAGGAGGAGGAGGAGAGGAGGAGGAGGAGGAGGAGAGGAGGAGGAGGAGAGGAGGACACTTGTTTTTATTGGTAGATGGAGAAAGTTACATTTACACAGTAAATATATATATATATATATATATATATATATATATATATATATATGTATACATATATATATATATATGTATATATATATATATATATGTATATATAATCCACATACCTAACAAACAAGTATGGTTTTAATTTGGAGGTGTTTTTAGAGACAGTTGGACAAAATCTGCCTAAATATAATTATTAAAGTAAATATAATTATTAAAGTAAATATAATTATTAAACTAAAAATAATTATTAAACTAAATATAATTATTAAACTAAATATATTAAAGTAAATATAATTATTAAACTAAAAATAATTATTAAACTAAATATAATTATTAAACTAAATATATTAAAGTAAATATAATTATTAAACTAAATAGCATTATTAAACTAAATATAATTATTAAACTAAATATAATTATTAAACTAAATATAATTATTAAACTAAATAGCATTATTAAACTAAATATAATTATTAAACTAAATATAATTAATAAAGTTTAACAGATTTAGTTACAAAGTACTAAAGGTCAGTGTTTTGATCATAAACAGTTTCTATAAATAGTTCAGTCTCTTAAAGCTTCACTGTCACTTTTCTGGGGCGTGGCCTCTTCCACCTGCTCGTCTCCATGGAGATGAGGCTGCTTTGCCTGGAGTGTTCTGTGTGGCTTTAAACATTTCTATCGCCTCTCCACAGATCTGAGCTGTAACTTGGCTCTTGTTTAAAACTCATCTCCATAGAAACCAGCAGCTGGTGAGCCCTGCTTCAGGAGAGTTACACACTGTAGCTTTAATGGACGAGTATAACACGGGCTCAACAGCAAATGTAGAAACAAATGAGTTGTAGATTTAATCAAATGTAAATGAACAAACAAAGAGCCACAGAACTTCTGTGGAAACAAGAGGCGACACAAATAAACAAATAAGCAGATAAAATGTGGACTGCTAAACATTAGATACGATTTCAACCTTTTTAAATCCAGGCTAAAAACGTATTTATTCAGACTGGCTTTTAACACTGTGTAATGTAATGGCACTTTATTTTGTACAGTTTGTTTTTATTTACTTTGATGTCGTGTATCGCCTTGATTTTATTGTGAAGCTCTTTGGTCTCTTTAAGTGTTGTAAAAGGCTCATAAATAAAGGTTGATTGATTGATTAGATTTCCTCCAAATCACTTTTAGTTGATGAATTCATTAGTGACTATAACATAGATCTTCAGCTCCAACTGAAACGTGGCTTCAACAAGACGATGATGTCAGACTAAATGAGTCCTAAATATCCACGTGAACGTGAGTGATGACTCTCTTAAATATCCATGTGAACGTGAGTGATGACTCTCTTAAATATCCATGTGAACGTGAGTGACGACTCTCTTAAATATCCACGTGAACGTGAGTGATGACTCTCTTAAATATCCACGTGAACGTGAGTGATGACTCTCTTAAATATCCATGTGAACGTGAGTGACGACTCTCTTAAATATCCACGTGAACGTGAGTGATGACTCTCTTAAATATCCATGTGAACGTGAGTGATGACTCTCTTAAATATCCATGTGAACGTGAGTGACGACTCTCCTAAATATCCATGTGAACGTGAGTGATGACTCTCTTAAATATCCATGTGAACGTGAGTGATGACACTCTTAAATATCCATGTGAATGTGAGTGATGACTCTCTTAAATATCCACGTGAACGTGAGTGATGACTCTCTTAAATATCCATGTGAACGTGAGTGACGACTCTCTTAAATATCCATGTGAACGTGAGTGACGACTCTCTTAAATATCCATGTGAACGTGAGTGACAACTCTCCTAAATATCCACGCGAACGTGAGTGATGACTCTCTTAAATATCCATGTGAACGTGAATGACGACTCTCCTAAATATCCATGGGAACGTGAGTAATGACTCTCTTAAATATCCATGTGAACGTGAGTGATGACTCTCCTAAATATCCATGTGAACGTGAGTGACGACTCTCTTAAATATCCACGTGAACGTGAGTGATGACTCTCTTAAATATCCACGTGAACGTGAGTGATGACTCTCTTAAATATCCATGTGAACGTGAGTGACGACTCTCTTAAATATCCATGTGAACGTGAGTGATGACACTCTTAAATATCCATGTGAACGTGAGTGATGACACTCTTAAATATCCATGTGAACGTGAGTGATGACTCTCTTAAATATCCACGTGAACGTGAGTGATGACTCTCTTAAATATCCACGTGAACGTGAGTGATGACACTCTTAAATATCCATGTGAACGTGAGTGATGACTCTCTTAAATATCCATGTGAACGTGAGTGACGACTCTCTTAAATATCCACGTGAACGTGAGTGATGACTCTCTTAAATATCCACGTGAACGTGAGTGACGACTCTCTTAAATATCCATGTGAACGTGAGTGACGACTCTCTTAAATATCCACGTGAACGTGAGTGATGACTCTCTTAAATATCCACGTGAACGTGAGTGATGACTCTCTTAAATATCCATGTGAACGTGAGTGATGACTCTCTTAAATATCCATGTGAACGTGAGTGATGACTCTCTTAAATATCCATGTGAACGTGAATGACGACTCTCCTAAATATCCATGGGAACGTGAGTAATGACTCTCTTAAATATCCATGTGAACGTGAGTGACGACGCTCTCAGTAATGCCTTCAGCACCTTGTTAGACAGCATCGGTTTGACTCTGAATGTAAATAAATCGACTCACAGTCAGAAGCACACTCTGGATCTGACCTAAAATATGGAATAGAGATTAATGACCTCATTGTCTTCCCTCAAAACCCTATATTGTCAGATCATTTCATAATTACATTTAGTTTATTCTTAAAGATCACCAGCCCCAGAATAAAGTTATAACGAAAAGGACAAAATCCCAAAAATCTATCTCAAAATTCAAAGAAATAATAGAGTCAAAATTCAGGGACATGTCATGTGACAGGTGCAGTGACAGGTGCAGTGACAGGAGCAGTGACATGTCATGTGATCCTGCTGAGAACAGCTTTAGTCCAGGGGAAGTGACCGGTGCAGTGACAGGAGCAGTGACCGGTGCAGTGACAGGAGCAGTGACTGGTGCAGTGACAGGTGCAGTGACCGGTCTGTCCACGTGACCATGAAGTCTCTAAAGCGCTCCTAGGTTAGCCCTGGTAAACAAAGGGGGTAAACTCTTTCCACTTCAGGAGGCTCCGCCCAATGGACGGGACTTACCACAGAATAGTAAATATCTGAGTTCTCGGCCTAAATTCGCTTGTTGACAATGACTCTTGGATGAAGTCTATTTTGTCTAAACTGAGTCCAGATGAAACTGAAGCTTTTTCTACAATGGAACTCTCCTGGACCAAAGAGGGATTATTACAGCGACACTTCTGCCCTGATATATATATATATATATATATATATATATATATATGATCCCGGGACCTATGTTGTCGGGGCTTCATGCCCCTGGTAGGGTCTCCCAAGGCAAACAGGTCCTAGGTGACGGGTCAGACAAAGATCGGTTCAGAAGCTCTCTATGATGACAACAAGAAAAAGGCAGTTTATGTCGCCCGGATCGGCGTCACCGGGGCCACATCCTGGAGCCAGGCCTGGGATGGGTGCTCCATGGCGAGCGCCTGGTGGCCGGGTCTTACCCCACGGTGCCCGGCCAGGCACAGCCCGAAAGAGCGACGTGGGGCCGCCCTCCCGTGGGCCCAACACCCGCAGGAGGATCCATAAGGGGCCGGTGCAGAGAGATCTGGGCGGCAGTCGACGGCAGGGGCCTCGGCGACCAGATCTTCAGACACAGAGACTAACTCTGGGGACATGGAATGTCACCTCGCTGGGGGGGAAAGAGCCTGAGCTTGTGCGGGAGGTTGAGCGATACCGACTAGATATAGTCGGCCTCACCTCCACGCACAGTTTGGGCTCTGGAACCCATCTCCTCGAGAGGGGCTGGACGCTCCACTTCTCTGGTGTTGCCCGCGGGGAGAGGCGGCGGGCTGGTGTGGGCTTGCTTATAGCCCCTCAGCTCAGCCGCCACGTGTTGGAGTTTACCCCAGTGGACAAGAGGGTCGCGTCCCTCCGCCTTCGGGTGGGGGACAGGTCTCTCACTGTTGTGGCGGCCTACGGGCCGAACAGCAGTGCAGAGTACCCGGCCTTCTTGGAGTCCTTGGGAGGGGTACTGGACAGTGCACCGACCGGGGACTCCGTTGTTCTACTGCGGGACTTCAACGCCCACGTGGGCAATGACAGTGACACCTGGAGAGGGGTGATCGGGAAGAACGGCTTCCCCGATCTGAACCCGAGCGGTGTTCAGTTATTGGACTTCTGTGCTAGCCACGGATTGTCCATAACGAACACCATGTTCAAGCACAAGGGTGTCCATCAGTGCACATGGCACCAGGACACCCTAGGCCGGAGGTCAATGATCGACTTTGTTGTCGTGTCATCTGACCTCCGGCCGCGTGTCTTGGACACTCGGGTGAAGGGAGGGGCAGAGTTGTCAACCGATCACCACCTGGTGGTGAGTTGTTGGATCCGCTGGTGGAGGAGGAAGCCGGACAGACTTGGCAGACCCAAGCGCATTGTGAGGGTCTGTTGGGAACGTCTAGTGGAGCCCTCTGTCAGTAGGGTATTCAACTCGCACCTTCGGGAGAGCTTCTCCCATGTCCCGGGGGAGGCTGGGGACATTGAGTCCGAGTGGACCATGTTCTCCGCCTCTATTGTTGATGCGGCTGCTCGGAGCTGTGGTCGCAAGGTCTCCGGTGCCTGTCGTGGCGGCAACCCCCGAACCCGGTGGTGGACACCGGAAGTAAGGGATGCCGTCAGACTGAAGAAGGAGGCCTATCAGGCCACTCTGGCTTGTAGGTCTCCGGAGGTCATCGACGGGTATCGGCAGGCCAAGCGAGCCGCGGCTCGTGCTGTCGCAGAGGCAAAAACCCGGGCCTGGGAGGAGTTCGGGGAGGCCACGGGGACCGTGCCTCTGGACTGGCAGACCGGGGTGGTGGTCCCTCTGTTCAAGAAGGGGGACCGGAGGGTGTGTTCCAACTACAGAGGGATCACACTCCTCAGCCTCCCGGGTAAGGTCTATTCCAAGGTACTGGAGAGGAGAATCCGACCGATAGAACCTCGGATTCAGGAGGAGCAGAGTGGTTTTCGTCCCGGTCGTGGAACACTGGACCAGCTCTATACCCTCCATCGGGTGCTCGAGGGTTCATGGGAGTTTGCCCAACCAGTCCACATGTGCTTTGTGGATCTGGAGAAGGCTTTTGACCGTGTCACTCGGGGTGTCCTTTGGGGGGGTGCTCCGGGAGTACGGGGTCTGGGGCCCTTTGCTCAGGGCTGTCCGGTCCCTGTATGACCGGAGCAGGAGCTGTGTTCGCATTGCCGGCAGTAAGTCAGACCTGTTCCCAGTGCATGTTGGACTCCGCCAGGGCTGCCCTTTGTCACCGGTTCTGTTCAAAATTTTTATGGACAGAATTTCTAGGCGCAGTCAGGGGTCGGAGGGTGTGGTCAGGGGTCGGAGGGTGTCCGGTTTGGGGACCACAGGATCTCATCTCTGCTGTTTGCAGACGATGTTGTCCTGATGGCTCCATCAAACCCGGACCTGCAACATGCACTGGGACGGTTTGCAGCCGAGTGTGAAGCGGCTGGGATGAGGATCAGCCAAATCCGAGGCCATGGTTCTCGACCGGAAAAAGGTGGCTTGCCCTCTCCAGGTGGGTGGGGAGTTCTTGCCCCAAGTGGAGGAGTTCAAGTATCTCGGGGTCTTGTTCACGAGTGAGTGAAGGATGGAGCGTGAGATCGACAGGCGGATCACTGCAGCCGCTGCACCGGACCTTTGTGGTGAAGAGGGAGCTGAGCCGAAAGGCAAAGCTCTCTATTTACCGGTCGGTCTACGTTCCTACCCTCACCTATGGTCATGAGCTTTGGGTGGTGACCGAAAGAACAAGATCGCGGATACAAGCGGTCGAAATGAGTTTTCTCCGCCGTGTGGCTGGGCGCTCCCTTAGAGATAAGGTGAGGAGCTTGGCCACACGGGGGGAGCTCGGAGTAGAGCCGCTGCTCCTCCAGCTGAGGTGGCTCTGCCATCTGTTCCGGATGCCTCCTGGGCGCCTCCCTCGGGAGGTGTTTCAAGCATGTCCCACCGGGAAGAGGCCCCGGGGAAGACCCAGGACACGCTGGAGAGACTATGTCTCTCGGCTGGCCTGGGAACGCCTCTGGATCCCCCCGGAGGAGTTAGAGGAAGTGTCTGGGGAGGAGGAAGTCTGGGAGTCCCTGCTCAGACTGCTGCCCCCGCGACCCGGCCCCGGATAAAGCGGCAGAAGATGGATGGATGGATGGATATATATATATATATATATATATATATATATAGTCTATGTCCGTCACGCTCTTATTTCCGTGTTTTTCGGTATCGGAAAAAATTAAGACACAAGCCCCTCCCATATGAAGCCCCTCCCACATGAAACCCCTCCCACATGACGACCCTCCCACATGAAGCCCCTCCCACACAACGACCCTCCCACATGAAGCCCCTCCCACATGAAGCCCCTCCCACATGAAGCCCCTCCCACACAATGACCCTCCCACATGAAACCCCTCCCACATGAAACCCCTCCCACACAACGACCCTCCCACATGACGACCCTCCCACATGAAGCCCCTCCCACACGATGACCCGCCCACATGAAACCCCTCCCACATGAAACCCCTCCCACATGAAGCCCCTCCCACACAATGACCCTCCCACATGAAACCCCTCCCACATGAAGCCCCTCCCACATGACGACCCTCCCACATGAAGCCCCTCCCACACGATGACCCGCCCACATGAAACCCCTCCCACATGAAACCCCTCCCACATGAAGCCCCTCCCACGTGAAGCCCGTCCCACATGACGACCCGCCCACATGAAGCCCCTCCCACACAACGACCCTCCCACATAAAGCCCCTCCCACACGATGACCCACCCACATGAAGCCCCTCCCACATGACGATCCTCCCACATGAAGCCCCACCCACATGAAGCCCCTCCCACATGAAGCCCCACCCACATGAAGCCCCTCCCACATGAAACCCCTCCCAAATGACGACCCTCCCACATGAAGCCCCTCCCACACAACGACCCTCCCACACAACGACCCTCCTACATGAAGCCCCTCCCACACGATGACCCGGGTCGGGTCTTAGACCTGGTTTAGACCTGGTTTAGACCTGGTTTAGTCCTGGTTTAGACCTGGTTTAGACCTGGTTTAGTCCTGGTTTAGACCTGGTTTAGTCCTGCTTTAGTCCTGGTTTAGACCTGGTTTAGTCCTGGTTTAGTCCTGGTTTAGACCTGGTTTAGTCCTGGTTTAGACCTGGTTTAGTCCTGCTTTAGTCCTGGTTTAGACCTGGTTTAGTCCTGGTTTAGACCTGGTTTAGTCCTGCTTTAGTCCTGGTTTAGTCTCTTGTGGCAGTGGGTCGGGAGCTTGGCTCACACACAGTTCCACCTGAATTAATCCACTTCTTATCAGTGTTGGGAAAGTTCACTTTCTACATGAACTAGTTCAGTTCATAGTTCATAATTCAAAATGTTGAACTAAGTTCCCAGCTCCAAAAAATGAACTAGTTCAGTTCTTTTTTTCAATATTATGCAATAATTGTTCTAAATTATTCCACAGCCCAAATACAAACACAGCAGCAATTATTGTATTAGATAAAAGCTGAAAATATGTGTCAGATTCATCTTCATCCAATTTTTTATCTTTTACACAGGATTTACTTTTACACTGAAGGGACAGACGTCCCCATGTGTCGCTGTCCATTCAGCACCACATTCAGCACCACATTCAGCACCACGTTCAGCACCACGTTCAGCACCACATTCAGCACCACATTCAGCACCACGTTCAGCACCACATTCAGCACCACGTTCAGCACCACGTTCAGCACCACGTTCAGCACCACGTTCAGCACCACGTTCAGCACCACGTTCAGCACCACGTTCAGCACCACGTTCAGCACCACGTTCAGCACCACGTTCAGCACCACGTTCAGCACCACGTTCAGCACCACGTTCAGCACCACATTCAGCACCACGTTCAGCACCACGTTCAGCACCACATTCAGCACCACGTTCAGCACCACATTCAGCACCACGTTCAGCACCACGTTCAGCACCACGTTCAGCACCACGTTCAGCACCACGTTCAGCACCACGTTCAGCACCACGTTCAGCACCACGTTCAGCACCACGTTCAGCACCACGTTCAGCACCACGTTCAGCACCACGTTCAGCACCACGTTCAGCACCACGTTCAGCACCACGTTCAGCAGGCCTCCACAACTGCAGCTCTCACACTTCAGACTCTTTGTTGGGAAACTTAACGGTGTTTTTCACCTGGAAGTCTCTAGAAATCTGACACTTTATTGAAGGAAAATAAAAAGAATGAAGTTGCCGTTCACAGACACCAAAAGTTCATATTCTTGTTCTTCAGCAGTAAAACCGTGCGTTCATTTTACGGTCACCACAATTATGAACGCATTCAGGAACACGTTCTTCTTCTCACTATCATTATGACGTCATGGCTCTAGACTCTTTACATTTAGACAGAAATACAGTTTTCTCACCTTCTCCTGTCGCTCTCTGCGCGTCATATTTTCCCACAAATATTTATTACATTATTATATATATATATATATATTTTTAAATGACATTCTGATTATGTTTAGGCAGAGAAGCCTTGCTGGTCCTCACTGCCCAAAAAGAACTAGAACTAGAACTAGAACTAGAACTAGAACTAGAACTAGAACTAGAAGTATTTCTTTCAACTCTTTATTTGTTCTGCCAATTTTAACCAACACAAAGTCTCAAAGGTCTGACACCCAAGTCCAGACTCTGACCAGGATCCAGACCAGGATCCAGACTCAGACCAGGATCCAGACCAGGATCCAGACTCTGACCAGGATCCAGACCAGGATCCAGACTCTGACCAGGATCCAGACCAGGATCCAGACTCAGACCAGGATCCAGACCAGGATCCAGACTCTGACCAGGATCCAGACCAGGATCCAGACTCAGACCAGGATCCAGACTCAGACCAGGATCCAGACCAGGATCCAGACTCAGACCAGGATCCAGACCAGGATCCAGACTCAGACCAGGATCCAGACCAGGATCCGGACTCAGACCAGGATCCAGACCAGGATCCAGACTCAGACCAGGATCCAGACTCAGACCAGGATCCAGACCAGGATCCAGACTCAGACCAGGATCCAGACCAGGATCCAGACTCAGACCAGGATCCAGACTCAGACCAGGATCCAGACCAGGATCCAGACTCTGACCAGGATCCAGACCAGGATCCGGACTCAGACCAGGATCCAGACTCAGACCAGGATCCGGACTCAGACAAGGATCCAGACCAGGATCCAGACTCAGACCAGGATCCAGACCAGGATCCAGACTCAGACCAGGATCCAGACCAGGATCCGGACTCAGACAAGGATCCAGACCAGGATCCGGACTCAGACCAGGATCCAGACCAGGATCCAGACTCAGACCAGGATCCAGACCAGGATCCGGACTCAGACAAGGATCCAGACCAGGATCCAGACTCAGACCAGGATCCAGACCAGGATCCAGACTCTGACCAGGATCCAGACCAGGATCCAGACTCAGACCAGGATCCAGACTCAGACCAGGATCCAGACCAGGATCCAGACTCAGACCAGGATCCAGACCAGGATCCAGACTCAGACCAGGATCCAGACCAGGATCCGGACTCAGACCAGGATCCAGACCAGGATCCAGACTCAGACCAGGATCCAGACTCAGACCAGGATCCAGACCAGGATCCAGACTCAGACCAGGATCCAGACCAGGATCCAGACTCAGACCAGGATCCAGACTCAGACCAGGATCCAGACCAGGATCCAGACTCTGACCAGGATCCAGACCAGGATCCGGACTCAGACCAGGATCCAGACTCAGACCAGGATCCGGACTCAGACAAGGATCCAGACCAGGATCCAGACTCAGACCAGGATCCAGACCAGGATCCAGACTCAGACCAGGATCCAGACCAGGATCCGGACTCAGACAAGGATCCAGACCAGGATCCGGACTCAGACCAGGATCCAGACCAGGATCCAGACTCAGACCAGGATCCAGACCAGGATCCGGACTCAGACAAGGATCCAGACCAGGATCCGGACTCAGACCAGGATCCAGACCAGGATCCAGACTCAGACCAGGATCCAGACCAGGATCCGGACTCAGACAAGGATCCAGACCAGGATCCGGACTCAGACAAGGATCCAGACCAGGATACGGACCAGGATCCAGACTCAGACCAGGATCCAGACCAGGATCCAGACTCAGACCAGGATCCAGACCAGGATAATAATAATAATAATAATAACTTTTATTTATATAGCGCTTTTCAGTGACCCAAAGACGCTGACCATAATAAAAAAGGGGGTGTATTTACAGACAGGGGGGACAACACGTACAGAACACATTAATGAACAGATAAAATGAACAAGACAGAAGAAGTAGAGAGAAAAAGATGGGGATGTAACAGGGGGAAGAAGAGGAGGCAATGGGGTAGAGGAGGCTAGGGGTAGGGGAGGTCATAAGCTTGGGTGAAGAGGTCTGTTTTGAGGCGGGATTTGAATGTTGTGAGTGAGGGAGAGTGGGACGGGGGGGAGGGAGTTCCAGAGTCGGGGTGCTGTTCGGGAGAATGCTCTGTCGCCAAAAGTTTTGAGTCGGGATGTTGGTGCAGCCAGGGTGAGAGAGGAGGAGGTCAGACAGGAAGGGGGGGGCGGAGGGGGATGAGGAGGTCAGACAGGAAGGGGGGGGGGGGCGGTGGGGGAGGAGGAGGTCAGACAGGAAGGGGGGGGGCAGTGGGGGAGGAGGAGGTCAGACAGGAAGGGGGGGGCCGGTGGGGGAGGAGGAGGTCAGACAGGTAGGGGGGGGCAAGGTGGTGAAGAGCTTTGAAGGTGAGGAGGAGTATTTTAAAGTTTATGCGCTGCTTGATGGGGAGCCAGTGGAGAGAGCGGAGAACGGGAGTGATGTGATCACGGGACCGGGTGTGGGTGAGGAGGCGGGTGTGGGTGAGGAGGGTGTGGGTGAGGAGGCGGGTGTGGGTGAGGAGGAGGGTGTGGGTGAGGAGGCGGGTGTGGGTGAGGAGGGTGTGGGTGAGGAGGCGGGTGTGGGTGAGGAGGCGGGTGTGGGTGAGGAGGCGGGTGTGGGTGAGGAGGCGGGTGTGGGTGAGGAGGAGGGTGTGGGTGAGGAGGCGGGTGTGGGTGAGGAGGAGGGTGTGGGTGAGGAGGCGGGTGTGGGTGAGGAGGCGGGTGTGGGTGAGGAGGCGGGTGTGGGTGAGGAGGCGGGCAGCGGAGTTTTGGACCATTTGGAGTCTGTGGAGGGAATGGGAGGAGATGCCAGTGAGGAGGGAGTTGCAGTAGTCGAGGCGGGAGGAGATGAAGGCATGGATGAGGGATTCAGCAGCGGGGAGGGTGAGGCAGTGTCGGATTTTGGCGATGCGGCGGAGGTGGAAGTATGAGGTCTTGACGATGTGGCTGACATGGGGAGTGAAGGAGAGGGTGGGGTCCATGATGACACCGAGATTGCGTACCAGGGTAGAGGGGGTGATGGTCGAGGTGTCGATGCTGAGTGAAAAGGGACCAGTTTTATTGAGAGTGGATTTGGTGCCAATGAGGAGGAGCTCTGTTTTGTCACTGTTCAGTTTGAGGAAGTTGAGAGTGAGCCATGATTTTATTGTAGAGATGCAGGTTTGGATGTGGCTGAGGGGAGGGTGTGGGTGTGGCTGAGGGGAGGGTGTGGGTGTGGGTGAGGGGAGGGTGTGGGTGTGGCTGAGGGGAGGGTTTTGGGTGGATTTGGTGGTGAGGTATATCTGGGTGTCGTCAGCGTAGCAGTGAAAGTCCAGGTTGAGTTGGCGGAGGATGTGACCAAGGGGGAAGAGGTAGCAGATGAAGAGGAGGGGGCCGAGGACTGAGCCCTGGGGGACCCCTGCGTTACTGGGGAGAGGGTGGGTGAGTGACCGGAGAGGGAAATGAACTCTTGCCTGTTGGTGAGGTAGGATGTGAGCCAGTCAAGTGCAGAGCCCTCAACACCCAGTTGGCGCAGCCTTTGTAGGAGGATGGAATGGTTTATAGTGTCAAAGGCTGCGCTGAGGTCTAGTAGTAACAGGATGTTGAGGGCCCCGGAGTCTGCAGAGGTGAGGAGATCGTTGAGTACTTTGACCAGGGCTGTTTCAGTGCTGTGAAGTGGGCGGAAGCCAGATTGGAGGGGTTCATAGAGGTTGTTTGACTGGAGGTGGGTGTGAAGTTGGGCGGCGACGATGCGTTCCAGCGTTTTTGAGAGGAACGGCAGGTTGGAGATGGGGCGGTAGTTGGAGAGGTTGGCGGAGTCTAGGGTGGGTTTTTTGAGGATGGGGGTGATGGAGGCCAGTTTGTAGATGGAAGGAACATGGCCGAGGGATAAAGACTGGTTGAAGAGGGCGGTGAGATGGGGGATGAGAGCAGGGAGGCAGGCCTTGGTTAGAGTCGTTGGGAGGAGGTCGAGAGAGCAGGTGGTGGTTTTGGAAGCGGTGATGAGGTCTATGATATGAGAGGAGTTAACAGAGGAGAAGGTGGTGAGGGGAGGGAAGGGTGGGTGGTCAGGGAGCGGAGGGGGGGCAGGGGTGGGGGTGGTGATGGAGTTAATGGAGACGGCAGTCATGGAGCTGTTGATTTTGGAAATTTTGTCATTGAAGGCAAGGAGGAAAGAGTTGCAGAGGTCAGGGGAGGAGGGTGGAGTGATGTCCGGTGGCTGGAGCAGCTTGTTGACGGTGGAGAACAGGGTGCGAGGGCTCCGGTGGGAGCTGTTGATGAGGGTGGAGAGGTGGGCAGATTTGGCGGCTTGGAGAGCGTCGCGGTAGGAGGAGATGTGTAATTTGAAAGCTTCGGCGTGGACGGTGAGGCGGGTTCTTTTGAGGAGTCGTTCGAGTTGGCGGCCAGTCTGCTTCATGGTGCGGCGTTCAGGGGTGTACCAGGGGGCGGGGTTGATGTATGAGACGGAGGAGGTTTTCCAGGGGGCTAGGGAGTCAAGGGAGTCGGAGAGGGTGGTGTTGAGCATGACAGCATAGTCGTCGGGGGAAGAGGGGGGGGAGTCAGGGGGGAAAGCAGAGGATATGAGCTGGGAGAGCGTGAGGGGGTTGACTGACTTGATATTGCGGTAGGTGATGGTGCGTTTTTTGGGGTTGTGGGGCGAGGGTAGGGGGGCGGAGAAAAGGATGCAGAGATGATCAGAGAGTGGGAAGGGGAGGGGGTGGGGCTTAGATATGGGTAGGAGAGAGGAACAGACTAAGTCCAGAGTGTGGCCTTTGGTATGGGTGGGGAAGTCAATATGTTGGGTGAGATGGAAGCAGTCCAGGAGAGAGAGGAAGTCGGATGTCAGTGGGGCGTTGGGGCAGTCAATGTGGATGTTGAAGTCACCAGTGAGTAGGAGGCGGGCAGAGAGAGAGGATGCGATGGTGAGGAGTTCAGACAATTCAGTGAGGAAAGAGGGGTGGGGCTTTGGGGGACGATAGATCAGGATAGCGGTGATAGAGTTGGGGAGGGAGAAGGCCAGGTATTCAAATGATGAGATGGATGGAAGGTTGAGGTTCAGTTCAGTGATGGATGTAGATTTTTTATGAATAACAGCAAGACCTCCCCCACGCCCGGAGAGGCGGGGTTTGGCAGTGTAAGTGTAGTTGGAGGGAGTGGCTTAGTTGAGAGCATAGAAGTCTGTTGCCATGTTTCACAGAGGAGAAGCAGATCAATGTTATTGTCCAGTAGCAGTTCAGATATAACAGGTGATTTGTTGGCGAGGGAGCGGCAGTTCAGCAGTGCAAGGGAGATGGATGGGGGCGCAGGGGTGGGGGGGGCGGAGGTTGCTGAGGTTGGCAGTGCGGCAGGTGGGGGTGACAGGGGGGCGAAAACTAGTCCAGAGTGAGGGGATAGGTGAGCCGTCGTTGGAGTGTTGGTTATGGGAGAGACCAGAGCCCCTGTGGATGTAGCGGGGCCGGCGAAGGATCCCAGCTGAGCTAGCTGCAGAGGCAGCAGCAGCTGGGAGACGGTGGTTATGGTTGAGGAGGTGAAGGTCAGCAGGAGGTGAAGGTCAGCAGGAGGTGAAGGTCAGCAGCGGTGTAGGTGAGTGGGCGAGAAGTTGGTGGAGCGGTGGCCTGGAGACGCAAGAGTGATAGTCCGAGGAGGAGATGGAACGTAACAGCAGATGAGAGTAATCCAGTCAGTATGTTGGCGATGGCTGGAAGCTGGTGGGCAGAGAGTTGTGAGAAAGCAGCAGTGGACCGGGTGTAGATGCAGATAGTCCTGCTTTAGTCCTGCTTTAGTCCTGCTTTAGTCCTGGTTAAGACCTGCTTTAGTCCTGCTTTAGTCCTGCTTTAGTCCTGCTTTAGTCCTGCTTTAGTCCTACTTTGGTCCTGCTTTGGTCCAGCTTTGGTCCTGCTTTGGTCCTGCTTTAGTCCTGCTTTAGTCCTGCTTTAGTCCTACTTTAGTCCTGCTTTGGTCCTGCTTTGGTCCTGCTTTAGTCCTGCTTTAGTCCTGGTTAAGACCTGCTTTAGTCCTGCTTTGGTCCTGGTTTAGTCCTGCTTTAGTCCTGCTTTAGTCCTGCTTTAGTCCTGGTTAAGACCTGGTTTAGTCCTGCTTTAGACCTGCTTTGGTCCTGCTTTGGTCCTGGTTTAGTCCTGCTTTAGTCCTGCTTTAGTCCTGGTTTAGTCCTGCTTTAGTCCTGGTTTAGTCCTGCTTTAGTCCTGCTTTGGTCCTGGTTTAGTCCTGCTTTAGTCCTGCTTTAGTCCTGGTTTAGTCCTGCTTTAGTCCTGGTTTAGTCCTGCTTTAGACCTGCTTTGGTCCTGCTTTGGTCCTGGTTAAGACCTGCTTTAGACCTGCTTTAGACCTGTTTTAGACCTGCTTTAGACCTGTTTTAGACCTGGTTTAGTCCTGCTTTAGACCTGGTTTAGTCCTGCTTTAGACCTGCTTTAGACCTGGTTTAGTCCTGCTTTAGACCTGGTTTAGTCCTGCTTTAGACCTGCTTTAGACCTGGTTTAGTCCTGGTTAAGACCTGCTTTAGTCCTGCTTTAGACCTGTTTTAGACCTGGTTTAGTCCTGCTTTAGACCTGGTTTAGTCCTGCTTTAGACCTGCTTTAGACCTGGTTTAGTCCTGCTTTAGACCTGGTTTAGTCCTGCTTTAGACCTGCTTTAGACCTGGTTTAGACCTGCTTTAGTCCTGCTTTAGTCCTGGTTTAGTCCTGCTTTAGACCTGCTTTAGACCTGTTTTAGACCTGTTTTAGACCTGCTTTAGACCTGCTTTAGACCTGGTTTAGTCCTGGTTTAGACCTGCTTTAGACCTGCTTTAGACCTGTTTTAGACCTGCTTTAGACCTGTTTTAGACCTGGTTTAGTCCTGCTTTAGACCTGCTTTAGACCTGTTTTAGACCTGTTTTAGACCTGCTTTAGACCTGTTTTAGACCTGTTTTAGACCTGTTTTAGACCTGTTTTAGACCTGCTTTAGACCTGCTTTAGACCTGGTTTAGTCCTGGTTTAGACCTGCTTTAGACCTGCTTTAGACCTGTTTTAGACCTGCTTTAGACCTGTTTTAGACCTGCTTTAGACCTGTTTTAGACCTGCTTTAGACCTGCTTTAGACCTGTTTTAGACCTGCTTTAGACCTGTTTTAGACCTGTTTTAGACCTGTTTTAGACCTGTTTTAGACCTGCTTTAGACCTGTTTTAGACCTGCTTTAGACCTGCTTTAGACCTGTTTTAGACCTGCTTTAGACCTGTTTTAGACCTGCTTTAGACCTGGTTTAGTCCTGGTTTAGACCTGCTTTAGACCTGCTTTAGACCTGTTTTAGACCTGCTTTAGACCTGCTTTAGACCTGCTTTAGACCTGGTTTAGTCCTGGTTTAGACCTGCTTTAGACCTGCTTTAGACCTGTTTTAGACCTGCTTTAGACCTGTTTTAGACCTGCTTTAGACCTGCTTTAGACCTGTTTTAGACCTGTTTTAGACCTGCTTTAGACCTGTTTTAGACCTGTTTTAGACCTGCTTTAGACCTGCTTTAGACCTGTTTTAGACCTGTTTTAGACCTGGTTTAGTCCTGCTTTAGACCTGCTTTAGACCTGTTTTAGACCTGTTTTAGACCTGCTTTAGACCTGTTTTAGACCTGTTTTAGACCTGCTTTAGACCTGTTTTAGACCTGGTTTAGTCCTGCTTTAGACCTGTTTTAGACCTGTTTTAGACCTGCTTTAGACCTGCTTTAGACCTGTTTTAGACCTGCTTTAGACCTGTTTTAGACCTGTTTTAGACCTGTTTTAGACCTGCTTTAGACCTGCTTTAGACCTGTTTTAGACCTGCTTTAGACCTGTTTTAGACCTGCTTTAGACCTGGTTTAGTCCTGGTTTAGACCTGCTTTAGACCTGCTTTAGACCTGTTTTAGACCTGCTTTAGACCTGTTTTAGACCTGCTTTAGACCTGCTTTAGACCTGTTTTAGACCTGTTTTAGACCTGCTTTAGACCTGTTTTAGACCTGTTTTAGACCTGCTTTAGACCTGCTTTAGACCTGCTTTAGACCTGTTTTAGACCTGTTTTAGACCTGGTTTAGTCCTGCTTTAGACCTGCTTTAGACCTGTTTTAGACCTGTTTTAGACCTGCTTTAGACCTGTTTTAGACCTGCTTTAGACCTGCTTTAGACCTGTTTTAGACCTGCTTTAGACCTGCTTTAGACCTGTTTTAGACCTGCTTTAGACCTGCTTTAGACCTGGTTTAGTCCTGCTTTAGACCTGCTTTAGACCTGTTTTAGACCTGTTTTAGACCTGTTTTAGACCTGTTTTAGACCTGCTTTAGACCTGCTTTAGACCTGCTTTAGACCTGTTTTAGACCTGTTTTAGACCTGGTTTAGTCCTGCTTTAGACCTGCTTTAGACCTGTTTTAGACCTGTTTTAGACCTGCTTTAGACCTGTTTTAGACCTGCTTTAGACCTGCTTTAGACCTGTTTTAGACCTGTTTTAGACCTGCTTTAGACCTGTTTTAGACCTGCTTTAGACCTGCTTTAGACCTGTTTTACACCTGTTTTAGACCTGCTTTAGACCTGCTTTAGACCTGGTTTAGACCTGCTTTAGACCTGTTTTAGACCTGCTTTAGACCTGGTTTAGTCCTGGTTTAGACCTGCTTTAGACCTGCTTTAGACCTGTTTTAGACCTGCTTTAGACCTGTTTTAGACCTGCTTTAGACCTGCTTTAGACCTGTTTTAGACCTGTTTTAGACCTGCTTTAGACCTGTTTTAGACCTGTTTTAGACCTGCTTTAGACCTGCTTTAGACCTGCTTTAGACCTGTTTTAGACCTGTTTTAGACCTGGTTTAGTCCTGCTTTAGACCTGCTTTAGACCTGTTTTAGACCTGTTTTAGACCTGCTTTAGACCTGTTTTAGACCTGCTTTAGACCTGCTTTAGACCTGTTTTAGACCTGCTTTAGACCTGCTTTAGACCTGTTTTAGACCTGCTTTAGACCTGCTTTAGACCTGGTTTAGTCCTGCTTTAGACCTGCTTTAGACCTGTTTTAGACCTGTTTTAGACCTGTTTTAGACCTGTTTTAGACCTGCTTTAGACCTGCTTTAGACCTGCTTTAGACCTGTTTTAGACCTGTTTTAGACCTGGTTTAGTCCTGCTTTAGACCTGCTTTAGACCTGTTTTAGACCTGTTTTAGACCTGCTTTAGACCTGTTTTAGACCTGCTTTAGACCTGCTTTAGACCTGTTTTAGACCTGTTTTAGACCTGCTTTAGACCTGTTTTAGACCTGCTTTAGACCTGCTTTAGACCTGTTTTAGACCTGCTTTAGACCTGCTTTAGACCTGCTTTAGACCTGTTTTAGACCTGCTTTAGACCTGCTTTAGACCTGGTTTAGTCCTGCTTTAGACCTGCTTTAGACCTGTTTTAGACCTGCTTTAGACCTGTTTTAGACCTGTTTTAGACCTGCTTTAGACCTGTTTTAGACCTGGTTTAGTCCTGCTTTAGACCTGCTTTAGACCTGTTTTAGACCTGGTTTTGTCTCTCCAGGTGGACATGGACCAGTCTCCGTGGCTCTTCGTGCTGCTGCTCAGTGAGTTTATCTTTTTTCTGTTTAAAAAGTGTAAATAGATGATTGATGTCATTGTTCATGCCCGGCTCCATCAGAACTCCATTTGAACTAAACCATGTGATCAACCACAAAGAAGAACCAGGTGTTTATGAGCAAACATGAGCAAAGTGAACGAGAGAAGAGAGAGAGAGAAGAGAGAGAAGAGGAGGGAGAAGAGGAGGGAGAAGAGGAGGAGCGTGTGAATCTCTGGATGTGTTTAAAAATGACAGCTTCAGGTTCTGAGTGGACACTGTGTTGGTTTCCATGGGAACGACACAATCAAAAGCATCTCTTTCATGTTTAACGTTGTCACGTGTCATGTTTTCTTCTTCTTCAAAGGTCAGATCGCTCTCTCTGCCTCTGAAGACCTTAAGTACCTCTTTATAAAAGACCCTAAGACCTGGAACCAAGCTCAGACGTTCTGCAGAGAGTTCTACACCGACCTGGCAACAGTGAGGAACATGGAGAACCTGAAGGAGCTGGAGAGTCTGACAGAACCGTCTGGTTCTGGAGGAACTGACGTGTGGATCGGACTTCATCAAACCAGCGACGACGCCCTGGACCCAAACAGGAAGTGGCTCTGGTCTCAGCCCCAGGTCCAGTTCAATGAAGCTGAAGCTGAAGCTGAAGATGTGTGGGATTCAGGAGAACCTGATGATGCTGGAGGAGGAAGAGCTCAAAACTGTGCCATTATTCTTTCCGATAACAAATGGGCTGATGATCCATGTGACACGTGGTTTCATCTGCTACAACGGTGAGAACTGTTTTTACTTTTGTTACACTTGAAAATCAAAGACATTTTATTGAAAATCCTTTATTCATTTAATGTGTTATTATTGTGTGGTCTGTTTGTACATGTTTATATTATATATATATATATATGTAATATATATATATATATATATATATATATATAGATATAGATATAGATATAGATAGACTGTAAAGCTGGGTCTCGTATCAGGAATTAAAAGTTAGAACGATATTTGCAGTAAATTCCACAGTATTATTTCTAAAGACATGTGGTGTTCTACAGAATCCTCCAGATCCAGGAGTTCAGACCCTGGACAGAGGCTCAACACTTCTGCAGAGAACACCACACTGACCTGATGAGTGGACTGGACCAGCAAAGACAGTTCCAAGTCAAATATCCAACCCGTCCCTTGTCCTACTATTGGTTTGGACTGTCCCGGGACACGTGGGCGTGGTCAGATGGAAGCGACTCCTCCTTCAGGAACTGGAACTCTGATGTAAATCCACTGAACCATAAATGTGCTGCTCTGAGAGCTCAAGGCCGATGGGAGAGCGACGCCTGTGACCTGAAGAAACCCTTTGTCTGCCACGGAGGTGAGTGAAGCCCCTCCCACATGAAGCCCCTCCCACATGACGCCCCTCCCACATGAAGCCCCTCCCACATGAAGCCCCTCCCACATGAAGCCCCTCCCACATGAAGCCCCTCCTACATGACGCCCCTCCCACATGAAGCCCCTCCCACACAGACTGAAGCCCCTCCCACACAGACTGAAGCCCCTCCCACACAGACTGTTACCCCTGAAATGACTTTTTTAAACTCTTTATTATTACAGATGTGAAGACTCTGAAGACTTTGGTGAAAATAAGTTTGTCCTCAGCTGTAGATCTCAACTCACTCGACCCTGAACTCCTCAAACAGGAAGTACGTGTAGTACTTTGTAGTTGTGTATTATGATATTTATAGAACAATGGGATGAAACACATCCAGGAGCTCTAACGTTTGAGAGAGTGAAACATGAAGTGTTAAACTAACACAAGAATCCCATGAGTTTCAGAACATGTTTGAAGCTCTAAATGACACGTTTACAACGCCATCGATGGTGATTTGGATCTGAGTTTGATTCACTGCAGCTTTGTTCAAGTCGTTCATAGAATCCTCTTCAGGCTTTTCTTTCTGCATCACAAAAGCCACTGGTTTAAAATCCTGCACAAATGAATCAATCTGTGTGTTTTCCTTTATGGTCTTTAGTTCCAGTGTCTGTGTTTATTCTTCTCATTTCTCAGTCTCAGAAAACTGAACTTCTCTCCTTTTTCTTCAGCTGGAGGAGAAGTTCAAAGAAAAGAACCTCAACGTCAAACTGAGCTGGAAAACAGGAAAAGACGGAAAAGTTTTCCAAAAACAAGAGGAAGACAAGAAGAAGACTAAGAAGTGCGAGCTGTGATGAAGACGAGGATTAAGACCATAAACACATTTCCATTGCCTTTGTAAGTGACCAAAACAAAACTAGGAATGAGCTTCAACACCATGGCAACAGTGCTATGGTAGTACTATCCACAACTCACTGAACCCCTGAGACTGACTCACTGACTCATTGACTTTGCTCAGGTCTTATGGATTCAAGCGTGCTCATGTCATTAAAGGTCCCATAACATGCAAAATCGAATTTTCAGAGCTTTTAACCTTCTTACATTGCTATTTGTGCTTCATTTATGTCCAGAGTGTTTTTTTGATTGATTCCTGCAGTGTTTAGCTTTATTACAGACTATCTCCTTTCCTCCAATCTCCAAACTGACGGGCGGTGTTCACAGGCACTCGTCATCATCCTCCCTCACCCTCCCCCTCCCCTCCCGCCCCCTTCCCCCCGGCTCCGCGCTGCTCCAGGCTCCCGTGTCTCCCCATACAAGCCCCGGAGTTTTTCTGCTTCGATTTACGAGGAAACGCGGCTCAAAGAGGCCCAAAACTTCATGAATGATATCGCACTCTTTACTATTATCACAATGGTGAAGGTTTATGTGGCACTTGATGCAGCAACCGGGAAAATAAACGGAGAGAAGTTCTATCCGATACCGAAAAACCAGGAAATAAGAGCGCGATGGACATAAGACTTTTATATATATATATATATATATATATATATAAAAGTCTTATGTCCATCTATCTATCCATCCAGATAGATATATAGATAGATATATAGATAGATATATAGATATATCTGTTCTGCGCACGCTGTAGAATAAACACCAGATTTATTTAGTCTCAAAGTAGACTCTTTCTCACTCAGTCGCGCGGTAGGAGCGGCGCAGCGCGGAGCAGACAGCTGTGGGGCACACACTACGTCACGGGTGGGCGGGGCTCACACGCGCTCTGAGACTACGTCATGGGTGGGCGGGGCTCACACGCGCTCTGAGACTACGTCACGGGTGGGCGGGGCTCACACGCGCTCTCTGAGACTACGTCATGGGTGGGCGGGGCTCACACGCGCTCTCTGAGACTACGTCACGGGTGGGCGGGGCTCACACGCGCTCTCTGAGACTACGTCACGGGTGGGCGGGGCTCACACGCGCTCTGAGACTACGTCATGGGTGGGCGGGGCTCACACGCGCTCTCTGAGACTACGTCATGGGTGGGCGGGGCTCACACGCGCTCTGAGACTACGTCATGGGTGGGCGGGGCTCACACGCGCTCTCTGAGACTACGTCATGGGTGGGCGGGGCTCGCACGCGCTCTGAGACTACGTCACGGGTGGGCGGGGCTCGCACGCGCTCTGAGACTACGTCACGGGTGGGCGGGGCTCGCACGCGCTCTGAGACTACGTCATGGGTGGGCGGGGCTCACACGCGCTCTCTGAGACTACGTCATGGGTGGGCGGGGCTCACACGCGCTCTGAGACTACGTCATGGGTGGGCGGGGCTCGCACGCGCTCTGAGACTACGTCATGGGTGGGCGGGGCTCACACGCGCTCTGAGACTACGTCACGGGTGGGCGGGGCTCGCACGCGCTCTGAGACTACGTCATGGGTGGGCGGGGCTCACACGCGCTCTCTGAGACTACGTCACGGGTGGGCGGGGCACACACGCGCTCTGAGACTACGTCACGGGTGGGCGGGGCTCACACGCGCTCTGAGACTACGTCACGGGTTGGGCGGGGGAGCCAGATGGCTCTTCACAAGGGTGGGGGCGAATATCAAACCAAGCCGTCTACATTTCCGGGTTGGTGAGGGGGTCCAAGGTCTGGGTGATATTTCTTAACTCTTATGTTAAGGGTGTTGCACAACCCTTATTATTATCAATGATACACTTAGGATAGACTACGAAACGTGAAAAAAAGCATTATATGGCACCTTTAAGTACAGTCATAAAAAGGGGCGTGGCTGATGGCTTCCAAACAGCAGTGTAAGTTTGGCTCTGCTCAGCTGTCGTTGTGTCCTTAGGCAAGACACTTGGCCCACACTGCCTGGTAAAGCTCTTTGACCTTTGTAGATGTGGTGTGTTCTTGTGTTTGCTCTGTGTGAGGTCAAGTGAGGGTCAGTTGTGCCCGTTTGACCCTCCAATCGACCCCTGGATCTTTTTGTTCTTCTGATGGCGGCGACACGGCGAGGGCCCATCAGTGCCGCTTGCGGCTGTACTTATTATTATTGTTATTATTAATATTATCATGATTATCATTATTATAGCATCTGTTCTTAAGACATTTTACATTTGACACATTTTCCTTGTTAAAACGACTCTAAACATATATATTTATAATCCAGATTGTTCATTTTATTGTATCATTTATTGTTAAATCTGGTTTAGACGTGGATTTGTTTGAAAAATGTAAGATTAATAACATAAAGTCTAATAAAGTGTGTTCTAAAGTCACATGATGTGTTATTTTTCTCGTCTTTCAAACACAGACAAATGTCAAACTTTGAACATTTCACAATCTGTATAAATATGAAAATACACTTATATTAATACGAGCTTATTGACAATTATAATAAAGGCGAAACAGAAAAGACGTTGGGGAAGTGGTTGACTTGATCCTTCTCTTTAGGTTTCATGTGATGTGAACATTGTGGGGAGTGAATCTAACTGGAGGCACTGCTCTGTCTGAGACTGTGACTCACCACACGATCTGATCAGAAAGAACTGACTCAGCTGGAACCACGTGTCACAGGTTTGGGCTTTAGTGGGAGGAGCCCGGCTTTAGTGGGAGGAGCCCGGCCTGAGGGAACCAATAACAGGGAAGTTAAGGATGAATCTAATATTGATCTGATCAAACTGGGTCAAAGCCACGCCCGGTTGTGGTGACGAGCTGTGTGCACGCGCTCGCTTCACTGCAGCACAAACTAGCATGAAATATATCATTTGACCCAGAAAATCCAAGAAAATATGAACAAATGAGTGACAATGAAGACAAAAGCCCCTCCCACATGAAGCCCCTCCCACATGACGACCCTCCCACATGAAGCCCCTCCCACACGACGACCCTCCCACATGAAGCCCCTCCCACATGAAGCCCCTCCCACACGACGACCCTCCCACATGAAGCCCCTCCCACATGAAGCCCCTCCCACATGACGACCCTCCCACATGACGCCCCTCCCACATGAAGCCCCTCCCACACGACGACCCTCCCACATGAAGCCCCTCCCACATGAAGCCCCTCCCACATGACGACCCTCCCACATGACGCCCCTCCCACATGACGACCCTCCCACATGAAGCCCCTCCCACATGAAGCCCCTCCCACATGACGACCCTCCCACATGAAGCCCCTCCCACATGAAGCCCCTCCCACACGACGACCCTCCCACATGAAGCCCCACCCACATGAAGCCCCTCCCACACGACGACCCTCCCACATGAAGCCCCTCCCACACGACGACCCTCCCACATGAAGCCCCTCCCACATGAAGCCCCTCCCACATGACGACCCTCCCACATGAAGCCCCTCCCACATGAAGCCCCTCCCACATGAAGCCCCTCCCACATGAAACCCCTCCCACATGACGCCCCTGCCACATGACGCCCCTCCCACATGAAGCCCCTCCCACATGACGACCCTCCCACATGAAGCCCCTCCCACACGACGACCCTCCCACATGAAGCCCCTCCCACATGAAGCCCCTCCCACACGACGACCCTCCCACATGAAGCCCCTCCCACATGAAGCCCCTCCCACATGAAGCCCCTCCCACATGAAGCCCCACCCACATGAAGCCCCTCCCACACGACGACCCTCTCACATGAAGCCCCTCCCACATGAAGCCCCTCCCACACGACGACCCTCCCACATGAAGCCCCTCCCACATGAAGCCCCACCCACATGAAGCCCTTCCCACATGAAGCCCCTCCCACATGAAGCCCCTCCCACATGAAACGCCTCCCACATGAAACCCCTCCCACATGAAGCCCTTCCCACATGAAGCCCCTCCCACATGAAGCCCCTCCCACATGAAACGCCTCCCACATGAAACCCCTCCCACATGAAGCCCCTCCCACACGACGACCCTCCCACATGAAGCCCCTCCCAAATGAAGCCCGTCCCACACGACGACCCTCCCACATGAAGCCCTTCCCACATGAAGCCCCTCCCACATGAAGCCCCTCCCACATGAAACGCCTCCCACATGAAACCCCTCCCACATGAAGCCCCTCCCACATGAAGCCCCTCCCACATGAAACGCCTCCCACATGAAACCCCTCCCACATGAAGCCCCTCCCACATGAAGCCCCTCCCACACGAAGCCCCTCCCACACGAAGCCCCTCCCACACGAAGCCCCTCCCACATGAAACGCCTCCCACATGAAACCCCTCCCACATGACGCCCCTGCCACATGACGCCCCTCCCACATGAAGCCCCTCCCACATGAAGCCCTTCCCACATGAAGCCCCTCCCACATGACGACC
This sequence comes from Eucyclogobius newberryi, assembly GCF_026437365.1. Classification (NCBI taxonomy): domain Eukaryota; kingdom Metazoa; phylum Chordata; class Actinopteri; order Gobiiformes; family Gobiidae; genus Eucyclogobius; species Eucyclogobius newberryi. The sequence continues at coordinate 40,524 of NW_027316456.1, read as the reverse complement.
CTCCCACATGACGCCCCTGCCACATGACGCCCCTCCCACATGAAGCCCCTCCCACATGACGACCCTCCCACATGAAGCCCCTCCCACACGACGACCCTCCCACATGAAGCCCCTCCCACATGAAGCCCCTCCCACATGACGACCCTCCCACATGACGACCCTCCCACATGAAGCCCCTCCCACACGACGACCCTCCCACATGAAGCCCCTCCCACATGAAGCCCCTCCCACATGACGACCCTCCCACATGAAGCCCCTCCCACATGAAGCCCCTCCCACACGACGACCCTCCCACATGAAGCCCCACCCACATGAAGCCCCTCCCACACGACGACCCTCTCACATGAAGCCCCTCCCACATGAAGCCCCTCCCACACGACGACCCTCCCACATGAAGCCCCACCCACATGAAGCCCTTCCCACATGAAGCCCCTCCCACATGAAGCCCCTCCCACATGAAACGCCTCCCACATGAAACCCCTCCCACATGAAGCCCTTCCCACATGAAGCCCCTCCCACATGAAGCCCCTCCCACACGACGACCCTCCCACATGAAGCCCCACCCACATGAAGCCCTTCCCACATGAAGCCCCTCCCACATGAAGCCCCTCCCACATGAAACGCCTCCCACATGAAACCCCTCCCACATGAAGCCCCTCCCACATGAAGCCCCTCCCACATGAAACGCCTCCCACATGAAACCCCTCCCACATGAAGCCCCTCCCACATGAAGCCCCTCCCACACGACGACCCTCCCACATGAAGCCCCTCCCAAATGAAGCCCGTCCCACACGACGACCCTCCCACATGAAGCCCCACCCACATGAAACCCCTCCCACATGACGCCCCTGCCACATGACGCCCCTCCCACATGAAGCCCCTCCCACATGACGACCCTCCCACATGAAGCCCCTCCCACACGACGACCCTCCCACATGAAGCCCCTCCCACATGAAGCCCCTCCCACACGACGACCCTCCCACATGAAGCCCCACCCACATGAAGCCCCTCCCACACGACGACCCTCTCACATGAAGCCCCTCCCACATGAAGCCCCTCCCACACGACGACCCTCCCACATGAAGCCCCTCCCAAATGAAGCCCGTCCCACACGACGACCCTCCCACATGAAGCCCCACCCACATGAAGCCCTTCCCACATGAAGCCCCTCCCACATGAAACCCCTCCCACATGACGCCCCTGCCACATGACGCCCCTCCCACATGAAGCCCCTCCCACATGACGACCCTCCCACATGAAGCCCCTCCCACACGACGACCCTCCCACATGAAGCCCCTCCCACACGACGACCCTCCCACATGAAGCCCCTCCCACATGAAGCCCCTCCCACACGACGACCCTCCCACATGAAGCCCCTCCCACATGAAGCCCCACCCACATGAAGCCCCTCCCATACGACGACCCTCCCACATGAAGCCCCTCCCACATGAAGCCCCACCCATATGAAGCCCCTCCCACACGACGACCCTCCCATATGAAGCCCCTCCCACATGAAGCCCCTCCCACATGAAGCCCCTCCCACATGAAGCCCCACCCATATGAAGCCCCTCCCACATGAAGCCCCTCCCACATGAAGCCCCTTTCAAATGACGTCCCTCCCACATAAGATAAGATATTCCTTTATTGTCCCACATGGGGAAATTTCATTGTTGCAACGCAGGTAGATACAGAGGCAGATCCAGAAGAAAAGAACAGATCACTTATAGGAAGTTTGAAAAACACTTTCAGTAGAAGATCTCCTATAAACAAAAACTCCCATAGACAAATACATAAATACATAAATACATAAATACCATTGCATGTGATCACGACAGTAATTGCACATGAATATGTATCACGACGGCACATGGATTGCACATGAATTTCACAGTAATTGCACATGAATCACGACAGTAATTGCACATATGACGGAATTGCACATGGTTAGGTCAGTATTGCGAGTGTTCAGGACTAACAGTGTTTGTTATAAAGTCTGACAGCAGTAGAAGGAAAGACCTACGAAACGTCTCCTTCACACACATGAAACCCCTCCCACATGAAGCCCCTCCCACATGAAGCCCCTCCCACTTGAAACCCCTCCCACATGAAGCCCCTCCCATATGACGCCCCTCCCACACAACGACCCTCCCACAAGAAGCCCCTCCCACACGATGACCCGCCCACATGAAGCCCCTCCCACATGACGACCCTCCCTTTCCCAAAACAGCCACCCCTAGTGCTATTTCTGTGTCACATCACACAGATGGGGAAACAAAATGCGAGTCAGGCTCAATCTGATAAATGTGATTCATTTTCTCTGTGAAAAGATAAGACTCAGTCCCACTGAAACTAGTCTGAAACTTTCTGTTCTAAATGTCAGATCTTTATGTCACAAATCACTCTTAATTAGGCCTGAGCCCCAGCAGGGCGTGGCAGGGCCTATTGGTCCTGCCGCGCTGCTGAAGGCAGGGACCATGCAGACTTACTCCTGCCATGACAGAGAAAAGTCTACAATATTTCTTCCAAAAACTCTCAAAACAATCCTGCATCGTGCTGTACGCGAGGGTCCAAGTTAAAAGAACTGAAGTGTAAGTGAGTGACGAGGGCGTGAGGTTTAGTCCTGGTTTGGACCTGGTTTAGTCCTGGTTTAGTCCTGGTTTAGTCCTGGTTTAGTCCTGGTTTAGACCTGGTTTAGACCTGGTTTAGTCCTGGTTTAGTCCTGGTTTAGACCTGGTTTAGACCTGGTTTAGTCCTGGTTTAGTCCTGGTTTAGACCCGGTTTAGTCCTGGTTTAGTCCTGGTTTAGACCCGGTTTAGTCCTGGTTTAGACCCGGTTTAGTCCTGGTTTAGTCCTGGTTTAGACCCGGTTTAGTCCTGGTTTAGACCCGGTTTAGTCCTGGTTTAGTCCTGGTTTAGACCCGGTTTAGTCCTGGTTTAGACCCGGTTTAGTCCTGGTTTAGTCCTGGTTTTATTAATCAGAAATATTTCCGGTTAGTCTACACTGCCCTCTTGTGGCCTTATTGTGAAACTGCAGTAAAAGACCTATAAGTATTAATTTCAAACCCTTTAAACTGCTCTGTATCAATCTAATACAACTTTATTTGTTCTGCGTATTTTAACCAATAGTGTGTTTAGACTTATACACCATGTAATAGTATGTTTAGACTTATACATTGTGTAATAGTGTGTTTAGACTTATACACCATGTAATAGTGTGTTTAGACTTATACACCATGTAATAGTGTGTTTAGACTTATACATTGTGTAATAGTGTGTTTAGACTTATACACCATGTAATAGTATGTTTAGACTTATACACCATGTAATAGTGTGTTTAGACTTATACACCATGTAATAGTATGTTTAGACTTATACACCATGTAATAGTGTGTTTAGACTTATACACATGTAATAGTATGTTTAGACTTATACATTGTGTAATAGTGTGTTTAGACTTATACACCATGTAATAGTGTGTTTAGACTTATACACCATGTAATAGTGTGTTTAGACTTATACATTGTGTAATAGTGTGTTTAGACTTATACATTGTGTAATAGTGTGTTTAGACTTATACATTGTGTAATAGTGTGTTTAGACTTATACACCATGTAATAGTGTGTTTAGTTTTATACATTGTGTAATAGTGTGTTTAGGCTTATACACCATGTAATAGTGTGTTTAGTTTTATACATTGTGTAATAGTGTGTTTAGACTTATACACCATGTAATAGTGTGTTTAGACTTATACACCATGTAATAGTGTGTTTAGTTTTATACATTGTGTAATAGTGTGTTTAGACTTATACACCGTGTAATAGTGTGTTTAGACTTATACACCATGTAATAGTGTGTTTAGACTTATACACATGTAATAGTGTGTTTAGACTTATACACCGTGTAATAGTGTGTTTAGACTTATACACCATGTAATAGTGTGTTTAGACTTATACACATGTAATAGTGTGTTTAGGCTTATACACCGTGTAATAGTGTGTTTAGACTTATACACCATGTAATAGTGTGTTTAGTTTTATACATTGTGTAATAGTGTGTTTAGACTTATACACCATGTAATAGTGTGTTTAGACTTATACACATGTAATAGTGTGTTTAGACTTATACACATGTAATAGTGTGTTTAGACTTATACACCATGTAATAGTGTGTTTAGACTTATACACATGTAATAGTGTGTTTAGACTTATACACATGTAATAGTGTGTTTAGACTTATACACCATGTAATAGTGTGTTTAGACTTATACACATGTAATAGTGTGTTTAGACTTATACACATGTAATAGTATGTTTAGACTTATACACATGTAATAGTGTGTTTAGACTTATACACATGTAATAGTATGTTTAGACTTATACACATGTAATAGTGTGTTTAGACTTATACATCATGTAATAGTATGTTTAGAATTATACACATGTAATAGTATGTTTAGACTTATACACATGTAATAGTATGTTTAGACTTACCACATGTAATAGTGTGTTTATGGTGCATGTACCTTTGGACATAATGAATGTACGTTAAACCATCCTTAGAGGAAAATGCGACCCCGTATGAGGCATATTTACCATCCCTTTATAAAATCCTGGGGAGAACACTGGTACGTGTACTTGTGTATGTGTTCTTGTGTACGTGTACTTGTGTATGTGTGTGTTCTTGTGTACGTGTACTTGTGTACGTGTACTTGTGTATGTGTTCTTGTGTACGTGTACTTGTGTATGTTCTTGTGTACGTGTACTTGTGTACGTGTACTTGTGTACGTGTACTTGTGTATGTCTTCTTGTGTACGTGTACTTGTGTATGTGTATTTGTGTACGTGTACTTGTGTATGTGTTCTTCTGTACGTGTACTTGTGTATATGTACTTGTTTACGTGTACTTGTGTACGTGTTTTTGTGTACGTGTACTAGTGTATGTGTTCTTGTGTACGTGTACTTGTGTATGTGTATTTGTGTACGTGTACTTGTGTATGTGTTCTTGTGTACATGTTCTTGTGTATGTGTTCTTGTGTACGTGTACTTGTGTATTTGTTCTTGTGTACGTGTACTTGTGTACGTGTACTTGTGTATGTGTTCTTGTGTACGGGTACTTGTGTATGTATGTGTTCTTGTGTACGTGTACTTGTGTATGTGTGTGTTCTTGTGCACGTGTTCTTGTGTACTTGTGTATGTGTGTGTTCTTGTGTACGTGTACTTGTGTACGTGTACTTGTGTATGTGTGTGTTCTTGTGTACTTGTACTTGTGTATGTGTGTGTACTTGTGTATGTGTACTTGTGTGTTCTTGTGTACGTGTACTTGTGTATGTGTACTTGTGTATGTGTGTGTTCTTGTGTACGTGTACTTGTGTATGTGTGTGTTCTTGTGTACGTGTACTTGTGTGTTCTTGTGTACGTGTACTTGTTTACGTGTACTTGTGTATGTGAGTGTTCTTGTGTACTTGTGTATGTGTACTTGTGTACGTGTACTTGTGTATGTCTTCTTGTGTACGTGTACTTGTGTATGTGTTCTTGTGTACGTGTACTTGTGTATGTGTTCTTGTGTACGTGTACTTGTGTATGTGTTCTTGTTTACGTGTACTTGTGTATGTGTATTTGTGTACGTGTACTTGTGTACGTGTTCTTGTGTACGTGTACTTGTGTATGTGTTCTTGTGTACGTGTGTGTGTTCTTGTGTACGTGTACTTGTGTACGTGTACTTGTGTACGTGTACTTGTGTATGTGTTCTTGTGTACGTGTGTGTGTTCTTGTGTACGTGTACTTGTGTACGTGTACTTGTGTACGTGTACTTGTGTACGTGTACTTGTGTATGTGTTCTTGTGTACGTGTACTTGTGTATGTGTGTATTCTTGTGTACGTGTACTCGTGTATGTGTACTTGTGTACGTGTACTTGTGTGTTCTTGTGTACGTGTACTTGTGTATGTGTACTTGTGTATGTGTGTGTTCTTGTGTACGTGTACTTGTGTATGTATGTGTTCTTGTGTACGTGTACTTGTGTGTTCTTGTGTACGTGTACTTGTGTGTTCTTGTGTACGTGTACTTGTGTACGTGTACTTGTGTGTTCTTGTGTACGTGTACTTGTGTACGTGTACTTGTGTATGTGTGTGTTCTTGTGTATGTGTACTTGTGTATGTGTGTGTTCTTGTGTACGTGTACTTGTGTGTTCTTGTGTACGTGTACTTGTGTACGTGTACTTGTGTATGTGTGTGTTCTTGTGTACGTTTACTTGTGTATGTGTGTGTTCTTGTGTACTTGTGTACGTGTACTTGTGTACGTGTACTTGTGTACGTGTACTTGTGTATGTGTGTGTTCTTGTGTACGTTTACTTGTGTATGTGTGTGTACTTGTGTACGTGTACTTGTGTACGTGTACTTGTGTACGTGTACTTGTGTATGTGTGTGTACTTGTGTATGTGTGTGTTCTTGTGTACGTGTACTTGTGTATGTGTGTGTTCTTGTGTACGTGTACTTGTGTATGTGTGTGTTCTTGTGTACGTGTACTTGTGTATGTGTGTGTTCTTGTGTACGTGTACTTGTGTATGTGTGTGTTCTTGTGTACGTTTACTTGTGTATGTGTGTGTTCTTGTGTACGTGTTCTTGTGTACGTTTACTTGTGTATGTGTGTGTACTTGTGTACGTGTACTTGTGTATGTGTGTGTTCTTGTGTACGTGTACTTGTGTATGTGTGTGTACTTGTGTACTTGTGTATGTGTGTGTACTTGTGTACGTGTACTTGTGTATGTGAGTGTTCTTGTGTACGTGTACCTGTGTACGTGTACTTGTGTACGTGTGTGTTCTTGTGTACGTTTACTTGTGTATGTGTGTGTACTTGTGTACGTGTACTTGTGTATGTGTGTGTTCTTGTGTACGTGTACTTGTGTATGTGTGTGTACTTGTGTACTTGTGTATGTGTGTGTACTTGTGTATGTGTACTTGTGTATGTGAGTGTTCTTGTGTACGTGTACCTGTGTACGTGTACTTGTGTACGTGTGTGTTCTTGTGTATGTGTGTGTTCTTGTGTACGTTTACTTGTGTATGTGTGTGTACTTGTGTATGTGTGTGTTCTTGTGTACGTGTACTTGTGTATGTGTGTGTTCTTGTGTACGTTTACTTGTGTATGTGTGTGTTCTTGTGTACGTGTACTTGTGTATGTGTGTGTTCTTGTGTACGTTTACTTGTGTATGTGTGTGTTCTTGTGTACGTTTACTTGTGTATGTGTGTGTTCTTGTGTACGTTTACTTGTGTACGTGTGTGTTCTTGTGTACGTTTACTTGTGTACGTGTGTGTTCTTGTGTACGTTTACTTGTGTATGTGTGTGTACTTGTGTAGTTGTGTATGTGTGTGTACTTGTGTACGTGTACCTGTGTACGTGTACTTGTGTATGTGTGTGTACTTGTGTAGTTGTGTATGTGTGTGTACTTGTGTAGTTGTGTATGTGTGTGTACTTGTGTTGTTGTGTATGTGTGTGTACTTGTGTACGTGTACCTGTGTACGTGTACTTGTGTATGTGTGTGTACTTGTGTAGTTGTGTATGTGTGTGTACTTGTGTACGTGTACCTGTGTACGTGTACTTGTGTATGTGTGTGTACTTGTGTAGTTGTGTATGTGTGTGTACTTGTGTTGTTGTGTATGTGTGTGTACTTGTGTAGTTGTGTATGTGTGTGTACTTGTGTAGTTGTGTATGTGTGTGTACTTGTGTTGTTGTGTATGTGTGTGTACTTGTGTAGTTGTGTATGTGTGTGTACTTGTGTAGTTGTGTATGTGTGTGTACTTGTGTTGTTGTGTATGTGTGTGTACTTGTGTACGTGTACCTGTGTACGTGTGGGAGGAGCTCGTGTTCTGGTCAGTTTTTTCGCGCATAAACGTCGCACGCGCGTCTCTCACGTTCATTTGGGTGAGGTAAGAGTCAGCTGCACGCGCGTACATGCAGGGGCGTGTCCGCTGCCATGGAGACCGCACTTAACCCACATCAGCCACGCGCGAGCAGGAAGTGTCCTCACGTGCAGCACGCGACGGGAAACAAACACAACACACACATTACACACCAGTAAATACACTACACTCAAACTACACACACTCAAACTACACACACTCTAACTACACACACTCAAACTACACACACTCTAACTACACACACTCAAACTACACACACTCTAACTACACACACTCTAACTACACACACTCAAACTACACACACTCTAACTACACACACTCAAACTACACACACTCAAACTACACACACTCTAACTACACACACTCAAACTACACACACTCTAACTACACACACTCAAACTACACACACTCTAACTACACACACTCTAACTACACACACTCAAACTACACACACTCAAACTACACACACTCAAACTACACACACACACACTCAAACTACACACACTCAAACTACACACACTCAAACTACACACACTAACTACACACACTCAAACTACACACACTCTAACTACACACACTCTAACTACACACACTCTAACTACACACACTCAAACTACACACACTCAAACTACACACACTCTAACTACACACACTCAAACTACACACACTCAAACTACACACACTCTAACTACACACACTCTAACTACACACACTCAAACTACACACACTCAAACTACACACACTCAAACTACACACCTCAAACTACACACACTCAAACTACACACACTCAAACTACACACACTAACTACACACACTCTAACTACACACACTCAAACTACACACACTCTAACTACACACACTCTAACTACACACACTCAAACTACACACACACACTCTAACTACACACACTCAAACTACACACACTAACTACACACACTCAAACTACACACACTCTAACTACACACTCTAACTACACACACTCTAACTACACACACTCTAACTACACACACTCAAACTACACACACTCAAACTACACACACTCAAACTACACACACTCTACACACACTCTAACTACATACACTCAAACTACACACACTCAAACTACACACACTAACTACACACACTCTAACTACACACACTCTAACTACACACACTCTAACTACACACACTCAAACTACACACACTCAAACTACACACACTCAAACTACACACACTCAAACTACACACACTCTAACTACACACACTCAAACTACACACACACACTCTAACTACACACACTCTAACTACACACACTCTAACTACACACACTCAAACTACACACACACACTCTAACTACACACACTCAAACTACACACACTAACTACACACACTCAAACTACACACACTCAAACTACACACACTCTAACTACACACACTCTAACTACACACACTCAAACTACACACACTCAAACTACACACACTCTACACACACTCTAACTACATACACTCAAACTACACACACTCAAACTACACACACTCAAACTACACACACTCAAACTACACACACTCTAACTACACACACTCTAACTACACACACTCTACACACACTCAAACTACACACACTCAAACTACACACACTCAAACTACACACACTCAAACTACACACACTCAAAAACTACACACACTCTAACTACACACACTCTAACTACACACACTCTAACTACACACACTCTAACTACACACACTCAAACTACACACACTCAAACTACACACACTCAAAAACTACACACACTCTAACTACACACACTCTAACTACACACACTCTAACTACACACACTCTAACTACACACACTCTAACTACACACACTCAAACTACACACACTCAAACTACACACACTCAAACTACACACACTCAAACTACACACACTCAAAAACTACACACACTCTAACTACACACACTCTAACTACACACACTCAAACTACACACTCTAACTACACACACTCTAACTACACACACTCTAACTACACACACTCTAACTACACACACTCTAACTACACACACTCTAACTACACACACTCTAACTACACACACTCTAACTACACACACTCTAACACTCTAACTACACACACTCTAACTACACACACTCTAACTACAAATACACTACACACTCAGTTAATTTAAAGTAAAAGTACAAGAGTAAAAACATGTGATTTATTCTGTGTTTTAGTCAGAACTTTGCAGAAAGTCAATTGTTTTACTGCATTTGTCATTCACATCTAAACATTTATTCTGTCGATGAAATCAATGTTAAACTTTCACTGACTCAAACGTGTCGTCCGGAAATAAATCCCTTTAATATAATAATAATAATAATAATAATAATATTAATATTAATAGTCTTCTTCACACATTTGTCTCCATGAAAACTTTGTACATCAAATATTTACAAAGACAAGTTTTACAGGAAATCAAACTGTACAAATAAAACCAGGACTAAACCAGGACTAAACCAGGTCTAAACCAGGACTAAACCAGGATTAAACCAGGACTAAACCAGGACTAAACCAGGACTAAACCAGGTCTAAACCAGGACTAAACCAGGACTAAACCAGGATTAAACCAGGACTAAACCAGGACTAAACCAGGACTAAACCAGGTCTAAACCAGGACTAAACCAGGTCTAAACCAGGTCTAAACCAGGTCTAAACCAGGACTAAACCAGGTCTAAACCAGGTCTAAACCAGGTCTAAACCAGGACTAAACCAGGACTAACCGTACGCTCTCATTTTACTTTATAACATTGAAATTGAAAAAAAATTGCTTCAGAAACGATCTCGATGTTTTCAAAATAGAACAGTTTCGCTCGAGCATTTTCACGCCGCCGGCGCAGAGTCGCAGACCAATGGGAGGCAGGAGTGGGCGGGTCCGAAGTCGAACTGGAGCGCATCATTGGACGACCTCAAAGTAGTGCAGGATGGCCATGATGTGCTGCGGCATGAACACGTATCCGGTGTACACGGCCATGGCGGCGACGGAGACCAGCAACGAGTCTGAGGGCGGCGGCTAAGGAAGCAACACGGCCCCTCCCACAACCCCGCCCACATCTACACTCACCCTCCCACAACCCCGCCCACATCTACACTCACCCTCCCACAACCCCGCCCACATCTACACTCACCCTCCCACAACCCCGCCCACATCTACACTCACCCTCCCACAACCCCGCCCACATCTACACTCACCCTCCCACAACCCCGCCCACATCTACACTCACCCTCCCACAACCCCGCCCACATCTACACTCACCCTCCCACAACCCCGCCCACATCTACACTCACCCTCCCACAACCCCGCCCACATCTACACTCACCCTCCCACAACCCCGCCCACATCTACACTCACCCTCCCACAACCCCGCCCACATCTACACTCACCCTCCCACATCACCCGCCCACATCTACACTCACCCTCCCACAACCCCGCCCACATCTACACTCACCCTCCCACAACCCCGCCCACATCTACACTCACCCTCCCACAACCCCGCCCACATCTACACTCACCCTCCCACAACCCCGCCCACATCTACACTCACCCTCCCACAACCCCGCCCACATCTACACTCACCCTCCCACAACCCCGCCCACATCTACACTCACCCTCCCACAACCCCGCCCACATCTACACTCACCCTCCCACAACCCCGCCCACATCTACACTCACCCTCCCACAACCCCGCCCACATCTACACTCACCCTCCCACAACCCCGCCCACATCTACACTCACCCTCCCACAACCCCGCCCACATCTACACTCACCCTCCCACAACCCCGCCCACATCTACACTCACCCTCCCACAACCCCGCCCACATCTACACTCACCCTCCCACAACCCCGCCCACATCTACACTCACCCTCCCACAACCCCGCCCACATCTACACTCACCCTCCCACAACCCCGCCCACATCTACACTCACCCTCCCACAACCCCGCCCACATCTACACTCACCCTCCCACAACCCCGCCCACATCTACACTCACCCTCCCACAACCCCGCCCACATCTACACTCACCCTCCCACAACCCCGCCCACATCTACACTCACCCTCCCACAACCCCGCCCACATCTACACTCACCCTCCCACAACCCCGCCCACATCTACACTCACCCTCCCACAACCCCGCCCACATCTACACTCACCCTCCCACAACCCCGCCCACATCTACACTCACCCTCCCACATCACCCGCCCACATCTACACTCACCCTCCCACAACCCCGCCCACATCTACACTCACCCTCCCACAACCCCGCCCACATCTACACTCACCCTCCCACATCACCCGCCCACAACGGTTACGACACGCGTCACTTCCTGACTTATCGTTTCAGTCGTGTTTGTGGAAAGTGAGTTTTCTCACTCTGCAGATGGAAATTAACCTAAACATATCACATTTACATTAGTTTTAATTAGTATTATGAATATGAATTGTTCAGAGTTTTCCTTAAATTAATTATTGGGTCAAAAAAAGTGTACGAATATTGCAGTTTGAAGCTGATTTGCCTCTTTGTTTAAGTCCAGATATGGGTCACGTGACTTCCACATTCTCCAAACATTGACATAATTGACAGGTTCAGGTTTCTCATTAACTAAACTGTCCTGAAACGTTCTCACGCAGTTTGTTGGTCCAGAAGTTCAAATATATAACTATAAAATTATTAAACTAGAACGAGGAAGTCTTTAAACGGCCACGTTCTAAACTACACTTTACAAAACTGAACATATTAATGAGTTTCTCCGCAGATAGAATACTCACTTCAGCACTAATTAGACTTTTAAGAAATCTCAATTACGATTTTGAGACTCGAAAATCATATATTTTCGTCCTGGAAAAGCAAAGTAAACGTCAGCTCCATTTCTGCCCCAAAAGTTCAAATCAGTAGATTATTTTTAGCAGTAAAGACTTAATAAGTTTAACATTTACATTTGAGGTCGGTTTCTCTCTGAAAACGAGTTAAATGTCGCTTCAGTCGCGTCTTTCGCACACTTTTTACAACTTTAACAGCGGCGTTAGCATTAGCCACATTAGCTCCAGGGAAAGGATACTGAAGACGGTCCGCTCCCACGGCTCCAGCATGTACAGCGCCGTCACCAGGAGGTACTGGTAATAGAACCAGGACAGCTGCTTCCAACAGTCTCCCAGCGCCATGGTCCCGGCGCCACAAACACGCGATGGATCCGCTTCAAAGCCGCGACACTCGGGGCTTTATTTACTACGCGCCACTTCCGGACTCCGGGCGGCCACTTCCGGGAAAAGTGATGACGCAGGATCAGGAGTTCGGCGGTTTCAGCCAATCACAGAGCAGCGTCACGGTTTCGTAAGAAAATAAAATAAAATATAGCCGCAAGCGGCAATGATCGGCCCTCGCCACGCCGCCGCCACACCGCCGCCACGCCGCAAGAGGAGGGGGCGCTAACGCGCCCCAATTGTCCTTTTATTACGCCTACTGCTGAATCTGTGACGCTGTCACATCTTCTCCCCTTTGTTTTACCATCAAAAAGCTATTTTATTTTGAATTCTTGGCAAAATGTGCGGCTTTGCCGCACAGACACCGTGACTCTTTGAATGAAAATGTGGATAACTTTTGATGGTCCACCCCTGAAGATGAGTCCCACCAAATTTCAGGTTAATAGGGCTGACGCCCTGGGAGGAGTTTGTGAAAGTCTAAAGTGTAAACATGTTCTGGCGATTTCCCCATTGGAATAACATGAAAGGTTTCGGTCATCGTTGGGCAACGCCATAACAATTATGACATGGGTCTCATTGACTTTTTTGATGGGGATGCTAAAATTGAGTTGTGTGTCAAATTTCATATAATTTCGCAAAACTAAACATTTAACCTCCATATAAAATCTGTAGGGGGCGCTGTGGCGCCAAATGAATTTATTTCACTTCAAGTAGGTTTAGGGCAAAGAGTTTAACAACTGATTCTAATTTGATGCAATTCGGACTTTATCTGCGCAAACGGCAGAAATTTTAAATATGGGAGATTTCTGAAATTTTAGTTACAGTTTGCGGCTTCGCCGCACAGAGACCGTGAGAGGTATCAATGTAATTTGGATAACTTTTGATGTCCCACTCCTCAGTAGCATTTTCACCAAATTTCAGCTTTTTAGGGCCAACGCCCTGGGAGGAGTTCGTAAAAGTACGACGTTTGGAAAAACTCCGAAGTCATGTTTAGCCATTTTTGAAGCAATATGGCCGACATTTGGTTCGGGGGACGGCGTTGCCGTAATAATATTTTTTACTTCTCTTGTCACCATCTACCTCTGCGCCAAATTTCATGATTCTACGATCAGATTTTTTTTGGGTCATTTCCCATCTCTCAATGCATTTTTGGTACATTTGGTGGCGCTGACGCGCCAATTTTTTTTATTTTAGAAAAGGGAAATAGCCAGAATGTAGAGAGGCACGATTTTTAGAGGTGTGCAAATTTTTGTGACTTTTCGTCAATGTTCACTGGGTGAAAAATAGGGGGGTTGGTCCCGAGAAGAAGAAGAAAGAAAGAAAGAAAGAAAGAAAGAAAGAATAATATTCCGATGCGAAAACAATGTTTCCCATTTTTCAAATATCATAAACTATACATTTTCGGAAAGCGCTCGCGCTTTCCTACCTCATGGTGTGGGTCCCTGGTCACTGACGGGTACTTTCGATAATTTTGAGTGGGCTCCGCCCACTTTGTGTTTTTGGCCCTCTATACAGTAATAATGTTCAATTTTTGCATTACATGCTTATATGCACGGAACATGCAAGAGATGGGGAACGTGTTCGTGAGCTACTTAGAGCAAATGAGTGCTTTATATGGGGTCGTCATCCCAATGTAAAGTGCTCGTTTAGTGCGAACTTTTGCACGGGCTTCGCCCGTTTACAACGGTAATGTTCCATTTTCCTACAACTAATTAGTATGCACGGGGCGTGCATGAGTGGAGGAGTGCGTTAGTGAGTGTTTGGAAGTGGGCGAGCGCTTCGCGCTCGATTTCGTGCGCACTACGTGCGCACTTTCGCAGCCGTGCTTCGCACGGCCTTACGAGATTAATAGGCCTCTCGCCAGCTTGTGGCGCTCGGGCCTAAATATAGCCGCAAGCGGCAATGATCGGCCCTCGCTACGCCGCCGCCACGCCGCAAGAGGAGGGGGCGCTAACGCGCCCCAATTGTCCTTTTATTACGCCTACTGCTGAATCTGTGACGCTGTCACATCTTCTCCCCTTTGTTTTACATCAAAAAGCAATTTTATTTTGAATCCTTGGCAAAATGTGCGGCTTTGCCGCACAGACACCGTGACTCTTTGAATAAAAATGTGGATACCTTTTGATGGTCCTGAAGATGAGTCTCACCAAATTTCAGGTTAATAGGGCTGACGCCCTGAGGGGGAGGAGTTTGTGAAAGTCTAAAGTGTAAACATGTTCTGGCGATTTCCCCATTGGAATAACATGGAAGGTTTTGGTCATCGCTACGGCAACGCCATAACAATTATGACATGAGTCATTGACTTTTTTGATGGGGATGCCAAAATTGAGTTGTGTGTCAAATTTCAGATAATTTCGCAAAACTAAACATTCAACCTCCATATAAAATCTGTAGGGGGCGCTGTGGCGCCAAATAAATTTATTTCACTTCAAGTAGGTTTAGGGCAAAGAGTTTAACAACTGATTCTAATTTGACGCAATTCGGACTTTATCTGCGCAAACGGCAGAAATGTTAAATTTGGGAGATTTCTGAAATTCTAGCTACAGTTTGCGGCTTCGCCGCACAGAGACCGTGAGAGGTATCAATGTAATTTGGATAACTTTTGATGTCCCACTCCTCAGTAGCATTTTTACCAAATTTCAGCTTTTTAGGGCCAACGCCCTGGGAGGAGTTCGTAAAAGTACGACGTTTGGAAAAACTCCGAAGTCATGTTTAGCCATTTTTGAAGCAATATGGCCGACATTTGGTTGGGCGGACGGCGTTGCCGTAATAATATTTTTTACTTCTCTTGTCACCATCTACCTCTGCGCCAAATTTCATGATTCTACGATCAGATTTTTTTTGGGTCATTTCCCATCTCTCAATGCATTCTTGGTACATTTGGGGGCGCTGACGCGCCATTTTTTTTTTATTTTAGAAAAGGGAAATAGCCAGAATGTAGAGAGGCACGATTTTTAGAGGTGTGCAAATTTTTGTGACTTTTCGTCAATGTTCACTGGGTGAAAAATAGGGGGGTTGGTCCCGAGAAGAAGAATATTCCGATGCGAAAACAATGTTTCCCATTTTTCAAATATCATAAACTATACATTTTCGGAAAGCGCTCGCGCTTTCCTACCTCATGGTGTGGGTCCCTGGTCACTGACGGGTACTTTCGTTAATTTTGAGTGGGCTCCGCCCACTTTGTGTTTTTGGCCCTCTATACAGTAATAATGTTAAATTTTTGCATTACATGCTTATATGCACGGAACATGCAAGAGATGGAACGTGTTCGTGAGCTACTTAGAGCAAATGAGTGCTTTATATGGGGTCGTCATCCAAATGTAAAGTGCTCGTTTAGTGCGCACTTTTGCACGGGCTTCGCCCGTTTACAACGGTAATGTTCCATTTTCCTACTACTAATTAGTATGCACGGGGCGTGCGTGAGTGTACGAGTGCGTTAGTGAGTGTTTGGAAGTGGGCGAGCGCTTCGCGCTCGATTTCGTGCGCACTTTCGCAGCCGTGCTTTGCACAGCCTTACGAGATTAATAGGCCTCTCGCCTGCTTGTGGCGCTCAGGCCTAATAAAATGTAACAAGTTTCAGAAGGTTTAGTTTATTTATATTTTAATAACTTCGCAGAATGAAAGTGACGCTTATGTTACGACACGTGAGTTTTATATTTTTATGCTTAAAGGTTAAATGGACGATTTTTCGTTTTATTTCCTCGTGGCGTGGACTGTCCATTAGTCCTGCCACGTGTCAATCATAAAACGCACCTATTGCTCACCTGCAGCCGCGTGCGGCTCGTCCCCCGAGAGCAGCACGTTTCCGCGTGTCTAAGCACATTGATCTATCATAATATAGTTCCCTCAGTGACGGGACAAAATGAAGACGGAGAAAGACAGTTCGAGCTGACGCAGAAGAAGACTGAAATCTGCGGGAGACGAGAGATGTGATGTGATCCGTCGCGCTAATAAACAAACGCACGTGTGTGTTGTATCAGTCCACACGGGGGAGTGGCATGTGCACGGGGGAGTGGCAGAGCTCCTGCAGGCGGGGCCCAGCCAGAGGAAGCTCCCCGCGCAGAGCTCCTGCAGGCGGGGCCCAGCCAGAGGAAGCTCCCCGCGCAGAGCTCCTGCAGGCGGGGCCCAGCCAGAGGAAGCTCCCCGCGCAGAGCTCCTGGAGGCGGGGCCCACTCAGAGGAAGCTCCCTGCGCAGAGCTACTGCGGGCGGGGACCAGCCAGAGGAAGCTCCCCGCGCAGAGCTCCTGCAGGCGGGGCCCAGCCAGAGGAAGCTCCCCGCGCAGAGCTCCTGCAGGCGGGGCCCAGCCAGAGGAAGCTCCCCGCGCAGAGCTCCTGGAGGCGGGGCCCACTCAGAGGAAGCTCCCTGCGCAGAGCTACTGTGGGCGGGGACCAGCCAGAGGAAGCTCCCCGCGCAGAGCTCCTGCAGGCGGGGCCCAGCCAGAGGAAGCTCCCCGCGCAGAGCTCCTGGAGGCGGGGCCCACTCAGAGGAAGCTCCCTGCGCAGAGCTACTGCGGGCGGGGACCAGCCAGAGGAAGCTCCCCGCGCAGAGCTCCTGGAGGCGGGGCCCAGCCAGAGGAAGCTCCCCGCGCAGAGCTCCTGGAGGCGGGGCCCAGCCAGAGGAAGCTCCCCGCGCAGAGCTCCTGGAGGCGGGGCCCAGCCAGAGGAAGCTCCCCGCGCAGAGCTCCTGGAGGCGGGGCCCAGCCAGAGGAAGCTCCCCGCGCAGAGCTCCTGCAGGCGGGGCCCAGCCAGAGGAAGCTCCCCGCGCAGAGCTCCTGGAGGCGGGGCCCACTCAGAGGAAGCTCCCTGCGCAGAGCTACTGCGGGCGGGGACCAGCCAGAGGAAGCTCCCCGCGCAGAGCTCCTGGAGGCGGGGCCCAGCCAGAGGAAGCTCCCCGCGCAGAGCTCCTGGAGGCGGGGCCCAGCCAGAGGAAGCTCCCCGCGCAGAGCTCCTGCAGGCGGGGCCCAGCCAGAGGAAGCTCCCCGCGCAGAGCTCCTGGAGGCGGGGCCCAGCCAGAGGAAGCTCCCCGCGCAGAGCTCCTGGAGGCGGGGCCCAGCCAGAGGAAGCTCCCGCTCTAGTTGCGGAGGCGAATCTCCAACGTGAAACTAACTTCACCGCGGTCGTCAACCACCATTAAAAGCAGCAGCAGCGGCAGCATTAGCATTAGCATTAGCAACAGCAACTTGCCACATAAAGACTTAGTTTGGTGGGAGGGCATCTGTGGTAAATATCTATCATAGTTTTACTTCCTTTAAGTTGCCGTTTGTGAAGAAATTTGAAAAAGAGTTTAAAATGTCAGGAAGTGGAGTTGAGTCCCTAAATAACGGTGTTTTATGTGAGTCAGGTCAGATCATGTGTCATTTATGTGGAGTGTGGCTCTTGTTTACAGTCTGGTTGCTATGGAAACAGCTGTGGAACGACCTCTACCTGTGTCATATCTGTGCTCACGTCCAACCAGGAAGTACTTTAAGCGCCGAACATAAATCTAACCTTCAGCTGTCGATCGAGTCCAAAAAGATTAAACTAGTTAATGAATAAATGAACTTTCCTCACTTGATATTTGTGCAAAAATAAGCGCTGAATGTCGCGTCAAATCTTCACTCGGTTTCACACGTTTACCACGGAAACGAAACAATATAAAAGAACTGGACTTTCACTCAGGAATAACACCTTTTCCAAACCTTTTAATTCAGTTACAGCTTTGAAACAGCAGATGGCGCCGGATCAAACGCAGAAAACGTTAGGAGTCAATTCATCGCTGCAGCTCTTAACGAGACGAAGGCGCGAAACAGAAAAGCTCATTAAAAACAAAAGCGTCACGTGGTAAACACTCGGGGAAAGGTTCAGCTCGTTAAACGGATCGCGCTTCGTTCGCTTCAGCCGAATGTCGTCATCAATCTAAAGCTCGGCCTCAGATGAACTAAAACTGTCACTTTGGTCGCGCTTTCTGAGAATAAATCCTATAAATCAGTTGAACTTTTCGTTAGAAGTCGAGAGGTTTCACCTGCCGTGGTGAGACGGGGTTTAGACACTGGAGTTCTGGTTCACAGTCAGCGGTGCGGCTTCAGCCAAAAGCCACAAATGGCACGAGGGGAAGAGTTTGAGCAGGAGAAGGTTTAGTTTGAGAAAAGGACTTAAGGAAAA
Source organism: Eucyclogobius newberryi (assembly GCF_026437365.1). Lineage (NCBI taxonomy): Eukaryota > Metazoa > Chordata > Actinopteri > Gobiiformes > Gobiidae > Eucyclogobius > Eucyclogobius newberryi. The sequence goes on along the minus strand of NW_027316456.1, from coordinate 21,241 downwards.
CCCTTCTTAAGTCGGGAACGGTGCAAGATTCAACAGAGTTCGGACGAAGCGACCTTTGACCCTTTTTACACCTTGATTCTGTTCCAACTGAGGCCAGAGAGCACGAAGCAAACACGTGTCAGAGAGTTCAACCTGATAAAAAATATATTTAAAAACTCCAACCAGGGGCCGCCACAGACCTTTGGCCCCCGACCTTTGGCCCCCGACCGTCAGCAGTGACTCGCCAGGATGTTGAAGAAATGATACACTTCCTCTTTGTCGAAAACGGCGACCTCCGTGGAGCATTCGGAGCATTGCACGGGATGGTAGACCTCGTCCGAGTCCAGTCCCTCCGGTCTCTGGGGGAGGCCCTGGTCCCCGTGGGGCCCCTGGTCGAGCCCCGGTTTAGTCCCCGGAGCTTTGCGCTTGCGTCGGTTCCTGAACTTGCGAGGGTCCGGCTGCGCCTTGTACCGGAGGACCTCGTCTTTCTTCACGGTGCAGTTCATCACAAACATGGCTCGGTACTGCGTCTGGTACTTCTCGTGTCTGTGGAACGGTGAAGAACACAACGTGAACTTTCGACACGAGAACCGAGAACAGTTCCCCGTGCGTGACCTCTGACCTCTGGCAGTCGAGGCAGAGCGTGGTCATGCAGGCCGGACAGTTCAGCACCGCGTCGCTACGGGACAGCGCCACGCCTCCGCCGGCAGGGGGCCGACGACGGCTCTGGTACCTGAGAACACAGGAACTAAACGTCTGAGACCACTGAGGCTACAGGAACTAAACGTCTGAGACCACTGAGGCTACAGGAACTAAACGTCTGAGACCACTGAGGCTACAGGAACTAAACGTCTGAGACCACTGAGGCTACAGGAACCAAACGTCTGAGACCACTGAGGCTACAGGAACTAAACGTCTGAGACCACTGAGGCTACAGGAACTAAACATCTGAGACCACTGAGGCTACAGGAACCAAACATCTGAGACCACTGATGCTACAGGAACCATGCTACAGGAACTAAACATCTGAGACCACTGATGCTACAGGAACCAAACATCTGAGACCACTGATGCTACAGGAACCAAATATCTGAGACCACTGAGGCTACAGGAACTAAACATCTGAGACCACTGAGGCTACAGGAACTAAACGTCTGAGACCACTGAGGCTACAGGAACTAAACGTCTGAGACCACTGAGGCTACAGGAACCAAACGTCTGAGACCACTGAGGCTACAGGAACTAAACGTCTGAGACCACTGAGGCTACAGGAACCAAACGTCTGAGACCACTGATGCTACAGGAACTAAACGTCTGAGACCACTGAGGCTACAGGAACTAAACATCTAAGACCACTGAGGCTACAGGAACTAAACATCTGAGACCACTGAGGCTACAGGAACCAAACGTCTGAGACCACTGATGCTACAGGAACCAAACATCTGAGACCACTGAGGCTACAGGAACTAAACATCTGAGACCACTGAGGCTACAGGAACTAAACATCTGAGACCACTGATGCTACAGGAACCAAACATCTGAGACCACTGATGCTACAGGAACCATGCTACAGGAACCAAACATCTGAGACCACTGATGCTACAGGAACCAAACATCTGAGACCACTGATGCTACAGGAACCATGCTACAGGAACCAAACATCTGAGACCACTGATGCTACAGGAACCAAACATCTGAGACCACTGATGCTACAGGAACCATGCTAAAGGAACCAAACATCTGAGACCACTGATGCTACAGGAACCATGCTACAGGAACCAAACATCTGAGACCACTGAGGCTACAGGAACCAAACATCTGAGACCACTGATGCTACAGGAACCAAATATCTGAGACCACTGAGGCTACAGGAACCAAACGTCTGAGACCACTGAGGCTACAGGAACCATGCTACAGGAACCAAACATCTGAGACCACTGAGGCTACAGGAACCAAATATCTGAGACCACTGAGGCTACAGGAACCAAACGTCGGAGACCACTGAGGCTACAGGAACTAAACGTCTGAGACCACTGAGGCTACAGGAACTAAACGTCTGAGACCACTGAGGCTACAGGAACCAAACGTCTGAGACCACTGAGGCTACAGGAACTAAACGTCTGAGACCACTGAGGCTACAGGAACTAAACGTCTGAGACCACTGAGGCTACAGGAACCAAACGTCTGAGACCACTGAGGCTACAGGAACTAAACGTCTGAGACCACTGAGGCTACAGGAACCAAACGTCTGAGACCACTGAGGCTACAGGAACCATGCTACAGGAACCAAATATCTGAGACCACTGAGGCTACAGGAACCAAACATCTGAGACCACTGATGCTACAGGAACCAAACGTCTGAGACCACTGAGGCTACAGGAACTAAACATCTGAGACCACTGAGGCTACAGGAACCAAACGTCTGAGACCACTGAGGCTACAGGAACTAAACATCTGAGACCACTGAGGCTACAGGAACCAAACGTCTGAGACCACTGATGCTACAGGAACCAAACATCTGAGACCACTGATGCTACAGGAACTAAACATCTGAGACCACTGAGGCTACAGGAACCAAACGTCTGAGACCACTGATGCTACAGGAACTAAACATCTGAGACCACTGAGGCTACAGGAACCAAACGTCTGAGACCACTGAGGCTACAGGAACTAAACATCTGAGACCACTGAGGCTACAGGAACCAAACGTCTGAGACCACTGATGCTACAGGAACCAAACATCTGAGACCACTGAGGCTACAGGAACTAAACATCTGAGACCACTGAGGCTACAGGAACCATGCTACAGGAACCAAACATCTGAGACCACTGATGCTACAGGAACCATGCTACAGGAACCAAACATCTGAGACCACTGATGCTACAGGAACCATGCTACAGGAACCAAACATCTGAGACCACTGATGCTACAGGAACCAAACATCTGAGACCACTGATGCTACAGGAACCATGCTACAGGAACCAAACATCTGAGACCACTGATGCTACAGGAACCAAACGTCTGAGACCACTGATGCTACAGGAACCATGCTACAGGAACCAAACATCTGAGACCACTGAGGCTACAGGAACCAAACGTCTGAGACCACTGATGCTACAGGAACCATGCTACAGGAACCAAACATCTGAGACCACTGAGGCTACAGGAACCAAACGTCTGAGACCACTGAGGCTACAGGAACTAAACATCTGAAACCACTGATGCTACAGGAACCATGCTACAGGAACCAAACATCTGAGACCACTGAGGCTACAGGAACCAAACGTCTGAGACCACTGATGCTACAGGAACCATGCTACAGGAACCAAACATCTGAGACCACTGAGGCTACAGGAACCAAACATCTGAGACCACTGAAGCTACAGGAACTAAACATCTGAGACCACTGAGGCTACAGGAACCAAACATCTGAGACCACTGAGGCTACAGGAACTAAACATCTGAGACCACTGAGGCTACAGGAACCAAACATCTGAGACCACTGATGCTACAGGAACCATGCTACAGGAACCAAACATCTGAGACCACTGAAGCTACAGGAACTAAACATCTGAGACCACTGAGGCTACAGGAACCAAACGTCTGAGACCACTGATGCTACAGGAACCAAACATCTGAGACCACTGAGGCTACAGGAACTAAACATCTGAGACCACTGAGGCTACAGGAACTAAACATCTGAGACCACTGATGCTACAGGAACCAAACATCTGAGACCACTGATGCTACAGGAACCAAACATCTGAGACCACTGATGCTACAGGAACCATGCTACAGGAACCAAACATCTGAGACCACTGAGGCTACAGGAACCAAACGTCTGAGACCACTGATGCTACAGGAACCAAATATCTGAGACCACTGAGGCTACAGGAACTAAACATCTGAGACCACTGAGGCTACAGGAACTAAACATCTGAGACCACTGATGCTACAGGAACCAAACATCTGAGACCACTGATGCTACAGGAACCAAACATCTGAGACCACTGAGGCTACAGGAACCAAACGTCTGAGACCACTGATGCTACAGGAACCATGCTACAGGAACCAAACATCTGAGACCACTGAGGCTACAGGAACCAAACGTCTGAGACCACTGATGCTACAGGAACCAAACATCTGAGACCACTGAGGCTACAGGAACTAAACATCTGAGACCACTGAGGCTACAGGAACTAAACATCTGAGACCACTGATGCTACAGGAACCAAACATCTGAGACCACTGATGCTACAGGAACCAAACATCTGAGACCACTGATGCTACAGGAACCATGCTACAGGAACCAAACATCTGAGACCACTGAGGCTACAGGAACCAAACGTCTGAGACCACTGATGCTACAGGAACCAAATATCTGAGACCACTGAGGCTACAGGAACTAAACATCTGAGACCACTGAGGCTACAGGAACTAAACATCTGAGACCACTGATGCTACAGGAACCAAACATCTGAGACCACTGATGCTACAGGAACCAAACATCTGAGACCACTGAGGCTACAGGAACCAAACGTCTGAGACCACTGATGCTACAGGAACCATGCTACAGGAACCAAACATCTGAGACCACTGAGGCTACAGGAACCAAACGTCTGAGACCACTGATGCTACAGGAACTAAACGTCTGAGACCACTGAGGCTACAGGAACTAAACGTCTGAGACCACTGAGGCTACAGGAACCAAACGTCTGAGACCACTGAGGCTACAGGAACTAAACGTCTGAGACCACTGAGGCTACAGGAACCAAACGTCTGAGACCACTGAGGCTACAGGAACTAAACGTCTGAGACCACTGAGGCTACAGGAACCAAACGTCTGAGACCACTGATGCTACAGGAACTAAACGTCTGAGACCACTGAGGCTACAGGAACTAAACATCTAAGACCACTGAGGCTACAGGAACTAAACATCTGAGACCACTGAGGCTACAGGAACCAAACGTCTGAGACCACTGATGCTACAGGAACTAAACATCTGAGACCACTGATGCTACAGGAACCATGCTACAGGAACCAAACATCTGAGACCACTGATGCTACAGGAACCAAACATCTGAGACCACTGATGCTACAGGAACCAAACATCTGAGACCACTGAGGATACAGGAACCAAACGTCTGAGACCACTGATGCTACAGGAACCAAACATCTGAGACCACTGAGCCTACAGAAACTAAACATCTGAGACCACTGATGCTACAGGAACCATGCTACAGGAACCAAACATACAGGAACCAAACGTCTGAGACCACTGATGCTACAGGAACCATGCTACAGGAACCAAACATCTGAGACCACTGAGGCTACAGGAACCAAACGTCTGAGACCACTGATGCTACAGGAACCAAACATCTGAGACCACTGAGGCTACAGGAACTAAACATCTGAGACCACTGAGGCTACAGGAACTAAACATCTGAGACCACTGATGCTACAGGAACCAAACATCTGAGACCACTGAGGCTACAGGAACTAAACGTCTGAGACCACTGATGCTACAGGAACCATGCTACAGGAACCAAACATCTGAGACCACTGATGCTACAGGAACCAAACATCTGAGACCACTGATGCTACAGGAACCATGCTACAGGAACCAAACATCTGAGACCACTGATGCTACAGGAACCAAACATCTGAGACCACTGATGCTACAGGAACCATGCTACAGGAACCAAACATCTGAGACCACTGAGGCTACAGGAACCAAACGTCTGAGACCACTGATGCTACAGGAACCAAACATCTGAGACCACTGAGGCTACAGGAACTAAACATCTGAGACCACTGATGCTACAGGAACCATGCTACAGGAACCAAACATCTGAGACCACTGAGGCTACAGGAACCAAACGTCTGAGACCACTGATGCTACAGGAACCATGCTACAGGAACCAAACATCTGAGACCACTGAGGCTACAGGAACCAAACGTCTGAGACCACTGATGCTACAGGAACCAAACATCTGAGACCACTGAGGCTACAGGAACTAAACATCTGAGACCACTGAGGCTACAGGAACCAAACGTCTGAGACCACTGAGGCTACAGGAACCAAACATCTGAGACCACTGAGGCTACAGGAACTAAACATCTGAGACCACTGAGGCTACAGGAACTAAACATCTGAGACCACTGATGCTACAGGAACCAAACATCTGAGACCACTGATGCTACAGGAACCATGCTACAGGAACCAAACATCTGAGACCACTGATGCTACAGGAACCATGCTACAGGAACCAAACATCTGAGACCACTGATGCTACAGGAACCAAACATCTGAGACCACTGATGCTACAGGAACCAAACATCTGAGACCACTGATGCTACAGGAACCATGCTACAGGAACCAAACATCTGAGACCACTGATGCTACAGGAACCAAACATCTGAGACCACTGATGCTACAGGAACCATGCTACAGGAACCAAACATCTGAGACCACTGATGCTACAGGAACCATCTGAACTCACCGTCTCCTCTTGCGGTCGACCCAGGCCTGGTCTCGATCGTCCTCGTCCGGATCGTACAGCAGCTCGTCATTGGTCAGAACCGTCCGCTGACTCCGCCTCCGTCCGGTGGAACTTCCTGTCGGATCAGTGATGTCACGTTTTAACGGAGTGAGTCGAGGTCAAGGGTCAAAGTGAAGAAAAGGGGAGTGTTTTTCACGGACCGGGCGTGTCTCCTCCGTCTGAGTCCGAGTCGAAGTAAACGGCGTCGTACGTCTGAGGGTTAGCTCCGCCTCCTCCTGATGTCACCGCTGTTTTTAAAAGAGACAAAACTCAGACTAAACGCTGTTGTTTGACCGTTTAAGATCACGACTGTCATATTTGAGCCGGTCTATGCACAATACACACGTCTGGACTAAACACAGACTCTACATAACAAAGACTATTCACTCACACTAAACAAATGTTGATTTTCAGACGCTTCAGTCACAGATTTACACCTTTATTCGGGTTTAAATGTGTTTAAAGTCTCAATGTTCAGTAGAAAACACATGAGCACAAGTTCATGACCCAAACACAACTTACTGCATATGTTAAACAACCAGAACATTCATCAACTTAAATTCATCCCTGAAATCGTTCCAAAGTTTTATTCCTAAAAGAGACACAACATTAGCTCTTAATTTACTCAAACTAAACTGAGGTTATTTTAACTTCATTATTATAGATTCACTTTTATAAACAGTTCATTTCTAACTCTAAAAGGTTCAAATACAGTGACTGAAGCTTCAACTCAAAGAATGAGGATGAGAGAAGGGAGGACATGCAGCAAACACGGCTGCATATGTGCCGTGACTTAACCTCTCCACCACCAAAGGGGATTTGTTCTGTTAGTTCAGAGTGTTCAGTCTGATCTCCACGACAGAAATACAACTCTGATTATTCTCTAGTCCATGAATCACAATCATTCGATTAATCGATGCCGCCGTGATCGCGATATCGATAGTTTCCACGTGTGTTTGAGTCTGCAGCTCTCACCGGCCCCCGGCGCTGTGGCCCCGGGCCCCCAGGAGCCCTCCATGGTCTTCAGAGTGGAGCTGAGTTCTTCCTCCATCTCCTTCTCGAACTCGTCTGCGCTGGACGACTCGCTCTCCCCCGTCAGGTACTCCCGGATCAGCTTCTTCTTCTGCTGCGGCGTGCCATTGAGCAAGACCTCCAGCTCATCCTCCGAACTGCAGACACACGGGGCCCCGAGGCCACAGGGGCCCCGAGGCCACAGCGTTTACTACATGACACACTTTTCAAAATTCTGACTGAATTATGGGCGACAAAACTGATCACACGACTTTCTTTCTTCACATAAACGTAACAGAGAAACTTGTGAAGTTCAGTCGTTTGTCGTCGCTGCTGCGACTCACGGCAGGGGGAGATAAAGGACACTTCTACTCAACAATTAACCTCCTCAAAAACATCTTAAGGAGAGAAAAGGTCACGAGTTCATCCGAGTGTGATCCAAAGTCTGTGTCGGTGATAAATGTGCTGTTCTACAAATGTTTACTTTGCGTGCTTTAAAACGTCAAACACAAACTCCACATTTGTAGATTAAGATGCAGTTTCTCTCTCAGCTCTGGCCGTGAGGTCAATGTATTTGCTCTCAGGTTATGCTCGACTTACTCCTGGAGACAAACCTTCCATCCTTGTTTCTCCTTTAATAATTACATTTAACACGTTTCTTCCCCTGAAACACTTCGGAGCTCTGCAATAAACACACAATCTGAAGTAAGAATCCCGCGTGGAGCTCTAAACTTCACTCTTATTTCATTTTAGCCAAATTAAACATGTCAAACACAAACTGTGCAAAGGGCCCGGTGCAAACAGAGCTCCCTGGGGCCCGCACGTGTCTTTATTCTCCTCAAACTCTCGGCTGAGCGCGTTTGTTTACATGTTAGCATTAGCCACCTAGCCGCGCGTTAGCTCCCGCGGGCCGCACTTCCGTCTTCCCGGACCTTCCCGGACCTTCCCGGACCTTCCCGGACCTTCCCGGGCCCTTCACCTGCTCTCCGCGCGCTCCTCGTCGCTCGGCTCCTCGATCTCGTACGAGTCGAACTCCTGGGCCCGGCTCATTTTGATCACGTTGTCCATTTTGTGGCGCTTTTTGTGGTCGAGTTTCCGTCGTGAAACATGCGGCACTTCCGCCTTGTGTCACGTGCCGCTCCGCTGCTTCCTGCGCGGCTGGAGCTGAACAGCGCCTCCAGGGAGCGTCCAGCAGAGGGCGCTCCAGCCTCTGAGCGCGGAAGAAAAACTGACTGTTCAACACTATTCAATATGATTTATGTCATCTGTAACTCTGCAGGGAAAAGCTTCTATTATCAGCCGGCAGGGGGCGCTGTTCGACCAGAGTTGTGCTCTGTTAGAGAGAGAGAGAGGAGAGGAAGAGAGTGAGAGAGAGAGTGAGAGAGAGAGAGGAGGGGAGAGAGAAGAGAGTGAGAGAGAGAGAGGAGGGGAGAGAGAAGAGAGTGAGAGAGAAGAGAGTGAGAGAGAGAGAGGAGGGGAGAGAGAAGAGAGTGAGAGAGAGAGAGGAGGGGAGAGAGAAGAGAGTGAGGGAGAGAGAGAGAGAGTGAGAGGAGGGAGAGAGAGAAGAGGGAGAGAGGTGTAAACAGCTGGACGTGTCTCTCACTCGTCTCTCGCATCAACACAATCTTTGGAAACACAAACTGAACATGAAATGATAAAACATTTGAGCAGGAAAACAATTCTGATTTGTGTCGTTCACACCTGAGCGACAAAACCAAACGAGCGTGAAACGAACGCTCGACAAAACACCACCATTTAAAGAGTTATTCTGGTTTGTCAAATCCACAACATGTTTTATGTTTCACTTCTGCGTCTGAAAAAGCTGTGCATGTGAACGCTGCAGGTCTGTGAACGCTGCAGGTCTGTGAACGCTGCAGGTCTGTGAACGCTGCAGGTCTGTGAACGCTGCAGGTCTGTGAACGCTGCAGGTCTGTGAACGCTGCAGGTCTGTGAACGCTGCAGGTCTGTGAACGCTGCAGGTCTGTGAACGCTGCAGGTCTGTGAACGCTGCAGGTCTGTGAACGCTGCAGGTCTGTGAACGCTGCAGGTCTGTGAACGCTGCAGGTCTGTGAACGCTGCAGGTCTGTGAACGCTGCAGGTCTGTGAACGCTGCAGGTCTGAGAACGCTGCAGGTCTGTGAACGCTGCAGGTCTGTGAACGCTGCAGGTCTGTGAACGCTGCAGGTCTGAGAACGCTGCAGGTCTGTGAACGCTGCAGGTCTGTGAACGCTGCAGGTCTGTGAACGCTGCAGGTCTGTGAACGCTGCAGGTCTGTGAACGCTGCAGGTCTGAGAACGCTGCAGGTCTGTGAACGCTGCAGGTCTGTGAACGCTGCAGGTCTGTGAACGCTGCAGGTCTGAGAACGCTGCAGGTCTGTGAACGCTGCAGGTCTGTGAACGCTGCAGGTCTGAGAACGCTGCAGGTCTGTGAACGCTGCAGGTCTGTGAACGCTGCAGGTCTGAGAACGCTGCAGGTCTGTGAACGCTGCAGGTCTGTGAACGCTGCAGGTCTGAGAACGCTGCAGGTCTGTGAACGCTGCAGGTCTGTGAACGCTGCAGGTCTGAGAACGCTGCAGGTCTGTGAACGCTGCAGGTCTGTGAACGCTGCAGGTCTGAGAACGCTGCAGGTCTGTGAACGCTGCAGGTCTGTGAACGCTGCAGGTCTGAGAACGCTGCAGGTCTGTGAACGCTGCAGGTATGTGAACGCTGCAGGTCTGTGAACGCTGCAGGTCTGTGAACGCTGCAGGTCTGTGAACGCTGCAGGTCTGTGAACGCTGCAGGTCTGTGAACGCGTCTGTGAACGCTGCAGGTCTGAGAACGCTGCAGGTCTGTGAACGCTGCAGGTCTGTGAACGCTGCAGGTCTGTGAACGCTGCAGGTCTGAGAACGCTGCAGGTCTGTGAACGCTGCAGGTCTGTGAACGCTGCAGGTCTGTGAACGCTGCAGGTCTGTGAACGCTGCAGGTCTGAGAACGCTGCAGGTCTGTGAACGCTGCAGGTCTGTGAACGCTGCAGGTCTGTGAACGCTGCAGGTCTGAGAACGCTGCAGGTCTGTGAACGCTGCAGGTATGTGAACGCTGCAGGTCTGAGAACGCTGCAGGTCTGTGAACGCTGCAGGTCTGTGAACGCTGCAGGTCTGAGAACGCTGCAGGTCTGTGAACGCTGCAGGTCTGTGAACGCTGCAGGTCTGTGAAAGCAACACGTGTTCTGTCGCCTGTGGTCTTGTCTTCTCGCTGTGACAGAAACAAACCTGTGAGAGAGTAGTACAGGGGAAGCGTCTGGGGAGAGGGCAACACCTGAAACAAACATGGCCGACGCTCAAACAGAGCGAACTCGTAAAATAACAAACAACAGCTGACGGAAACAGAGACGGAGCGAGTTCCCCCGAGGGCTCGAGCAGATGGTTCCGGAAACGTGCAGAACCTGAACCTTCAACAGCCTCTGAGCTTTTGTCTGCTTCCCCAAACATGGAGGTCACTGCTCTGCGTCCACCTTAAAACACACACGCTTACGAACACGCTTACGGCACACGCTTACGAACACGCTTACGAACACGCTTACGGCACACGCTTACGAACACGCTTACGAACACGCTTACGGCACACGCTTACGAACACGCTTATGGCACACGCTTACGGCACATGCTTACGAACACGCTTACGGCACACGCTTACGAACACGCTTACGAACACGCTTATGGCACACGCTTACGAACACGCTTACGAACACGCTTATGGCACACGCTTACGAACACGCTTATGGCACACGCTTACGGCACATGCTTACGAACACGCTTACGGCACACGCTTACGAACACGCTTACGAACACGCTTATGGCACACGCTTACGGCACATGCTTACGAACACGCTTACGGCACACGCTTACGGCACACGCTTACGAACACGCTTACGAACACGCTTACGGCACACGCTTACGAACACGCTTATGGCACACGCTTACGGCACTTGCTTACGAACACGCTTACGGCACACGCTTACGAACACGCTTACGAACACGCTTATGGCACACGCTTACGAACACGCTTACGAACACGCTTATGGCACACGCTTACGAACACGCTTATGGCACACGCTTACGGCACATGCTTACGAACACGCTTACGGCACACGCTTACGAACACGCTTACGAACACGCTTATGGCACACGCTTACGGCACATGCTTACGAACACGCTTACGGCACACGCTTACGGCACACGCTTACGAACACGCTTACGAACACGCTTATGGCACACGCTTACGAACACGCTTATGGCACACGCTTACGGCACATGCTTACGAACACGCTTACGGCACACGCTTACGAACACGCTTACGAACACGCTTATGGCACACGCTTACGAACACGCTTACGAACACGCTTATGGCACACGCTTACGAACACGCTTATGGCACACGCTTACGGCACATGCTTACGAACACGCTTACGGCACACGCTTACGAACACGCTTACGAACACGCTTATGGCACACGCTTACGGCACATGCTTACGAACACGCTTACGGCACACGCTTACGGCACACGCTTACGAACACGCTTACGAACACGCTTACGGCACACGCTTACGAACACGCTTATGGCACACGCTTACGGCACTTGCTTACGAACACGCTTACGGCACACGCTTACGAACACGCTTACGAACACGCTTATGGCACACGCTTACGAACACGCTTACGAACACGCTTATGGCACACGCTTACGAACACGCTTATGGCACACGCTTACGGCACATGCTTACGAACACGCTTACGGCACACGCTTACGAACACGCTTACGAACACGCTTATGGCACACGCTTACGGCACATGCTTACGAACACGCTTACGGCACACGCTTACGGCACACGCTTACGAACACGCTTACGAACACGCTTATGGCACACGCTTACGAACACGCTTATGGCACACGCTTACGGCACATGCTTACGAACACGCTTACGGCACACGCTTACGAACACGCTTACGGCACACGCTTACGAACACGCTTACGAACACGCTTACGAACACGCTTATGGCACACGCTTACGGCACACGCTTATGAACACGCTTACGGCACACGCTTACAGCACACGCTTACGGCACACGCTTACGGCACACGCTTACGAACACGCTTACGAACACGCTTATGGCACACGCTTACGAACACGCTTATGGCACACGCTTACGGCACATGCTTACGAACACGCTTACGGCACACGCTTACGAACACGCTTACGAACACGCTTATGGCACACGCTTACGGCACATGCTTACGAACACGCTTACGGCACACGCTTACGGCACACGCTTACGAACACGCTTACGAACACGCTTATGGCACACGCTTACGAACACGCTTATGGCACACGCTTACGGCACATGCTTACGAACACGCTTACGGCACACGCTTATGAACACGCTTACGAACACGCTTATGGCACACGCTTACGGCACATGCTTACGAACACGCTTACGGCACACGCTTACGGCACACGCTTACGAACACGCTTACGGCACACGCTTACAGCACACGCTTACGGCACACGCTTACGGCACACGCTTACGAACACGCTTAAGGCACACGCTTAAGGCACATGCTTAAGGCACACGCTTAAGGCATCACGCTTAAGGCACACGCTTAAGGCACCACGCTCAAGGCACATGCTTACGAACACGCTTAAGGCACACGCTTACGCACACGCTTAAGGCACACGCTTAAAGCACACGCTTATGAACACGCTTATGAACACGCTTAAGGCACACGCTTATGAACACGCTTATGAACACGCTCAAGGCACACGCTTATGGCACACGCTTACGGCACACGCTTAAGGCACCACGCTCAAGGCACACGCTTACGCACACGCTTAAGGCACACGCTTAAGGCACACGCTTATGGACACGCTTAAGGCACACGCTCAAGGCACACGCTTACGGCACATGATTACGGCACACGCTTAAGGCACACGCTTACGGACACGCTTAAGGCACACGCTTAAGGCACACGATTACGGCACACGCTTAAGGCACACGCTTACGAACACGCTTAAGGCACACGCTTACGGCACACGATTACGGCACACGCTTAAGGCACACGCTTACGAACACGTTTAAGGCACACGCTTAAGGCACCACGCTCAAGGCACAAGCTTACGAACACGCTTAAGGCACACGCTCAAGGCACACGCTTACGGCATACGCTTACGGCACACGCTTACGGCACACGCTCAAGGCACACGCTTAAGGCACAGACTTACGAAAACGCTTAAGGCACACGCTTAAGGCACACGCTTACGCACACGCTTAAGGCACACGCTTAAGGCACCACGCTCAAGGCACACGCTTACGCACACGCTTAAGGCACACGCTTAAGGCACACGCTTAAGCACACTCTTAAGGTACACGCTTACGCACACGCTTAAGGCACACGCTTATACACACACTTAAGGCACACGCTTACTCACACGCTTAAGGCACACGCTTACGCACACGCTTAAGGCACACGCTTACGCACACGCTTACGCACACGCTCAAGGCACACGCTTATACACACACTTAAGGCACACGCTTACTCACACGCTTAAGGCACACGCTTACGCACACGCTCAAGGCACACGCTTACGCACACGCTTAAGGCACACGCTTACGCACACACTTAAGGCACACGCTTATACACACACTTAAGGCACACGCTTATACACACACTTAAGGCACACGCTTATACACACACTTAAGGCACACGCTTACGCACACGCTTAAGGCACACGCTTACGCACACGCTTACGCACACGCTCAAGGCACACGCTTATACACACACTTAAGGCACACGCTTACTCACACGCTTAAGGCACACGCTTACGCACACGCTCAAGGCACACGCTTACGCACACGCTTAAGGCACACGCTTACGCACACACTTAAGGCACACGCTTATACACACACTTAAGGCACACGCTTATACACACACTTAAGGCACACGCTTATACACACACTTAAGGCACACGCTTATACACACACTTAAGGCACACGCTTAAGGCACACGCTTACGGACACGCTTAAGGCACACGCTTAAGGCACACGCTTACGCACACGCTTAAGGCACACGCTCAAGGCACACGCTTACGAACACGCTTAAGGCACACGCTTAAGGCACACGCTTACGCACACGCTTAAGGCACACGCTTACGCACACGCTTAAGGCACACGCTTACGCACACGCTTAAGGCACACGCTTACGCACACACTTAAGGCACACGCTTATACACACACTTAAGGCACACGCTTATACACACACTTAAGGCACACGCTTATACACACACTTAAGGCACACGCTTATACACACACTTAAGGCACACGCTTAAGGCACACGCTTACGGACACGCTTAAGGCACACGCTTAAGGCACATGCTCCCGCACACAGTGGAGTATCAGCACCATGGACAGCGCAGTGGTTCTTTAAATGACACTTGGAACAGAAGAGGACGTGTGTTTTTCCTCCTCCGTCGTCTCGTTGTCTCTTTTGTCACTTCTGAGTGAATTTAATTCCGTGTGTCACATCGACTCTGATGACTCCGATCCACCAGAGAGCGACGAGCGCCACGACGAGCGCCACGACGAGCGCCACGACGAGCGCCACGACGAGCGCCACGACGAGCGCCACGACGAGCGCCACGACGAGCGCCAAGACGACACGAGTTCACACGATGAGATGGAGCTGTCCGCAAAATGTCAACTTCTTGTTCCAGACGCGTCAGAAACACGTCTCAGACTATGGACTCAAAGCTCAGGGGAAAGAGACTGAAGGAGGACTAAAACAGGACTAAAACAGGACTAAAACAGGACTAAAACAGGACTAAAACAGGACTAAAACAGGACTAAAACAGGACTAAAACAGGACTAAAACAGGACTAAAACAGGACTAAAACAGGACTAAAACAGGTCTAAAACAGGTCTAAAACAGGACTAAAACAGGACTAAAACAGGACTAAAACAGGACTAAAACAGGTCTAAAACAGGTCTAAAACAGGACTAAAACAGGACTAAAACAGGACTAAAACAGGTCTAAAACAGGACTAAAACAGGACTAAAACAGGACTAAAACAGGACTAAAACAGGTCTAAAACAGGTCTAAAACAGGACTAAAACAGGACTAAAACAGGACTAAAACAGGACTAAAACAGGTCTAAAACAGGACTAAAACAGGACTAAAACAGGTCTAAAACAGGACTAAAACAGGACTAAAACAGGACTAAAACAGGTCTAAAACAGGACTAAAACAGGTCTAAAACAGGACTAAAACAGGACTAAAACAGGACTAAAACAGGTCTAAAACAGGACTAAAACAGGACTAAAACAGGACTAAAACAGGACTAAAACAGGACTAAAACAGGTCTAAAACAGGTCTAAAACAGGACTAAAACAGGACTAAAACAGGACTAAAACAGGACTAAAACAGGTCTAAAACAGGTCTAAAACAGGACTAAAACAGGACTAAAACAGGACTAAAACAGGTCTAAAACAGGACTAAAACAGGACTAAAACAGGACTAAAACAGGACTAAAACAGGTCTAAAACAGGTCTAAAACAGGACTAAAACAGGACTAAAACAGGACTAAAACAGGACTAAAACAGGACTAAAACAGGACTAAAACAGGACTAAAACAGGACTAAAACAGGTCTAAAACAGGTCTAAAACAGGACTAAAACAGGACTAAAACAGGACTAAAACAGGACTAAAACAGGTCTAAAACAGGTCTAAAACAGGACTAAAACAGGACTAAAACAGGACTAAAACAGGACTAAAACAGGACTAAAACAGGACTAAAACAGGACTAAAACAGGACTAAAACAGGACTAAAACAGGACTAAAACAGGACTAAAACAGGACTAAAACAGGTCTAAAACAGGTCTAAAACAGGACTAAAACAGGACTAAAACAGGACTAAAACAGGTCTAAAACAGGTCTAAAACAGGACTAAAACAGGACTAAAACAGGACTAAAACAGGACTAAAACAGGACTAAAACAGGTCTAAAACGGGTCTAAAACAGGACTAAAACAGGTCTAAAACAGGACTAAAACAGGACTAAAACAGGACTAAAACAGGTCTAAAACAGGACTAAAACAGGACTAAAACAGGTCTAAAACAGGTCTAAAACAGGTCTAAAACAGGACTAAAACAGGACTAAAACAGGACTAAAACAGGTCTAAAACAGGACTAAAACAGGACTAAAACAGGACTAAAACAGGACTAAAACAGGTCTAAAACAGGACTAAAACAGGACTAAAACAGGACTAAAACAGGACTAAAACAGGTCTAAAACAGGACTAAAACAGGACTAAAACAGGACTAAAACAGGACTAAAACAGGACTAAAACAGGTCTAAAACAGGACTAAAACAGGTCTAAAACAAGTCTAAAACAGGTCTAAAACAGGACTAAAACAGGACTAAAACAGGTCTAAAACAGGTCTAAAACAGGACTAAAACAGGTCTAAAACAAGTCTAAAACAGGTCTAAAACAGGACTAAAACAGGTCTAAAACAGGTCTAAAACAGGTCTAAAATAGGTCTAAAACAGGTCTAAAACAGGTCTAAAACGGGACTAAAACAGGTCTAAAACAGGTCTAAGAGGTCTAAAACAGGTCTAAAACAGGTCTAAAACAGGACTAAAACAGGACTAAAACAGGTCTAAAGCAGGACTAAAACAGGACTAAAACAGGACTAAAACAGGACTAAAACAGGTCGAAAAACAGGTCTAAAACAGGTCTAAAACAGGACTAAAAAAGGTCTAAAACAGGTCTAAAAACAGGTCTAAAACAGGACTAAAACAGGACTAAAACAGGTCTAAAACGAGGCTAAAATAGGTCTAAAACAGGTATAAAACAGGTCTAAAACGGGACTAAAACAGGACTAAAACAGGTCTAAAACAGGACTAAAACAGGTATAAAACAGGTCTAAAAACAGGTCTAAAACAGGTCTAAAACAGGACTAAAACAGGTCTAAAACAGGTCTAAAACAGGTCTAAAACTGGTCTAAAACAGGACTAAAACAGGTCTAAAGCAGGTCTAAAACAGGTCTAAAACAGGACTAAAACAGGTCTAAAACAGGTATAAAACAGGTCTAAAACAGGTCTAAAACAGGTCTAAAACAGGACTAAAACAGGTCTAAAGCAGGTCTAAAGCAGGACTAGAACAGGTCTAAAACAGGACTAAAACAGGTCTAAAAAAGGTCTAAAACAGGACTAAAACAGGACCAAAACAGGTCTAAAACAGGTCTATAACAGGACTAAAACAGGTCTAAAACAGGACCAAAACAGGTCTAAAACAGGTCTAAAACAGGACTAAAACAGGTCTAAAACAGGACCAAAACAGGACCAAAACAGGTCTAAAACAGGACTAAAAAAGGTATAAAAAAGGACTAAAACAGGTCTAAAACAGGTCTAAAACAGGACTAAAACAGGTCTAAAACAGGTCTAAAACAGGTCTAAAACAGCTCTAAAACAGGACTAAAACAGGTCTAAAGCAGGTCTAAAGCAGGACTAAAACAGGTCTAAAACAGGACTAAAACAGGTCTAAAACAGGACCAAAACAGGACCAAAACAGGTCTAAAACAGGACTAAAACAGGTCTAAAACAGGTCTAAAACAGGTCTAAAACAGGTCTAAAACAGCTCTAAAACAGGACTAAAACAGGTCTAAAGCAGGTCTAAAGCAGGACTAAAACAGGACTAAAACAGGACCAAAATAGGTCTAAAACAGGTCTATAACAGGACTAAAAAAGGGTCTAAAACAGGACTAAAACAGGTCGAAAACAGGTCTAAGAGTTCTAAAACAGGTCTAAAACAGGTCTAAAACAGGTCTAAAACGGGACTAAAACAGGTCTAAAACAGGTCTAAGAGTTCTAAAACAGGTCTAAAACAGGTCTAAAACAGGACTAAAACAGGACTAAAACAGGTCTAAAGCGGGACTAAAACAGGTCTAAAACAGGTCTAAAACAGGACTAAAACAGGTCTAAAACAGGTCTAAAACAGGTCTAAAACAGGACTAAAACAGGTCTAAAGCAGGTCTAAAGCAGGACTAGAACAGGTCTAAAACAGGACTAAAACAGGTCTAAAACAGGTCTAAAACAGGACTAAAACAGGACCAAAACAGGTCTAAAACAGGTCTAAAACAGGACTAAAACAGGTCTAAAGCAGGTCTAAAGCAGGACTAAAACAGGTCTAAAACAGGTCTAAAACAGGACTAAAACAGGACCAAAATAGGTCTAAAACAGGTCTATAACAGGACTAAAAAAGGGTCTAAAACAGGTCTATAACAGGTCTAAAACGGGACTAAAACAGGTCTAAAACAGGTCTAAGAGGTCTAAAACAGGTCTAAAACAGGTCTAAAACAGGACTAAAACAGGACTAAAACAGGTCTAAAGCGGGACTAAAACAGGTCTAAAACAGGTTTAAAACAGGACTAAAACAGGTCGAAAAACAGGTCTAAAACAGGTTTAAAACAGGACTAAAAAATATCAAAAACAGGTCTTAAAACAGGACTAAAACAGGTCTAAAACAGGACTAAAACAGGTCGAAAAACAGGTCTAAAACAGGTTTAAAACTGGACTAAAAAATATCAAAAACAGGTCTAAAAACAGGTCTAAAACAGGACCAAAATAGGTCTAAAACAGGTCTATAACAGGACTAAAAAAGGGTCTAAAACAGGTCTATAACAGGTCTAAAACGGGACTAAAACAGGTCTAAAACAGGTCTAAGAGGTCTAAAACAGGTCTAAAACAGGTCTAAAACAGGACTAAAACAGGACTAAAACAGGTCTAAAGCGGGACTAAAACAGGTCTAAAACAGGTTTAAAACAGGACTAAAACAGGTCGAAAAACAGGTCTAAAACAGGTTTAAAACAGGACTAAAAAATATCAAAAACAGGTCTAAAACAGGTCTAAAACAGGTCTAAAACAGGTCTAAAATAGGTATAAAACAGGTCTGAAACAGGTCTAAAACGGGACTAAAACAGGACTAAAACAGGACTAAAACAGGTCTAAAACAGGTCTAAAACAGGTCTAAAACAGGTCTAAAACAGGTCTAAAACAAGTCTAAAACAGGACTAAAACAGGTCTAAAACAGGTCTAAGACAGGTCTAAAACGGGACTAAAACAGGTCTAAAACAGGTCTAAGATGTCTAAAACAGGTCTAAAACAGGTCTAAAACAGGACTAAAACAGGACTAAAACAGATCTAAAGTAGGACTAAAACAGGACCAAAACAGGTCTAAAACAGGACTAAAACAAGTTTAAAACAGGACTAAAACAGGACTAAAACAGATCTAAAACAGGCCTAAAACAGGACATAAACAGGTCTAAAACAGGACTAAAACAGGACTAAAACAGGGGTATAACAGGACTAAAACAGGTCTATAACAGGACTAAAACAGGACCAAAACAGATACAAAACAGGACAAAAACAGGTCTAAAACAGGTCTAAAACAGGTCTAAAACGGGTCTAAAACGGGTCTAAAACGGGACTAAAACAGGTCTAAAACAGGTCTAAGACGTCTAAAACAGGTCTAGAACAGGTCTAAAACAGGTCTAAAACAGGACTAAAACAGGACTAAAACAGGACTAAAACAGGTCTAAAACAGGTCTAAAACAGGACTAAAACAGGACTAAAACAGGTCTAAAACAGGACTAAAACAGGACTAAAACAGGTCTAAAACAGGTCTAAAACAGGACTAAAACAGGACTAAAACAGGTCTAAAACAGGTCTAAAACAGGACTAAAACAGGACTAAAACAGGACTAAAACAGGACTAAAACAGGACTAAAACAGGTCTAAAACAGGACTAAAACAGGACTAAAACAGGACTAAAACAGGTCTAAAACAGGACTAAAACAGGACTAAAACAGGACTAAAACAGGACTAAAACAGGTCTAAAACAGGACTAAAACAGGACTAAAACAGGTCTAAAACAGGACTAAAACAGGACTAAAACAAGTTTAAAACAGGACTAAAACAGGACTAAAACAGGTCTAAAACAGGTCTAAGAGGTCTAAAACAGGTCTAAAACAGGTCTAAAACAGGACTAAAACAGGACTAAAACAGGTCTAAAGCAGGACTAAAACAGGTCTAAAACAGGACTAAAACAGGTCTAAAACAGGTCTAAAACAGGACTAAAACAGGACTAAAACAGGTCGAAAAACAGGTCTAAAACAGGTCTAAAACAGGACTAAAAAGGTCTAAAACAGGTCTAAAAACAGGTCTAAAACAGGACTAAAACAGGACTAAAACAGGTCTAAAACGAGGCTAAAATAGGTCTAAAACAGGTCTAAAACAGGTCTAAAACGGGACTAAAACAGGACTAAAACAGGTCTAAAACAGGACTAAAACAGGTATAAAACAGGTCTAAAAACAGGTCTAAAACAGGACTAAAACAGGTCTAAAACAGGACTAAAACAGGTCTAAATCAGGTCAAAAACAGGTCTAAGAACAGGTCTAAAGCAGCTCTAAAACAGGACTAAAACAGGTCTAAACAGGTCTAAAACAGGTCTAAAACAGGTCTACAACAGGACTAAAACAGGTCTAAAACAGGTCTAAAACATGTCTAAAACAGGTCTAAAACAGGACTAAAACAGGTCTAAAACAGGTCTAAAACAGGTCTAAAACAGGTCTAAAACTGGTCTAAAACAGGACTAAAACAGGTCTAAAGCAGGTCTAAAACAG